>NC_064897.1:9971250-10272500 GCF_929443795.1 Astur gentilis | reverse complement strand
TGAGGACTCTCCTTTCAGACCACCGACGAGTTATCGGTTAACATTGAAGGGAAAGTGCTAGGACCATCGAGACATAGTACAACATAAGAAAGACAAAAAGTATGCGTTCAAGGAAAACATTGTCCATACTTTAGTTACTGCTACCAAAAATTTTACCATTTAGGTGGTTAAAAATTCAGAGGCAAACAAAAAAGTGATGGATTCTCTCTTCTCCTTTAACAAAGGTTTAACAATTTTTCTTCTTTTTCTTCTACTCTAAAAAAGTGCTGATCCAACTGAAGACATTACTTCTACCCACAAACATGCTGTAGTTTTCTGGAGGATGTGCGTTATTCTCAACATACTTTTCTGGGCTCAATGCAGGAGTAGCTATGATGTCATGGCCTGTGCTGCTCAGAAGGTCAGACGGGATGATCTAATGGTCCCTTCTGCGCTCCAAATTTATGAATAGGGAGGGTTAATGAGTTTTGGTCAAGAGAAAGGCTTCCTCTGATTCAAAAGTCTTAAATTAAGCTCCCACTGAGGAAACAAACAAACATGGGGAAAAAAAAAAAATGTTGATTTATTTTGACAAATGCATTTCAGTGCTAATTACAGACCCTTCAGACAGTACTGACAAATGTCTCTGGGGATAATTTGTAAAAATTAGGGTATCTTATCATTACAGGAGTTTACTTTGCATCCTACTGTTGTTAAATTCTGGCTTCGTAGCAAGGATGAGAAAGCCAGCTTCTGTGTGGGCCAAAATGAAATTATGTTTCTTGGGTTTATGGTCTGAGGTCTACTGCAAAGATCATTAAATTGAGGAATGGCACTGGAGTGACTGCAAAGGGCTGTCGCGGTTTGGGGCTCACTGTGTTCCTCACCCAGGGAACATCACTGCTCTCCTCAAGCGCTATTTTTGTAACCACAATAGCCACGAATATTAATTGCATCCTTCCATGGCCCAGCCTCGTTATCCTTCAGGGTGTATGTTTTGATGTTAGGTCTTTGATGCAGGGTGATCTGGGTTGGTCTATCAAAAAGGGGTTGCTTCTGCCGACTGTCACAGTTTTCAGATTCAGTCAAGGCCAGGACATAAAGCAAAACTGAAGAGTTGCAACACCTAGTAAACAAAACTCTGCTGAGTTTGAGGGAGAGCAAGTGACAATTGTTAGCCCCTTGGGTGGTCAGATTTGCATCTCGCAGCATTTCCAAAATACATCAAATAATAAAAGAAGTTCTATGCTCAGCCTTAGCTAGTCTTTTAAATTGTGTTATAAACAGATACTATTCCTGGCTGATCAGATTAAATTGTTTGTGATGTGCTGGTTTTCCCATATACAAAATCTCACAATAGTCTCTAAATCTGTTGTGTTAAATTAAGTGAGTAATAGTATTTCTGAACTGAAGCTCTCCTTATAGTCAGCCCTTTTGTACTGTCTATACATCAATATGAAAAATGGAATACAAGTCTGAATGTGCTTCTTGAAGTATTTAATTTAACCTAATTTTAAAGACATGAGTATCCTTCAGTTTATATTGGCATTAAGCATGTCATTATCAGTAATTATTTTCCTTCAGGAAAAATAATCTGTTCAAATATCAGTTCAGATATTCTGGTTAAAGATAAAAAGTAACAGGCAATGAGCAAAGAGTAAGTTTACATTTTGATCAACTGCTCCAATACAACAAAATTACTTGTGATATTGCATCATGTTTCTGTGAAGGTTTGTAGTAAGCTGTATGACTGAGGCTGAGTTTTTCAGTTGTCCTTTTTCAGGAATTAAAAAAAAACCTTTCACAATCCATTTTATTATGGTATGTCTTGAGGAATGATTCCAGGAAAACATATGGCTGGACATGACTACATTTACTACTGATGTCCAGCTCAGTACTACACTTCAACTTGTGCTCCATGTTGAAGGACAGCTGTCCCATCACTGAGCACATAAGGCTATGTCTAATACTAAAACTGTGTTTATTTTTTGCTTGAATAACAAAGTTTCACCAGTTTCACTGAGGCCAGACAATGCCTGCAAAAGCATTAACGTGGAGTAAGAGGTTGCCGTCTTCCCCTTAGGGGCACGGGCGTGATAACATTGACCCAACCGCAGGTGGTCTATCTACACCCTCGCTGTCTGTACGCCAGAGTTAACTCGCACAGGACTTCAGGTTAACGCTCGAGCGCTTTGTTCAGTCACAGCCGAAGTTATGAACACCAGGATGATAGAGGAAGCCTACATGTCACCCATAAGACATTCACAGAATTAAACTAGGAGTAGTAGGATGACCACATAAGGCCACAAAGCAGCTGCCACCAGTGGAGCCACATGACCCTTACTTGTGCCCCTTCGGTCAATGAAGGCTGCAGCCAAAATGAGCCATCTTCTGGGTTTTTTTTTTTCCTTGCTTCAGTCCTAACAAATGTTTCTCCCCCGTTTAATTAAACTTGGAAACAGTGCAACCCAAATCATACACAAACCCCTGAAACATTTCACCACAGTAGTTTAAAACCTCTCACGTTTATAAGTAATGGAAAATCCTACGTTTAAAATACAAAGGACTATGCTGTGCATTGCTTTTGGGGGGAGTTGGAGAAGGTCCAGGACTAATGTACTTCAGTCATATCAATTGCTAGAGTAAAGGCACAAAACCAGAGAAATGAGAAGTTAAGATGACAAAAATAAAGATTTCCTGACCATGCACTGAATGGTCAGTGGAACGGTCTTCAAAGCAGAGGTGACAGAAACTTCACTGATGGCGATGTTTAAAGGGAGACCCTACGCAGACATGTGCAAGCATAATAATTCAGCATGGAAACATGTAGCCTAAAGTCAACCATTTTTTTCTCATTTTAAATGTCAGCATCTGAATACTCGCTCACTGAGAGGCTGCTAGCAATGTCCACAAAACAGAACAATCATCTTAAGTAGGTAGCCACACCTTGCACAGTGCTTGTAATTCGCTGCAAATCACACAGCTAGCAACTAGTGATAACTCCTTATGTCTTTCCAACATAATACATCTGTGTATATTAGTACATTCTTTCCTATTCCACTTCAAGGACAGAACTATTAATTCATCAGTAAATTCCTAAAACTAAAATTCTCCTTGTGTACATTATCAAATCAAAGGAGAAAAGCTTGTTTAACTTGGTATTTATATAAATAGGTATATATATACACATAAAAATTTATATAAAGAGGTAAGTGTTTCCACTGCCAGATTTGGTGGTAGGGATTCTACAGGTTATTGTTATGTTGATTTTATAGCCAGAAGATTCCATTTAAAGCTTAGTCTCTGGCCACACACACACAAATTATATATATATATAAAATATGTATATAATATATATAATGTGTATATATATATATACATATAATATATATATGTATATGTATGCATGTCACAAATCCTCCTGTCTGAGAGACCGCCTCATGTGCTTTAGAGAGGAAAAGACCATCACTGTGATGCACTTCTCTCCCATCCAGGGTCTCAACTAATTGCATTGACCTTTGAGCAAAGCTACCAGCTCCATCTGTTCTGGCAGACATTAAGGAAGGTTCAACGCAGCAGAAGATGCATTTTTTGTTTGGAAGAACAGGCTGTGAAGGGGGAATTTTCATCCTTATTAGGGCAACCTAGCAGTGATTAATGTGACATGATGTCACAGGAGAAGCACTGGTTTTGAGACTGATTTTTGTTTGTAACTCTTTGCAATGTGTTGGTTTAGATTTCTGTCAAGTGTCTCAGAGAGTTCCACATGACCACGTTCCTCTTTGAAGTTTTCAGCTTGACTTACATATGTACGCAGTGGTGGAAGAGGCTGGTACATGCCAGTGTGCCATCTGGACAGAAAATGGGGCAGGAGAGTTGCAAAGTGAAACTTATTTTAATTTTCCCATTAGGATTTTCAGGCACGCCATATGGGTACTTCAAAAATGTCATTTGGAGTATTATACAGGGAAACGAAAGTGTAATGGAAAAATGTGTGCATGGTCAAGAGTGCATGTGCAAACACGCATGCAAAGATCACTTCTGTTTTGTTCCTGAACTTTTTTGTGGAAAAGGAAGGGTTGTTTTAGTAGAAACAGATTTCAGACCTCCCTTTGACAAACTTGCCCGTAGTAATTTGGCGCATGAAACCATCAAGAGGCTGTGGCGGCTCAACTCAGTAAAATTGCCGTACTTACGGACCCATCTGCCTAACAGCATCGGTCACGGCACGCCCACAGCAGAGGGTGCAAATGTACCTTCCAAGGGGTGAAATATTTATTAGCAAAGACACGGCAGGCTTACCAAATGGTTTCGTTCAGAAACCTGGGTTTTTACAGGCTGACGCTTACTCTCAGTAGCCACGCTCCACGAGCGCTCACAGCCACAGACGATGCCGTCCGGGGAGCTGCACACACCGTGCAGGACACGTGCCTTCAGCCACGGAAAGCGGCAGCGACCGCACAGCTACGTGCCTCCCCGTTCACATCAGGCAGGGACTCGCTCCCAGCTGGGTCGCATGCCCTGGCCGTGCGAACTTCACAGCAACAACAAGGATCAGCCCCGGATTTTCTTGCTCTCAAAAGCACATGTGCCTAATGTCGCCCCAGGGAAGGCTCGCTCGGAGCTGCCAGAGCACAGTTCAAAGGACTGTGAAAGACAAACCAGACTCCCGATTCCCTTCCACAGCTTTTGCTTTTCCTCTTGCTAAACAATTGATTATTGCATGTAAGGGTCTTGCACACGCTCTGAACTGGAATAGTTCCTTGTGCCCTCTGACTGAGCATTAACGACCTGGATTGTCTGTAATAATTAGTGGATAGTGAACGCTGAAACTGTTCCTGTGGTGTCAGCTGTGCCACTATGGTGAATCAGCTCAACAAAGGGCTGCTGGGCAAAAGAAAGAGGAAACCCAAGAATGATAGGACAAGCCATCGTCAGCACACATGGAGTATTGTGAAGAGACAATGACAGGGCAAGAAGGAGAGGAGGGATACCGGAGACCAAACTACTGCAGCAGACTTGAAGGAACACACCATCCAAGGGAGGAGAAGACAGCTCCTCCGGAGAACCAGGCTAATGTGGGAATGCACTGAAGAAGTCACGGGATGCATGGCTTTTAAGGAAAGCAGAAGTGGATGTCAGCCGTTCACAGTTTTAAAAACATTTCTTACTGAACGTACTATTCTTTTTGGTAAAGTAAATGTGATTTTGGTTTATTTCAGGTCACAGACTTCTGAAAGGGAGATCTGCAAGTACTGGATTCCAGTTGCTGTGCTGTGTAGGACATGATAAGACACAGGTACCTAATAAAGTGTGAACTACAGAGTATCGTCTGCTAGTATGAATGAATGTGAACGTAATTAAAACACTGAGGATGCTGTTACCCACTGAGATAGACAGAAACACCCAAGCACCTTCAATATCCTGAAGAGTTCAGCAATCTCTGTACACTTGCTTTAAGTCCCATTCAAATTAGGATTCTCAAGGAAGCCTCTAAGCTTAAATGTATGCTTAAGAGTCCAGAGTCCAGGCAGGAAGAGCACTCAAAGTGAAAAGTGGCAGGATCTCCAGAACATAAATCTGTCTAGCAGAGGAGTTTTCCTAATCCCGAAGCAGCCCTTCCCAGGCAGCGTGGGTGTGTGCCTTCCAGCCCCAGGGAGTTATTTAACCCTAAACTTACATACAAACACAAGTATCTTTGTTTAGATATTTCAATGCAACCTCTGCTGGAAAAGAAAATGGCAGGAAGGTCTCAGCTGCCCTTTCTGTACGGCAGCAGTGTGCTTTTGTTTTCTGGTTAAAAAAGAAGGACGATTATGTAGCAACAGAACCTCAATTAATAATGAAAAAACCCCATATCAGTAATCAAGTAAGTGAACAAGGTTTGGTTTTCCCTATTTTGTACCTCATGGTTTAGTGCTGGTTTTGAAAGAATTGTCTCCTTTTCAATAGAGACAGAACTCCAGACACTGCAGGGTAGACTGGTGCTGTTTGAAATGACAGATGTGAAAACTGTACAATGAAAATAAATTTAGGTGCACTGTTTGGATCACCTGCGTGCATTTATGAGATGTGTTCTTCCTGTCAGTCTGCAAAGTGCCTTCCAAATGCTGTGATTGCAGGCAGCTCATATCAGAAAACAGTATCAGGTAGAAAGTAGAGGTTCAGGTTAGTTAAAATTTGTGATTAGTTCTGACATAATCTGAACGTAATCTGAATCTTTCTAATCCTAACTGGCACATCGTGGTCTTCTCTGGATGACTTCAGGTTTTCCAGATCCAATTCCAACGTATTTTACAAGCACCATTCACACTAAGTATGCTGTGTTTCCAGAAGATAGAACAAATACATATTTTCATTTTATAAACAAAGCAGGGTTTGTTTCTCGTTCAACGATGTAATAAGTACACTGTAGTTACAGCAGGCACAAATCATGACTGACCCTTTATGCCGTGGGTGCTGCCTTGGTTTGCGCTTGAGTCTGTTGGCTCTGGCCCCCAAATTCCCTGGGGGACAGTGTATGAGAGCAGGGATAGACGATGGCCCAGGATTTCCTGAGCTCACCGTGCTACCTGCCACCAAAATGTAGCCAAAGTAGCCCAGCCCAAGCTCAGTCTTGCTCAGAAAAGCACTGGGAGGACAAACCCCTGTATATCCACTGTCATAAGCCAGTTTAGCCTTAAGCGTAAAGGAAAGAGCCTTACAATTACGTAATTACATGTACTACTTGAAGTCAGGGAAAGAAAAATGACTTCTCTCGTCTGAGCAAAGGCCCAGTAATCACTTGAGAAACAAAATGTCAAGCAAGAAGCATCTCCAGGGTACTGAGCATTCCCAGAGGAAGCAAGAGACACATTTCTTCTCAGGAGATTTTCCCACCGGCAGAAAGCAAGGCCATCGTGCAGTTTGCATAACAAAAAATTGAACAGATCCCAGTAGTAATAGATCAATTAAGCTTTTTTGGGGTGTGATTGTTTTGGTTTGGTTTTTATGTAGTTCATAAACCTGAAATTAAATATCTACAAATGGCATTTTATATTTTTTTCCTGGTGATATGGCTTTCTTTTTGCCATTTAAAACAGAGAAGCCAGGATTGCAATGCAAAATCTCATCAGTATCAAAACCATACCACAGTGTACACATCCCCTTCTAGCATACATTGTTATATTATATGAAAGGAATTGGAAAACATGATAAGGTTGTAGTAACTTAAGTCACAGGAGGCAGTTTACTGCTGAACTTTCCCCTAGAACATGTCCCAGAGTACAGGAAAGGGAGGCTCTGTCTAGCCCTTCATGCATCAGCCAAAACTGGATTTGTCACAAAAATGGAGAAACACCTAGACACCCCAAATAGATGCCCTATTTCGATATAACCTTTCTTTACTGAGTGCTAAACCCCAACGTACTAAGAAGATAATTCTTTGTTTTCTGTGTATAATAAAATGAAGTCCTAGAAAAGTACTTTTCTCAGTCTAGTCCTAAGTTTTAGTTACCGCACAGACACATGCACCCCTGCTCTTTTCCTCTGACTGTCCTCGGCCCTGTCCTCTCCTGCTTCTTGTTCCCATGTGGCAACTCAGTGTCAGCGTGGAGCTCCTGGCCTGGAGCCGCAGCCTGGCTCAGCTCACCGCTCTTCTCAAAGCAATGTGACCATGGTGGCACACAGTGACCCAGGACTGGCAGTCTGCTGTGGTGATCTGCCTGGCAAAAAAAATGAGAGATGTAACTGAATTCCAAGAAATATTAAAAATAATACATTATTGAAAACCATAGGCTGTGAGAAGACAGGGGAGATAAGGTTTAAATTCCGTGTCTTACCTCTTTCACTGTTCGAGTTTCCAGGATAAGGGGGGGTGGGGTTTATTTCTTTCTGCAATAGGATTGTCTGATCATTCCCAGAATGGTATTCATTCTTAAATATTTGTGGCCTGAAATTTGACTGAAGATGGTAGACTTTTTTTTTATCTAAAGATTTAACCCAGATTTTAATGTCATGGTAAGACACTACTGTGAATCTTTTCATACTTCTCTTTCCATCTGAAATCAAGGAATCACAGAAGTTGAGACAGAGATACTTTACATTTGTCTTTCTCTTAATGGCATCTTTCACTGGATTCATGCCAAATCATGCTGGAAATATGTTTATCATACCAATTGAACAGCCAAACTATTTCTGACAGACTATAAGATAGGATGAAATTCTAGCCATAGAAATCAGTTCTTATTAGTGATCAAGCTTGAAGGCTGTTTATGAGACTGGCTTTACGAGAAACCAAACCATAGAAACCTACAGACATTCATTCCTTTCCACGCACCACAAAGCTGTGGGAGAGTGGAAAATTAGAATAAACATTCTTTACTCTGTGTGTATATATCTACATAAACACATACATATATGTAGCTAAAGGAACAATTTAAGCAGTGAAGATTAACAGATATGCTACATTAGTCCTGTATGTTGATCTTCTAAAAACTGCAATGGCTTTCTTCTGGAAGCCTGTAAAAGATGGATCCTGACCTCTGCTGCACCGCTGCCTGGACGGAAGAGGATGCAGAGGAGATCAAGACTCATGTAAGAAATACAACATATTGTCCCTGATAAAACAATATTAAGAAATAAGCCACTGAGACAGTATGTCATCCTTCAGTGATAACGAACTCTTAGCTCATGCTTTATTCAGAAGAGAAGGCATATTGCAGCATAGTTCTTGCGGCATTCATCAGTAGGAAGGGCCAATCATTCACCAGATATTTTTGCAATCCATTCTCTGAATTTCCCAGGAAGTGTATTGTTCCATAACTTAGCAATGTCCTCCATCATTGGTCATTTCTCTCACTGGAAGATATGGGATAGCATTCAAATGAAATTACTTGCCTTCCTCGTGCATTTGTCCTTGTTTCGGCTGAGGCAGACAGAGCTAGTCAGGAACAAATAGGTACATTCAATAAACACACCCATCATTTTGTTCGATGAAAAGAAAAATGCTGGATGGATGAACAAACTTCCCCGACTACTAAGGGTAGCTGGGAGCATTGCATTCTTCGGTATCACTGGCCTGTCACCTTGGGGAGTTCATTTCCACATAAATCAAACATTAACCAGACAGGGTAAAACTGTTCTCACTGTTACAAAGGAGGCAGCCGGCCAGCTCAAAAGGACTAAATCTCTGTTCCTCTGGGACATATGGAAATGGTCATTACAAGACAATATTTATTTATAAACACACTTGGCCCTGTCAATTGGGCTTGAATATATAGAGGAATGGAGCTTATTAGTAAGATAAAGCTTTCCCATGACCTATAGAGGACACTGCATAGGGAGCACAGATGTTCCGTATTAGAAAAGCTGGAAAATTTATGTCAATGGCCCTGAAAAGCTCAGTTTGAAAATAAGTAAATAAATAAATAAGGAGGTCACCAGCAAAGACAAGGTTAAGGACACTGGAAAATGAATCTTCCAGGATATTTAACCTTTATTTATTTAATTAAGTGGAACAGATCATGGCCTCAACTGCCTGTGTCTCTCCTGAGCAGCTCTGCTGAAGTTACCAGAATTATTCCGGGTTTGCACCAGTGCAGAGCCGGGCAGACGGCAGCCTCTGGTCTGTCGTGCAGGTGAACGCGTGTGCGCACGCACACACAGGCTTGCCTTGGCAATGGGGTTCACACAAGTAGTGCCAGGAAAGGGCCAGGGAAGAACTGTACTTCTGAAGTCAATCCGGGCCACTTTCCGATGCAGGTATGGAAAAATCTCTGTCCCCATCAGATAAACGCATAAGGACTCAGCTGCATAACTTAAATCATGGAGCTTATTAACACAGAATTTGTAGCCTGTTTTAAGATGGAAAGCCAGAAGAAGCTTCACAAAAACATCATAAGACCTGATTCAATTTTTATTTAGCAGGGCCTGGTTCTTCAGATTGTGCAAGTTGGCCTGTCTAAGCCCATGGATCATCTCTGCTTACACCAGCTCTGAATCTGGCCCTGATGAAATGCAAACTGTACCACGTCCTGGCTGGCCTGAAGCCTTGAATCAAAGGTTTTGTGTATCTATGCAGACGGTGCTCATGAAAGTCAGTGAACACATGTCGATGTTGTTTGCACAGCTGCATGCACTCTGTATACCTGTGGTCTGGCTCACAGTTCCCTTCTGCATCTCAGCTGTTTCTTCCTCCAGCATGACACAAAGCAATCAGACCAGCACCTCCTCACCTATCTGGACAGCAAGGGACTTTTCTGTCACACACTAGCTCCTTGGGCGGTCTTGGTCCCCCCATCTGCCAGAGGGCGATGACTAGTTACCTTCCAGTAGAGCCTTCTGAGAGACATCCAGCATGGACTGCTGTTTTTTCCAACCGTTAAAATGGACTTCTCGAGTTCAGGTGTGTCAGGCCACTCACTGATGCAGCAAGAACTAGAAAAAAAAAACCCTGTTTTTTCTAGCTAGGACTGAGGGAGTCTGCATTAATCCACAGGAATGGGAGTGAGGCCACAGAACACTTGGGGTGTGAGACATCTTCCCCACCACAGTTTCGCAATGAAAATGCTACAGCTGTCTCATGGCTGAGAGCACCACAGATGTGAGAGTGACTGACTGACCATCATCAGGCAACCAAAGTCTAAGTTCTTCTAAACCCTTACGGTGCTGCAGGAGGTTTCCAGCTGTCCCTGACTTCAGAAGGCCAGGCAAGCTTTCACACAAGTACAAAAGTACGGGCGGACCTCTTCCCTCTGTTTGCCTCACTTTCTGTTTTTCCCAAAGCACCTGGTCTCTCAGCTACCCCCACTTCCCAGCTCGCTGTATTCCAGAGCCACCCAGCTTTCTCCCAGGCACGGAGAAGGCAGCATGTCCTCAGCCAGCGGCCTACAGAGGCACGGGCCCAGGCCGACGTGCTGCCGTTCTCCTGGGACCCACTGGTGCCGACCTTCCCAGCAGCACCGAGGTACCCGGGTTGCACCGGGGTGGATTCCTGCCAGGCAAGAGCCAGAAAGTGCTGAGATTGAGGGGGGGGGGGGGGGGGGGGGGTGTGTCATCCTGCCCCTCCCGGGGCAGCGGCTGGCGAGGCGATGGAGGAGCAGAGGACTACGAGCACCCCAAATTTGGGGCAGGTGGGCACCTACTAAAGATCTGAAATTGCTGTGCTGAAAAAACAAACAAATCACGCTGCAGTCCAATGTTTTGCAGTATTGTTTCCCATGGTAGGGAAGATTTAAAATATCAGTCTGATGACTCCATCTCAGGCTGCGTTTACTGCAAGGGCAATTACTGAAGAATTTTTTTCTTTTCCTGTGAGCTTGGTATAGTTTACACTGCGAGAAAAAATCCCACAGTGCTGTTTTGCGGAGTCATTTTTCTTACATTTGTTCTGTTTCAACTTTTCTAGGATTTTTTTTTAGGAAAGTTAAGAAGAAATAAAACGATTGAAGTACATATAAACCTCTGCCTTATGAGAATTCAAGCAATTCCCTTTTTGAAACTACTTTTCAATGCTGAGGGGGTGAAATTTTCATCTGGAATGTAATAGTATCTGCAGTATGGATTGGATTTTGTTGGATATTGTAAGTTCAGTTCAGTCTTTGATCCACTGAATCCTCATGGGGACTTTTGCAACTGAAAGTAAAACAGGATCCATGATCATTTATTATATCCAATAAAAATATAAGAAATCAAATCATCATCATTTTTATAGCACATCACCCCTGAGGATTACCAAACACATCACAAACAGGAACCACAACCACTTCTGTAGACAAGTGATACTTCTGTCAGTTCTTCGACTCTCCTTTGCCATCCTTCTTCCCCTCAAACTTACTTGGAACTTTTTCACTGGTCAATGAAAAACAAAACACTTGCAATATATTATGGGCCTCTCAAAATCCTACAATATAAGACAATATACGGAATCACTGAAGGGTTAAAGTTGGAAATCACCTCTGGAGATCACCTAGTCTAAACCCTTTGTTTAAAGCAGTGTGAACTACAGCAGGTTGCCTCGGAGCATGTCCAGTCGGGTTTTGAATATCTCCAAGGATGCAGGCTCCACAACCTGCCTGCGTAATCCATTTCAGTGTCCGGTCACTGTCACAGTAAAAAAAAAAAAAGTTTTTTCTTATGCTTACGTGGAATTTCTTGTATTTCAAATTGTACCCTTTGCCTCTTGTCCTGTCACGGGGCACCACTGAAAAGAGTCTGGCTCCCTCGTCTTCATCCCCTCCCATCAGGTTTTTATACACATGGACAAGGTCCCCCAAGCCTTCTCTTCTCCAGACTGAACAGTCCCAGCTCTCTCAGCCTTTCCTCATATGAGAGATGCTCCAGTCTGTTAACTATATTCATGGCCCTTCATTGGACTTGCTCCAGTATGTCCATGTCTCGCTTGTACTGGGAAGTGCAGACCTGGACCAAGCACTCAAGATGTGTCTCACCAGGGCTGAGTAGAGGGGAAGGGTCACCTCCCTCAACCTGCTGCAACCTAATGCAGCCCAGGATGCTAGCTTCTGGTCAACTTGTCCACCACCAGTCTCAGCTCCTTTTCTACAGAGCTGCTCTCCAGCCAGTCAGTCCCCAGAGTGTACCGGTGCATGGCGTTATTCCTCCCTAGGGGCAAGACTTTGCATCTCCCTTTGTCGAACTTCATGAGGTTCCTCTCAGCCCAATCCTCCAGCCTCTTGAGATCCCCCTGAATGGCAGCACAACTATCTGGTTTATCAACCACTCCTACCAGTTGTGCATTGTCTGCAAACTTACTGAGTGTGATGCCACTGTGCCCCACCATCCAGATCATTAACAGAATTTTTAAACAGTATTGGCCCCAGTATCAATTCCTGGGGTACACCACTAGTGACTGGCCCCAGCTGGACTTCATGTCACTGATCACAACTGTTTGATCCTGGCAGGTCAGCCAGTTTTCAGTTCACCTCACTGTCCGCCTATCTTCAGTTTGTTTATGTATATGTTATGGGAGACAGTGTCAAATGCATTGCTGAAGTCAAGATAAACAATATCCACCGATCTTCCCTCATCTATCAAGCTGGTCATCTCATCACAAAAGGTTATGAGGTTGGTAAGGCATGACTTCCCCTTTGTAAGTCTGTGATGACTATTCCTAATCACCTTCTTGTCCTTAATACGTTTGGAAATTATTTCCAGGATTAGTTGCTCCGTCACCTTCCCAGGGATGAAGGTGAGGCTGGCTGGCTTGTAGTTCCCCAGATGGTCCTTCTTGCCTTTCCTGAAGATAGAGGTGACATTTGCCTTCTTCCAGTTCTCAGGAACCTCTGCTGATTGCCACAGCTTTTCAAAGATAATCGAGAGTGGCCTCACAATGACATTGGCCAGCTCTTGTGAGAGCAACCCATCTGGCCCTATGGAATTGTGTACGTCCGGTTTGTTTAAATACAAGTATTTCTCCTTAGGGAAGGAAAATACTGACATTTACTAATTTGTTTTCATTGGGTTTTGACTCATTTATCTGTTTTACTTCTAGAAACACTGGTGCTGAACTTGTCATCTCGCGGTTTGCAAATTTTTAAGTCTACCCAGACTTAAGTCTACCAGGTCTCTAACCAGAAGTTAGGGACTTCACTTCTTCCACACTGCAGGTTTCACTCTCTGCTTCATTCCTCAAGGTATTCTAGTTTCTAAAACATGAAGAACAGGAGAGTAAACCATTTTAATATTGTTCTTTGTGCTTTTAGTTGTAATGAGACCCCAGAGCCTGTCTGTTTGCATGCACTATTTACTCTCACTCCGCATGAAACAACCAGTAATGTTTCTAACACCAGTGCTCCCTGTTTTGACACTAACCTCTCCGGTTCTCACAGAGGCTATTCTATGTGGAATTAGAAACACTGATTCATCCCAATTAGTCTGTGCTCAGAGCTGTTCCTCATCTTCCCGTGCGAGATTCTGAGTAACCCACGAAGGGAAAAATACTATCACAATGCAACCTTTCTTTCCAAATCCTCTGCTGTCCCTGGATACCACAGGAGCCCACTTCAGCCACAGAAGGGGCAAAGATACTTCTTTTGATTTATGCTTTCCTATCTGCCCCGTTAGCCACAAGAAGCCGATCTCCAAGCAGACGCATCATCTCTGCATGTCTGCTCCCCAACCAGACAGTGACCTATTTCAGAAGTCAAACTGAGATCAAATGTTACTCTCTGGTTCATGGGTAAAAAAACTTTGAATCACAAGAAGAACTAGAGGAAAAAGATGTCCATCCTGCGCACTGCTGTGTTCACAGTGAGTACGGTTGGTTCCTTTCCCACACATCTTTGCTGTTTATTTGTTTTTTGATTAAGCTAACATGCATTTCAACAGCTGGATCCTTGAGAGTTTTAAAACATATCAGGGAGTAGGCTAAACCATTAACAAGAAAATAGAACTGGGAGAAAGAAAAATTGTAACCTGGCAGATGCTGAAGCTTGTTTTTCTCCTAGTGGCTCCATGTACTCAAGGAAGCAGTGAGGTAAATGCTTGTGGGAAGATTTCACAAAGCACGTGAATGACAACACAATGTCTGCTGACCTGGTTAAAAATTTATTACATCTAGAAGGAGAAGGAAATGGAGAAGGCAAAGGGGATGGAGAAGGAGAAGGAGATGGAGAAGGAGAAGGAGAAGAAAAAGGAAATGGAAAAGGAAAAGGAAAAGGGGAAAGAAAGTAAAAGGGAAGGGGAAGGAGAAGAGGAAGGGAAAGGGGAAGGGGAAGAAAAAAGAGATAAAAGGCCTGAGCCAGTTTCAGCAAATTAAAGCTGGAGCCATTGACCATAAACAAGCCAGTGCTAACACTGGGGCTGAGTCCCAGAGTTCATATTCATGATCTGGTAGCTCATGATCAGACTGAGGTTCTTAAATCAAGGTACAGAATTAACACAACAATAGAGCCTCCCTATATTTAAGGGTATTTAGACTTGAACTCTATAACCTCAGCTTCTTGCCACATCTCCCTTTCCCCTTCTGTTGCACCACTAGAGCTTCAAGCTTTTTATGGGTTTTGCTGTGTACAGTGTCTATGAACCAAAATGATTCTCTGCACTCCAAAGCCACTGGCTGAAGTGATCAAGCCATAAGTTTGTCTTTGTTCAATATGTCATCAAAACGTCTATTAAATAATCTTTCTGTTTCTTTTTATGTTCTTTATAGAAAGAATGCAGAACTTTGCCTTAACAAGGACAGATTAAATGCAACATGTCTATAGTTTGTTGTTTGGATCACTTGTCTTTCTAACCAGGTTGACCAGTTATTTGTCTTAGATGGAAAACAGTGAACCTTTAAAAAATACATGAAAAAAGGAAGGATTTGGCTGAGAATTAAGCAACTTCCTAGTACCTGCCCTAAGCTTGATCAACCCAAATCAGTGTTATTTTTTATGGCTACTCATATTCCTGGTACTGGAGGTATGAAGTCACTTGGTAATAGGGACTCAATCTTATTCCAACAGAAATAAAAGGAAAGGAGTCATTTCTCACATGTGCTGCCCTAGAAATAGCCAACGCCATGTGAAAGGCTCTACTTTGTTATGAAACACTGCACTAGCACAATCATTTGGCCACAGTTTGTTTAAAAAGCAGTGGAGACAGGGAGAACATAAAAGAAAATATGGTTTTACATCTATTCAGGATGGAGGCACAGTTATTTCCAAACAACAGAAAGATAACGTTGCTAAGTGCAGTTTCAAAGTTGACTTGCCTGTTAAACACATCCAGGTTTTAAAAAGAAAGAAAGGAAGAAAGGAAGAAAGGAAGAAAGGAAGAAAAAATAAAGGAAGAGAGAAAGAAAGCAAGCTTTAAATTTTTAAAAAGCAATGGCAATCACAAGCTAATGTTCCAAAAGCAATTTATGTGCCAACTTTAACTAATTCATAACATACACATAACTATTTTCTTCCAGGAAGTACTATGCTAGAGGAGTCTCTCTGAAAATGGGCTCTGCAGTATGCATGACAGATGGGGCTGAGGGAGGGGGCTCTCTGGAGCTGTCATGGCCAGTCCTGAGGGACCAGTTCTTGTTTGTCCTCTAACCCCAGGAAAAGAGAGATTGGAGGGGGTAAACCACTAGATCAAAACCAATGACACTTCCCGGACAGCGAGCAGTCTGCAGTGGAGCAGCCCAGGGAAGGAGAGATACCAAAATGATCATTCAACCTGAAACAGAATTTTTGTACTATGTTTCAACTGCCCCCTTCCGATCCTATAAAAAAGGCTTAAGACCGCACAGCCTTGTCCAATTATTTGATCTTGTAAGTGCAGATTTCCCTTATTAAGAAAAAGACCCTCAGTTTAGCCTAAGCTATGCGTGGGCTCAGTAGGTGATCTTCTCATAGACACCAAGCCCGAGGCTGGTTCAACTGGCAAACCATACATGCTAGTAAGAGTCTGCTCCCCTTGTCTCCTACACCAAATGAAACCCAGCACAGGTGGTTCTGGGACTCTGAGGATACTTTTGCATTGCTTGAGTCCTTTGCCACAAAGAAAGGGGGCTAGAAAGTCTATTCTTCTGGTTGGGAAGCAGAACACATTGCAGAAGTTCTAGTCAACAAATCTGCTTATAAAGGCATGGAGCTTAGAATAAAGTATGTAAAAACTCACACTTAATCAGAAAGCCATGCTCGCTGCCACTTTATACGAGAGCTGGTTTTATATATACACATCAAATATGAATGAGTACATAGAAAAAAAAGACTTCTTGACATGATCAGAGATTGTAACAATAATCTAGATTATTGCCATTTTTGAGAGACAGGATTTCAAAGAGAAACAAGCAATACCCTGAGCAGCCAAACTAATGACACCTCGTTTCATAAGGATTTTATGTTTTTAGTTACTTGACTTTGGTGTCCAAGGATGTAAGCTTTCCAGGTGATATTGGGCATTTATTTTTAAAGGCACTCTCTTATGCAGGTTCTCTACTGACTGAAAAATGTAGGCTTACACTACAACTCTTTCCTTGGTAAAAATACTAATCAAGTCTCTTTCTTCTACTTGGATACTTATTTTCACAAAACTTGTAGAGTCTTAATTATTTTTGAAACCTCTACCCTTTGTGGTTGATAGTAGCCGAAGGATTCAAAGATTGCTAAGGAGAGAGGAGGAAGAAAGAGACACACACACATAGGCACAGTAGTTGCATTCACCTTGTTTTCATCTGCAAAAATTCTGTAATGTAGTTTCAGGGCATGAAAAGCAATAAGATTTGCACCTATTTTTTTTATTCTGGGGAGAAGGGTGGTAGAAAGGATAACGATTAGCTTTATCTTTGGGAGGACTCAGTGATCTTGGACCAAGGTAACATAAGCAAAAATATGAGTTACAAGTAATGGAAACAACATATGTGGGAAGAGGTGAATGTGTCAGGCCATAGTAAGGCTGAAGATATCTCTAGCCTGCTTTCCTAAGCCTACAAGGAAGGAGTACAGGGTGCCTTGCAGTGAAAAAGTGGAAGAATGCTTGGGCCAAATCTCCCTGCTGGGACCTCCAGTCTACAGGCTTCACTACCACAGCTGTTGAGGGAGTTTGCTTCTGTGGGTAACCACTGTCATCATCAGGCATCCTGGTTCTATTTCTCACGTGAATGTGTGTTTGTTTAATGCTGGCTACCAGGCCTTGTTCTGATTTTGTCAGGTTAAGGAGCACTTTAATGTAATCTTTGGCTATTTTTGTCTCAGAAACTATTTGTATGTCTTTCAAAGTCACGCCTCAATAAACTGAAAAGATTTAAGTTTTCCTTAGGCTCCCCAGTTTCTTCAGCACTGTGTCAGTTTTTGTGACACTGGGTCAATCACCCCAGGTTTTCAACTTTCTTTTTAATGAGCAAAATCTCTGTCAGGCTCATGACTGTCACATACCAATACAACTGTAGCTCCTTGCTGCTACTTACTGCATCCCTATTCCTATGTCTGTGGATCATTGTTTGTCCTTTTACTGTGGTGTCAGATGGCATTCAGGTTTTGTCCCCACTGACCTCGGCATTTGGTAAGGGCTTGCAGGGCTTCCTCAGTCTGCTTTTCTGTTTATCCTTTCCTGCTGTGAATTTGGGCATAGCTTGGGCAGCCAGGAGCTTTGAGTAACAAAACATAAGGACATGGTACAAGAAAAAAAAGGGCATATGTACTCAATGAGACCAAATGTTCCTCTAACTCGGTAGGTTAGAGGAGGTTTAGTTACGATCTGTTCTTAATGGCTTAATACGACAGATATTTCCTGTGAGGACTTGCCATTAAAAGGTTTTGTTGAGCTGGGAGCTGGATCCACACTCCGTCTATTTATTACCCAGCAGTACACTGGCCCTTTTCCACAGAAAAACGTCCCAAAGTGTCCAGTAAAGGGTGTGTGGGGAGCAGGTAATGGTACGCTCCCCCAGGAAGCTCTACCAGCATCTATATTTTGCTATCCAAAGGCCTTCTGAGTCAGAGGTGTGGTCTCACAACCCCAGACTTTGAGGTATTTTTGTTCTCTGAATTTCTCAAATCGTTTTGAATATGTGTACATTGATAGTATCCACCAGATGCTACAGCAAGGAATGACATCTTAAGTATATTTTTTGTGAAGGATCACATAATCACAGCATGGTTGAGGTTGGAAGTAAGTTCTGAAAGTCTTCTTGTCCCCCACCCCTGCTCAAGCAGGGCCACTTACAGCCAGTTGCCCAGGCTGGGGTCCAGATGGCTTTTGAACATCTCAAAGGATGGAGACTCTACAACATGCCTGGGCAACCTCTTCTAATGCTTGGTCACCCTCAAAGTGAAAAAGTGTTTCCTGATGTTCAGACAGAACCTCCTATGTTTCAGTTTGGGCACATTGCCCCTGGTCCTGTCACTGGGCACCACTGAAAACAGCCTGGCTCCATCCTCTTTGGACCCTCCCTTCAGGTATTTATACACATTGATAAGTTCCCCCCACAACAAGCCTTCTCTTTTCTAGGCTTAACAGTACCAGCTCTCTCAACCTTTCCAATATCTGGTTGTTTGTTCTGAGCCTCCTCTGACAGATTGAGGTGATGCCCATTAGCTTGCGTTAAAGAGACAGTGAGAAGCAGTTTCTTGCCCAGCCAACATACATCTTCTAAACACGTGTCTCATGCTCCTTTGGGCACTGCTTTTCCAGGCTCAGGGGTCCTACCTTGTTTAGTCCTTCCACTTTATTGATCATCCTTGTTGTGTTTCTGACCCTTTTGGTTCCACCATGAGAGGAACCAGAACGGTATACACGGTTCAAGGTACACCATGGACCCCTACAAGGATATCACGATGCTCTCTGTTTTCTTCAGTTTTCCTTTCCTAATGATTCCCAACATCCAGGTGCCAGGGAGAACCTGAAGCAGACGTCTCCAGGAAGGATGCTGCAATCTGTATTGCTGAAATGCCAGAAACAAGGGGTGAGGATTCTGCAAGTAATAATTATCTTTTTCCATCAACAGTTTGAGTGGCAGCTGTGTGAACCGATTAACAGGAAATTCAAACTCTCTCTCTTTTATCTTTGAAAACCTGAGTTCAGGTTCAGATTCCCTCGTAAAGCAGCGAGACAGATTTGGGGTTTTCAAGCCCTCACTACTTGCCTACCAACATCATTAAGTGCTCAAAGAGTTAAAGCCTGGATCTGATGGTTTCAAATAAAACCTACAGGGACAAGGTAATTAAACCCGTACTTTCTACTTCCCATGCTAGTCGGAGTGAGGGCAAAGTGACACGCAGTGGTCTGAGCTGAATGAATCGCTTTCTGCATCAGCTCATCCACAGTGAGCTAAAAGAGAAAGGGGGGGCTTTCTCTAAAAGAGCAGGAGAGGGGGGAACTTTTCTGCCCAGTTTATCAGCCTGAGCAGCTCCAGGATGGGTGCAACAGAGCAGGATTGGCACAAGCAAGCAGGCACCGGCCCAGCTGCACTACCCGACTTCACCCCCAAAGGGGTGCAGGGACCCTGCTAAGGTACTGCCCACCCACACCCAGGTGCTGTGCCCCCACAACCTCTTATCTGCCATGGACTTGCAGCATGGGGATGGCCTTTGTCAGTTTGTAGGGCTGCTGTTGTTGAGCAAACCCCTAATTTACCTGGCAAATGCAATGACAAATGATGAAGCTTCAGCGTACCCTGGCTTATTTGTTACTAGCTGTGGCGTAAATGTTCTAGGAAAACAACGTTTAATACCACCATCAGCTAATAAAATGGCTTTTTTGGTGGTATTTACAGGAAGGGCTCATTTCCTTTGAGTAAGTTTGCTTTGACGTTATTGGGAGATGTTTCGTGGCAGATATTTACACTCGGCTGAATTCCTGTGGCATCCTCCAAGTGCATTTGACACAGGCTTGGGGCCCAGGCTGCCAGAAGACGAAAGAGCACTTTGCACAGCACCTTATCAATTTGTTGTGCTGACTGAGTGGCGTGATTACTTTTCCATGGCCGGGACAGCTGACTAACCCTCCTTGAACCATTAATCTCAGGACAGTTTGAACTAAGAGAGATTTCTGTAAAAATAGACCACAAAGAATGCATCAGAGACAAGAGGCTTTGCATCTCTTACAGCTTCTTGACCTCTTCTGGGTGGATTTTTTTACTAATGGGAAGGATTAAACGGAATATCGTGGTGCCTCAGTGCAACGCAGTGACCGATTTGCACAGCTGTTCTTAGTCATGTCTCCAAACAACATGGCTGCTTGGGCTTTGATATCGAGCACACAAAATAAGGGCCTGACTCATTGCTGCTTCAACTCGGTTTCTGACCAGTAGCTCAGGTCTTTTTGGGTCTCACACTCAGCCCTGACTTATGGTCATTTTTTTGAAGCTTGGTTTCACTGGAACCAGGCTGGAGAAAAAATGGAGGAAAAGGGCAAGAAGGGAACACCTGAGAAGACTGCTATTTTCCTAGCATATAACTTTTGTCTAGTTGGTGATTAGTTGTGGTGGCAGGCCACCTGGGTCCAATAAATCACAACATTGAGTAATCATTGCACACACAGTAACGTAAGATTCGTAATAACAAAACAACTGAATATTAATGCAACATATCCTACGATTACAAAAATATGAAGTGCATGGGGCATGGAACAATTTGCCTCAAACTGGAAAAAAAGCCTCCTACTTTTTAAAACTGTATTTGTTATATAAGTTTCTTTCTTTTGTCGGATATTTTATCTGACACCATAAAATAGAATATCGCTTTTATATTGTGGAGAAATGCGCTTACCAAGTGAGTCTCAGAAGGCTTCATAAATTTAAGAACTGGAGTAGTAAAGATTGCAGAATATGGAAGTGGTTCTTTAACTGGGACTTGTTTTGTAACTGCAATAATCAGGTAGAGTCTTCATCACAGATTACAATTAAGCATATATCAGTGTAAGTCCCTTTATTTTCGTATCCTTTTAGCTACAACATCAAATTCACTGTTAAGTGGAATGAACACGTAAGTAGTTACACCAGCTGAAGTGCTTATAGCAGCAGGTATATATGCTAATTTAGAGAAGGAGGGAATTCAAATTTTACATCCCAGTATAATTTTTTGTGTACGTAAACCTTGGTTGCACTATAGTTGTTAGCGTCCTGCCTGTGCAAGGACTTGGCTGCAAAGGTGAAGAAAATATTCGTGCAGTATAATATTTGGACATTGGTCTAATGAATACAGATTCATTTTCTTGATTTGGTGAGTTTTCTGTTTGAAAAACCTTAACTGTTGGCGAATGCAAGAACAGGGGATCGGTCAAGATACGTTTGAACATTCACCAGCTTGAATTTTGTTCCACTGGAACTGAACCAATGCCTAGCAACAGTCCAACGGCCCAAAGCTGCGGGCAAAGAAATACTCAAGCAAACAGTAAAAGACATCGCTATCTTATCCTCTACAATATTTTTTATTTAATTTCATTTAAAAAAAAAAAAAAAAAAAGGGAATTTGGTTGGGCTTCCAGATTTTAAAGCTCACACCAGCTGAAGCTGCTGCAGCGTGAATCTTGCAACACCTGGGTGCTCAAGCAGAAACAGCCGGCGGGGTCCGTTTCACGGCTGAAGCCTGACGGGTGTTTCAGCGTCCTCTAACGGACGGGTCAGGCGGTGTCAGAAGCCCCGAAAGTGCCCGTTCTTTCCTCAGAGGAGCCCCCCGAGGACGCCGCTGCGTTGTGACCCCCACCTAGTGGTGCTCTCGGCAGCCAGCGCTCGTTTTTCCACTTAGGCTGCTTTTGACTTGCTCTTAACGATTCAGGATGCTGACAAGGTCTCAGCAAATTACTCAAAAGCATCTTTTGAACAATTTCAAGTTGAAGCTGTTAAGAAGCCAACTGATAATGCACGAACTTCCACAGCCATTACCATTTCATGTCTGTCCCTTCACGGTGGTTTTCAGTAGCCAGCACACCCTCGATGAAAATGAGTGGAGTCTCGAAGACTGAAGGCCAACTCATGTGGAAACCCCAGCAAACAAATCATTTTCTCCATCCAGAGGAAGCTGGCCACAGTCCTGACCCTCCTAGAAACTGTCCTGACCTCACTTATTATCAGCATCCTTCCAGCACTCCCAGTAACTTTTAGGAAAGCAAGTACAGCATAGCCCATCCACCGGGCTGGGATGCAGCAGGACCCCAGAAAAAGAGTTAGGATTAAAGAGCGTGCAGTATGCAGCCAAAGAATAGGTTTGTGGGAAATGTTTCTTTTTCGGTTTTCCAGCAGACTTCTCAGATCCCCTCCAGGTAGGTGTTAGGTCTACAGTTTGTTTAGAGAAGAAGCTCGCATAGCTTCAAACACAGGGCAACCAACACGGGCAGGTAAAGCCTGAAAACAGCTTCACTGAGGATTACTGGGAAGTTTGAGAAAAAGACGTAACAAATAATGAAGTCCATTAAATAAGCATGGTTGGTGGTTATAGTACCATGATCAGCTTTCAGCAGCACAGAAACTGCCAGCCTTCCTAGAGTCCAGGACCGTAAGACCTGGAGGAAGAGCAGTGACACTTATCTCACCAGCATGACTGAAGCCAATAGGAACAAGCTCCTGGAAGAGCCATCAGAGGAAGAACGATACCAGCGGAGACTGGCTTTAAGATGTGCCCATGAACAGAGGATGTCTTCCCACCACTATGAACCGAGGAAATGGTGAGGGCACTCTACTGCCCAGAAGCAGGAAAATCCTGTGGCTTTGACTACTTCTGACAAGAAGTGTTCTGACCTTAGTGAGAAACTCATATGAGCCGATACCTCTGTGGACAAAATTAATAGAATATGACTAAGACAAACTAGGCAATACCTGTATATTGCCTATGCATACTCGGCAACTATCCACCTCGTTAAATGTTATCCCAGACCATTCTGGAGCTGGATTAGCCATTATAATGCAGTCAATTTCGCACAGATTTGTGCAGATCTGTGGAAGAGCGGGTTCTGATCGCTGGCTGAAGCAGACCTGGATCTAGCAGGAGTGCTGCCGCGCAAGCTCCCACACCCGCAGCTGGAAAGTGAAGGGCTGTAGTGTCCCGTGCAGTGGAGTGACCTGGCGTCAAGGACTCCAAAGAATGGCATTTGATATTGTACGTGACTATTGTCACACCCTGGTAAAATCTGGTAACGTTCGCTACCCAGACCAGAGTTGGGATGGACAGCCCAACCTGGTCTCTGGTTTAGACAGTCCTTTTACCCTGGCCCCTCTCTATGGGCTCAGCTTCTCCAGAGACCTGGGAACGCGGGCAGGGGATGGGATGCTGTGCTGCTCCCCGTGATGTCCTGTCCTCAGTGCTGGCCTGCTTGGACTGTGCCTCCCAGCAGCCCCTGACCAGCCGCGCCTGCCACAGCAGCAACTCACAGGAGCAAAGGGAGCTGAGGGGTGTCCTGGCCCTGCACCCTGCCCTCGCCCAGCACAGCCCGCAGCAGAGGGATCCGCTCCTCTGACTGGGAACTTGGTACCGGGAAATCCCAGGGGAAGCACTCTCGCCTCTCCTGTTCCATGAACCTGCTCAGGCCCCGATTTCTTTACAATATTAAATTAATGATTTTATAATAAATGAAAAAATAATTATATAATTTAAATATAACCTGCATATACATACGGACAAGTAAATAAAAATTCAGAGACGGAGACCTGAAGCCAGGTTCACGCTGACTGATGAGCGCTGGCCGCAGAGCGTGAGATGAGTATGTTGACAGGGCACGGACACTTGTTTCCTTGAAACCTGGTTCACTCACACGCTGCTGCGCTGTGTCGTATCAGAGAGTGACATAGCCACGGCTGAGAGCAGTCCCTCCGTGAAAGACACTAGGTTGCTCCTTTATTCCTTCATCTCAAAATGTCTCACAGTGAAGCTGTTGGCAGGAAAAAAGTCAATAAATCAGCAGCCACTTCAAATGATGGGGGCATTGACCGAGAGCTCCTATAATTCAATATCTCCAATAATTACATCCACAGTTGTATTTTATTGTAGGTGACATCATTATAATCCATCACTATAAGCACTATAAGAGCAAAATAAAGGTTTGGTAGGGGACTTACTACATCTACAACTGCTCGTTGTATTTTTCTTCATAGTGGCTGGCTGGCCTTCCACAAAGAAATTATCAGTCCCGCTTTTTAGGGATTGTTCGGAGCAGAAATTTCTGCCCAGCCCTCTGCCCCCTGTCCTGCTGGTTTGCCGTTACCTCCGCGTAAGAGAAAAACAGGTTTCCAGCCTGAAGTAGATGCAGGTTTATGTGGGGATTTTACCACCAGAGGTCAGCGCACACCTCATTAAGTACCAGCTGTTCCTCGTTACTGTCATCTAAATTAAAGAGGAAAGTCCCGGGCATCCCCGGAGCCGCAGCGGCCGCCCCTCAAGGACGCAAATGAGCCTCGGTGAGCACAGATGGGGCTGACAACCCTTTAATGGGGGGAGAAGATTTTCCGTGCAATTCAGGCAGGTCGGCCAGGGCGTGGGATTATTCATCCCTGTGTAAGAAGCTCTCCCTTTCCCACCGGTATAAGGACGTGGAGAATGCAAACCATACCTTTGTTGTGCAAATTAAATGAGAAGGCCGGGTCTGGAGTTTAAGATTGCGCTGCGATATCCACAGAAGCATGGCACCATCCATCTGGACTTCACTGATAAGAGGGTTTCTCATCCCTGCCTGGAGCCATTTTCCCAAGTACTGTGCTCTCCTTCCTCCTTTCTGGAAGCCATGTTCAAAATATTCGATACTTTCTCCCTCTTCCCCAAGAAAACCCCAACCCAGTCTCAAAGCACTGTGCAATAACAGTCGTAAAATGCAAACTAAATCGTATTGCTTATACAGATTGAGTCTAGAAATAGTTTGGAAAATGTGATGCCTTGCAATGGCACAAACCTTTTCCTCATCTTTCCAGATGTTTCTGGTCTGGTGATCTTATCTCTAAATAGTAAAAGGAATCAAAGACAAAGTATCATGGAAGTTATTGGGTTTTTGCTGGGTAGCCTGACAGCGTAGCATGAAATATATATTCTTTGACCTAAACTTGTTCATTTCAAAATAGGTATGTAGGCATATAATGTCTTTATTCTACACTGGGGAATGTCTCCCTTCCTTGATTCCAGGAAGCTCAGGGCCCAAGGCCTTATTTTTGTGTGCAGTGCTGTCAGGCTGACCGATGCCATGCTTCTGCCTCCACCTTTGCAACAGAGAAAACCCACAGCAAACAGAACTTAGCTCTTCTGCACTGTGTACCTAGGGATGGGTCTTTATTGCCTGCAGCCTTTGTGCTTCACCAAGTGTTTTGGCTGAGCCTGGCGTACGCATATCTGCCCATTGGTTTTAACAAGAACGAGATTGGGTTTTTTTAATTTGGTCAGCGCAAAGGAAGTTTGTGAGATTATCACTATTCAAACGATCTTTGACCTAAAACACAATTGTAGGTCCCAGCCCAAGTTTAGATGGGGACATGAATGCTACACCTCCAACCACAACCTCTTCGTGCAATATGCATAGCAGAGGCACAACTTAAAATCAGTTTAGATCCTGTGAATGCCCAGGTGTGACCGTACAGATGTAGCAGGGCTGTCTGAATGCAGCCAGCTGAGTACAGCACCTGTGACACCTCACATGGGGGCACTTGAGACATTTGCAGGAAGGGTAATCCTCTCCTGACCACAAAGCTTGGTACACCTGCTCTGAATGACCCAGACCTGTGGCCAGGTTTGCACTCCTCCTGTTTGATGTAAATGGTTTGACAAGCCATTGGCCAACTGGCCGGAGACCAGTGGAGGGACACCGAGACGGTTAGGGGCCTGGAGCATACCGCGTACGAGGAGCTGGGTTTGTTCAGCCTGTAGACATCTGTGGGGAGATCTGTCTGCATCCTCCGCTACTTCATGTGTGAGAAGGCGGAGTCAGGCTCTTGGAAGTGCTCAGAGAGGCTGTGAAATCTCCATCCTTGGAGCTGTTCAGAATTTGACTGGACATGATGATGAGCATCCTCTTTAACTGCAAAAGTCACCCTGGGCTAGGCAGGAGGCTGGACTAGAGGAGTTCCAGAGGTCCCTTCCAACACAAATTACACTTTGATTCTGTTTTTCACACAAACATTTGGGGAATGGCTGTTCTTTCTAAAAACACTGGCATTCACACATGACTATAGGTGTATAAAGCAGGAGAACCTAGTATTGCTTGGTTATTATTTCTCACTTGCTTTTGTTATTCATGGCCCCCTTGGGCAGAAAGAGTAAGTCAAAGAGGGGAAATGCTCCTGGTAACACTGGCTACCTCTCATCTGCCATGAATACCAAGTGGTGGAAGTGAATATTTTATCATGAAACACTTTAAACTGATATTTGCTTTGAGGAATTGTTTCACACCTTTTCTATATAACTGCCTTGGCTGCCTGTGTTTCAGGTAACTATGTCTGTTAATTATATAAAGCACACAAACCCCAAAGAGAGAGTTCTTAACATGCATTTAACCAAGAAATTGTTGTTGAAGCCCTGATGCCTGAAAACTTTTTTCCCCCAGGTAATTTAATAAAAGAGAGTAGCACTCACTGCAAGCCTAGTGGGCAAAGTGGCTCTCCACAGAGTATTTCTGGTGTCAGCATTAAAATATACAAGAGGCCTCCCATGGTATGCAGGGGATTACGATCAATTCATTTGCACTACTTTTGTGTTGAATGCTTCCAAGCTATAAATATGCTAATCAAGAGGAAATAAAAAGTTGATGTAAATTTCCTATGTAAGTGCAATATTTGTTTTTTGTTTCATCTTTGGCTTTCACACATGACTCACTCTCTTTCTGAAGTTCCTCAACAGCCTGAGTACCCTTCACGGGAAGCATGTGTGCTTATGGACTGGCACCATGGGAGAAAATGGCATCAGAGGAAAAACATGATTATGAATTGGCACCATGCAGACCTCAGATGCCTGGTACCTTAAAACCCTTGAGCTCAGCACCGAACATCTGATGGGCAGAATACGAAGGCACTATGCTGCCAGCTCTCTGTGTGCATCTCCATTAGCTCTTCCTGCTCTGGCTTTATTCCTAGGGGACCTTTCCACAAATGAATTGTCTTTCCAATTTTTTTTCTAAAATGCTGGCCCACCTGGGAACACTAAAGGAAGATCAGATTGGCATAGAGCCCTTGCAACTTCCAAACCTTTTCCATAAGCAAACCAGTAAAAAGAGTCAGTTAAAGTATTGACCCTTTCCTGTGAATAAGCCAACAAAACAGCCTTCCTGTGCTTGCTTTTTTGAGTTGTTGATACACCCACATACATATGTCCACATCCAGACGTAGAGCCACAGATCCCAGTTTGAAAACCGATTTCTCTGAAGGCAGTCATTGCCAAACATTGCAGAAATATAAAAAGAGTGACTTCGAAGACAAATGTCAGTTGAAGAAGTTTCTTACTAATCTGAGGCAGTTAGAAAATGACTCATTCATACAAATAAGAACACATATTTCTCATAACCCTTTATCTGGTATAGTGTAAAGGTAGATATCAGTCAAATATGCCAAGTCCTTTTCAACCTCCTCTTGCATCCTGACCTTGTTTAAACATTGTGGTAACAAAAAGCAGAACCCCACAGGCTGACTGTGCACAGACCCAACAGTAGTCCCTTCCGTGAGTTTTAGTTTGCCTGCTTCTTCATTTGTGCACCTAACTTGAAAACGCCTTGGAAATGCTTGCTTTAGAAGAAAGAAAATAAATCTGTTAAACTGTGAAAGGAATATATGGAGATGGGGAATCAGGGAGATGGCAGTGCACTTGCAATGCTCATGCTGCAAGCTCTCTGCAGAGCTGTGCTGTCAGACAATGTTCAAGCCCACTCTCCTGCCTATTTTTAAGAGCTAGCCTCTCTAAAACCTCCTATCTTCCTTCCTAACTATAGCACAGACCAATAAGGTAAAGCCCTTATGAGTCTAACTTTTATACCTTTGCCTTTTTTCTAACCACTCGTTTTATGGGAATTTTTTCTTTTTAATGGGATTTCTTCTCATGGCACGCAAATTTAAGCAGCAGCCTTTCAGAACTGCAGGCAGCTGAGTGATCCCAGAGGATGCGCAGGCGTGGTATAAAAGGAGGTTTTATTTTTAAGGAAAATAAGGATGGGGAATGTTTTCAGTAGGGTCATGGAACAACTGGTATATGAGCAGGGAAGGTGCTGTAAGTTGGCCTACAACAACCTAGAGGGACTTTTTATTTTTAATCTTGGTAGTGTGATCACCTCCTGGTGTTTTAAGTCATTAAGCAGACTGCTGTTTTTGAAATAGTGCAATTTTGTTAAGGCTGTTTTCTGTTATTTCCCTTGGTTTGAATCTTGGTAAGATTTATCCGGGAGTTTGTTAGTTTTGTTTCCTTTCCCTTGCAGATGGAGGGAGTGACTCTCAGGCTAGAAACTGCCTTTTCAAAATGAAAGCTGGGGCTGTCTTTGGTATTTGGATAATTCAAAAGGAAGGAAAAAAAAAAAAAAAAAAAAAGGGTGTTCTACAAAAATCTGTATCCCCTGGTGTGGGTTGACAATGGCTTCGTCTTAAGTGGATTCCCCTTTTCTCTTCCTTCCCTGTCATTTTATAACTCCAGGACAGTAACCTGACTTTCATGTCAGTTGTATACTTTTGCTTAGCCCATGCAGGTGGTGGGGAAGGGGCACAAGACAAGATGATTGCTCAGTGTCGGCTGTTTAAAATACAGGATTGAATTACTGCTGCATTTCCCCCTCAGTATATTAAACGATCACGTGAAGTGTTAGAGAGCATTGTCTTGTTATTGTTTCTGAGTAACTCTTATGCAACTGAGGGTGCAGAATAGAGAACAAAACAGGAAAGCAAACAAAAACAGAACTAGAAACCTTTTCTGGAATCTGCTTATTCTACTACTATGTATTTTCTGCCTCTTGAGTATTTTTTGCAGATATTCCATATCAATTGTATACTGCTAAACAGAAGATCCATAAGGGATCAGGATCTTTGCTGTTAGTAAAATAGTCCCATCAAATTGAAAGGCACGGCTTTTTTTTCCCCCAAAACTATTTGACTCCTGTCGTGCTTTACCTTTATGATTAATGTTGCATTTGCCTGATGCAGCTAATTGCAGCAGCAATTAATCCAAAGCTTTTGTCCTTAATTCTGTTTGTAAGATAACTAACTTTGTAAGCATTTCTACGCTGATAGTACCACACCAATGGTATATATACTTCAGCAATTTTTTTTACAACATTTGTCCTTTGCTATTTATGCTGTGCAATCAGCCATGTGGGTAATTAATTTTGTTTTCTTTCAGCACATGGGTGACTGAATTGTTATAAAGCATGTGCGTTCCTCAGGTCTGAGCAGTTAAATTTGCTGTGAATGCCCCAGTCTATTTGTGATTATGGTATTCAGACCAAGTAAAGCCATTCCTCATGTTCACAGGTACCGTTACCTGGCTGTGCAAAGGACTGAGGGACTGAACAGAGGCCAATTCAAAGCAGTTTAGAAATATTATGTTATCTTCTGTGGTGTTTTGTTGGGTTCCCCCCCCCCAAAAAAAAAAAATCCAGAATGAGCAGACAGAGAAAAAAATCTGCAGCTTAACTCTTTTTTTTAGTAGGTAAATATCTTGCGATCTGGGAGATGAATAGATTGTGACAGTGAGAAGAACGATGCTTTGCCAAATCCTCATCTGAATATTGTATTGCAAAGCCTTATGCCGTCTTCCAAAATTACCACTTTTGAAGTCAGAGTGGGCAGCAGTCAGCTTCAACTGATGGCTGCCTCTGGACTAGATTTTTCTCGTGTTCACTACAAAGGAGATAGGGCTGCAAACAGTTGGACTTATGCTTATCCAATATACCTCTCCACACTCCAGGGAAGAGCAGGACATCTCCAGGCACTGCTGTTGTAAGCTGTAAGCCTCTAGGGTGTTTTGTGAGGCAAAACTGGTCCAAATGCTTCTGGGGAGATAGTGTTGCTTAAGACATATGCTGAACCCTTCTTGCAATATGTGCATAGCTGTAGGAGGAAGGGGATGACCCACAAGTGTATGGAAAGGAGGATGCTGAAAGGACAGGAGCCTCCGGCACGACCACGGGTGAGGTTGCCCTCCCTGAGGAAGCAAGTTGTCCTGCTCCATCCAGGCCCACAAAATCTGCTCTGAACAAGACTCTCCCAGACACTAACCCAGTCACAAAATGGCATCAAGCTAAAATAACCCTCTTGGAGTCCAGGTAGGTCAAAGCGTCTGATCCTGCTGTAAATATCATGAGATGAAGGTTGTCCAGCTTTGGTTTACATCTAATTCTCCATTTAACTATGGAAATAACCTTGTGTTCAGCCACTTCATTGTTCATATGAGTTTCCAGACAAGCTTTCAGCCCATTACCTTTCTCATCTGAGCCTTTCCTTATCTATTGCTATCACCCAAAATGTTAACAAAAAAATTCCTGTAAAGGAACATAAATAAGTTATATGTATCTTATTCTTTTTTGACAGTCATCCTAAAAGTTTACAAGAGATTTTTTTTTTTCCTTTTTCTTGTTTGCTGGAAATTGCCCTAGCTTTGTTGCTACAGAAATAAATTGTAACAGATGTCTCAGCACCAGTGTGGAGCTATGAGAACATCACATCCAGGCACAGTCCAGAAGCTCGGTGGAGGCTGGGACCTCAGCAAAGGCTTTGGGCTCTTTTTTCAGTGGGTAATTTACTCTAGGTAGAACAAGGCGAGACCCCCTAGCTCTTGCAGAAACAGCTGCTCATTTGTGGTCCTTCTTTTCCGGACACCATAGATGTGGTGAGCAGCCCCAACCCAAACAAATTCAGCCCAGCAGTGAAAACCAGGCATTTCCTATTCTGGGTTGGGCAGCTAATAGCACCAGCTAATTTTCTTTTCCTTTTTGTGTCATCGCTTATCTGGCAATAGGTAATAGTATGTGCCTGAGGAGGTGCTGTGAAGCACAAGTAATGTCTGTTTGTAAAGCACTCCAAGACACTTGACTGAAAGCCAGTAGGAAAGTGTCACCCCTGGCTACCAGCAGAGCTAGGACCTACACAACAGCTTGCCTCTGGAAGCAGTTACTTCTGCATGACGACATGCCAATAGTTGCTTACTATACCTCAGAGCAGCTAGCTGGAGAAGGCACATGCCCTCTTTGGAGTGGCAACCTGACACGTGTTTGCGCATGGAGGCTTTATCAGCGGTAAGGGGCCGTACATAGCAGCAGGTGCCTGAATGAGAGAGTAACCTTCCACTCCGAAAAAGTCAGAAGTGGCCACTCTGACGGCTCACCTGGCCCAAAGTGGATCTTAAATATTCCCACTGTTATTTCCATGTATGCCCAGAGCACTCATAAGACCCCACACAGATCAGGACCCCGTTGCATCAAGAACCACCCACAGGCAGAACAAAGATGGTGGTGGCCCAGGCTGCTTGTTATCTCAGACAGGAGGCAACTCATGGATGCGGGTGGCATGGAAAATAGAAGGAAACAAGGAGACGGCATCAGACAGTACAAGTTATGGCACCCTGTGCTCTTAACTGTTTTCCAAGCGTTTGCTGGCATCCCTGCAAGAAAGTCCTGCTGGGGTCAGATACAACAAGCCAGTTAGAGCTGATAACATTAATCTTTCCTTAGGTGTTTGACACTTTCTGGGAGGATTAAAAAAACAAACAAACAAACAAACAAACAAACAAAAAAAACCCCACAAACAATTTTTCTGCTTTCTCACTCTTGGTCTGAGCTTGGGCATTTTTGGAAGCAGATACAAAATTAAGTTTTCTTAAGTTTTGAATGAAAACATGTCTTTGGGTCCTGTTGAGCAGTCCCTGGAGAACAGCAGCATCCTTTTTAAAAGTACCACACATTGCAGCAGAACGACTCATCAGAAAGAGCTCTTCAGTTTATCCCAGCACTTAGCGTCTCCTGTTTTTTTCTGCTCCACAAAGGAGATGTTAAGCTAGGCACAAAGCCCACCCGAATCCACATCAAGCCTCTTCAAGAAAGCAAACTCTCGGCCACTGGCCTTATTGCGAGTGTTCCTCTGACTGGCTCCCCCCTGCCCTGTGTCCGACTGATGACAGAAATCAGGGATTTGTCTCACAGGTCCCAAGTGCAAGGCTGTGCTCAGCGAGCAGTGCCTCGGTCAGGCAAAGCCTCCTTCGCGTATCGAAATGCCATTCTAATAACACCAAGAGACTGCAGAAGGTTAACTTGTTATTTAAGTTAGCATAACTTTATTGTAAGTAGCTGGCATACAGAAGATCAGAATTAGCCTTTCTTTGTATGATAAAATGATGATAAAATTCACTAGGACTGAAATTAGTTTGTGCATCAGACTAAAACACAACAGATATGTGTCAATGTGCCACGTTTCTGTGAGTACGCTGTTCTCTGTGCTCTTTAAATTTGTTGTATGTGTATAAACACTTAATACTTTAAAAGGAAAATGTACATGCATACACATATATACGGGTAGATGGGGGAAGTGAACTCTTAACATTTCACAAAATACTCTTTTTGAGTAATTATGCAAAGCCATTCACTGTTTAGTAGGTTGGTTTCGTAACAGACGAGTTCGACTGTAGTGGGTTAGAACATGCCAATTAAGAAGACAAAGAAACATAATTCTGCTTCATAAATTGGCTAATTACCATGAAAACTTTGCAACTTGGGAAGTCTGAACAGTTCTGCAACGGGCAGTATGTAAGAAAAGCGATGTTCTGATTTAAATTGAAGCCTCCCATGCCCCCAGCAGGAAAATATCTGTATTAACTGCAGCTCTGCTGTTAATGCCAGCTATACATTTATCAGAATTTTAAAGTAGTGAGCACATGAGTTGTGTTCGGAGAGTTTGAATGAAATCTGAGTCGTGCTGTGTCTCTGGCATTTGAGAGAGAGAGAGAGAAAGGAGAGAGAGAGAAAGACCGGTCCCTGGGGCTGCTGCTGAGGGCACTCGCTGGATATAGGAAGGAGGAAGCAAGATTGGAGTCCCTGCGCCAAAACACGTGTTGGTATGTTATCTTAAAAGTTCACCAAAGAAATGTTTGGCATCTTCATATTCCACAACTTACGGAGGGTTCTGAAGTCTTGCACGAAGACCAAAATGTGCATCGAGGCTGAGAGCCCTGGCTGAAGGCAGGGGTCCCCTGAGCAAGCACGGGCAGTCCCGAGGAGCGGGGGGAGTTGGCAGACCCCCCAGTTACTCCCAGCGACTTCCCCCATCCTGACCGCTGGCACTCAAGGATCCACTTATCTCTTCCTGCAAGTCTTACGGGCAGTCCCAGAGCTGAGCTTAATGCTGTCGATCCTGTTACCAGATCGGGTCCGAAATTCTCAGGCACTGTCACACGGAGCCTGCTAGCAGTCAAATGACATGCTTCTGAAAATGTCACTCTCTTGTCTTTATCCACAGGCTGTTCTCTTTCCCTGTCCTTGCTATCTGCTTGTCACACTGCCCCTGCAGCCTGCTCCTTTGCTCCTGCATGATCGCCCTCCCCTGAATTCCCACCTTACCCACAAATCCAAGCAGAGCTGAATTCACTCCACAAACTGAAGGTACCCAAAACTCCTGGAAGCGCTGCTGGAAATCCCCTCCCACGTACGTGAGAGCTCCTTGAGGACCAAGAATAAACTTCTGAAGCATTTTCTTTTTCTTAAATCTTGTCTGCACGTGATGAGGATGCAGCTGCCAGCTTGACAAGTGGGAAAGAACCACCGCGAGGTGTGAGGTGCAAGGTGCCTCCGCCAGCATGGGGATACCTGGGGCAATAGCAAATAGAAATAGCAAAAGCAACAGCTCTTTTACAGGAATGGCAGCTATTTCCACTACTGTGACCCAGGATGAAAGTTTGGGTGGATTGCTCCATTCTCACTCTGCTGTGAAAAATTCATAGTAAGTCTTTGTCTCTTAATTTTAAACATTGAACTACTACTTGCCTTCAGGCTTGGCTTCTTTAGAGTACAGTTGGATTATTTTCTTTCCTCAAACTTTAAGTTAGAAGAGATGATTTTCTCATATAGTCACACAATCCCAGGTGCCACAGACTTTAAGAAAAATTATATGTATACGTATTCCTATTTATATCCTGAACCTTGTGGTTAAATCACAAAAGTTGGCATCAGTGGCTCTTGGAGTACCTGGACTCTTTTTCTTGTGAGGACAGCTTTATGTACCTCATCTTTGATTTCACTCCAAACACAATTACTCCCTTGCTGGTCACAGAAGAGAATAAACAGCTCCGTAGAGTTCAGCATGTCCTTTATTTTCATTGAATGGAGATGAGTCAGTTTACAAATGAGATCTTGGCTCTTAAAATCAATTCACTGAAAGCTTAAATGCAGTCTGTGCCATGGGAAAAATTCTGGAAAAGATTGGAGACCTCTGCTCTGGTTATATCCGGATACCTGCTGTCAGATCTCATCATCCTTGGGATTGCAGCATAACAGGAAGGCTAAGCATGTATTTTCCAGCACAAATGCCATTCGGAACATCAGAATAGAGCCTTTGATAGCAGTAGCAATACTCACAAGTCACAAACCAGCTAAAAAGAAAAGACTACTAGAGAGATTTATTCAGGAAAACAATTAAGAAGAGTTGAAAGTGGCTAGTGCTCCCTAAGGAGAACCAAAAAGTACTTTGTTGGAGGCCGATGGTTACAGAAGGCTCAAGGTACATCAAGGATTAGAAGACAGGTAGGTTTCTGGGGCAAAAAGACCCAGATTTGTGGCCCCGCAATTGAGATGCCCAATTAGGAGCACAGGCAATGAAGAGAGAGAAGCTCCTCCAAGGAACAATTCATAACTCAGATGAGACAAGCTGGGGCCAACACCTTTGTAAGGAATACATTCCTCGTGTCTGCATCTCCAGCTCAGCGTGTGAACTTCATGTAAGGCCCTAGTTAATCTGTTTTGGTTAGACATACCACTCAGTTAAAGCCATTGCAGTCACACCTGTAAAGAGGTGCTCGCCGTGATGTGCTTCAGTCTTCTTTGCATCTTACAAACGCAGCTAATACGAGACAGTCTAATACTACAACATCTGCTCTCCCATTCTGAGTAGCACCAATGTGTCTCTATACGGACATCATGCCAGAGCAATGTATGGTGTATTAGATGATGACATAAGGAAACAAAACCAGTGTAAACTGGCTGGCTAAAATAAAAGCATTCCTTTTTTCAATCTTTTAAATTCTTACCACTTGCCCCCTTGTACGTTTACTGGCATGGGTAATGCTGAGCTGATATTTTGATAATGGCTCTTGGGGCAAATCTTTCCTGGAGCTAATTTCATAGTTCGTGACTGCAGCTAAAGCAGTTTATAGAAGGAAAAATGCTTTGCCAACCGCTTTTAAAACTCCTGCAGAACTGAGGATGGTCCCACCTAAAATGGTTCTTACTGAACCAGAAAGGCCAAGCTGGCGCCTTCCCCGCTGCAGCTGCTCTCGGGAGGAGATGAAGGCATCCTCACAGCAGCAGCAGCAGCAGCAGCAGCAGCAGCAGCAGCAGCAGCAGCCCCACGGCTCTCACACCTCCTGAATCTGCTTGCAAAGTGCCGATAAGGAAAGGCACAGCGCCCTGGCAGAAAGCCCGGGCTGGGCTGGATTTGACAGGCCACTGGAGTTACTTCCTTGCGATTTATACCCTCGAGACCAACACGTCACGGGGGAGGAAACGCAAAGACAACCTTCCAAGGACAAGGTCACCGTACTTGCCAGTAGCAAAGGCAGAAATAGGAACAACACTCCTTTCTCTCCCAATACCATAATTATTCTGAATGGCTTTATAGCATGAGTGTCATTAGGACGCTGGTGGGCAGAGATTATGACAGTTAAAAGACAGCAGCTACTGGAAGATAATGTGGAGAAGTTATGGAACAAAGTTTTCAGAAAATGGCAAGGAAATGACAAGTTTAACCATGAGTGAAACAGAAGCCTGAGCTGGAACTGATCACACTTCTGAAACCAGCATCAATATGAAAGAAAAGTCTGCAGGAAAGGAAATTTCGGGTTAATTACTCATTTGTTACTCATTTCAGGGAGGGGAAATGACAGTCTGCAGTGAGAACCGATCGGTCACTTCTCCAGCTCCCCAGCAGCCTGAAACGTGAATACCACGACTGCAGCTCACCAGGAGAGCCCAGGCCTCTGGAGAGACGTGCTTCTCCTGCAGCTCCGGACGTGTAGCGCCTGCACTTGAGAGACGCTGAAGGGAGGATTTCCTGCACCCACACCATCCACAACGGAGCCCAAAACGCTCAGCATAACCTGAGTGTCTGTCTCAGTATCGGGAAGTGAAAATCAAGAGTGATTAGTATGCGCAGCCACGAATGCACAACTGAAATAAGCCAACCAGTGGCATTAAATCTGCAGTAAATAAAAGCAGCAGAGCCAAGAGGCAGGGAGAGGGGAGCCCCTCTCCTCCCCTTCCCTCAGGAGGAGACCAAAGGCTGGTGCAGGTCTCTCTGAGGTGAAGGGGAACAGCTGTGTGTTGTTAGTGAGCCCCTCTGACTCCTTTATTCTAACTCAGCTCTTAATAACACAGTAGCAGTGCAGTTTAAGGGACAACAGAAGATATATAAGGAAACCAAAAGAGGACTTTTCAGGGGCTTTTTTTTTTTTTTTTTTTTTTAGGACATTCAGAATGCTTCAAAGACTGTTCATATGAGCGCGGAAAGCAGCAGAAAGGCATCCACTCATGGAGAATGAAAAAGCTAATGGCAGCAGAAAATACTGTTTTAATGAATGCAAAGTGTCCATGTAACTGGAAAGCCCTTAAATGTAAAGGGTTAGTAATTACTAACAAATAAGTAAAAAGAGGAAAAATATTCTCTGTAGTCTGGAATGTTCGGTCGTCTCCTTTCATCCATCCTTCACGTATTTAAAACTAAATTGACTGATTGCTATTATTTTCTCTGTTAAGAAACTGGGAGTAAGGGAAGAGGCAGGATAGGGCATAACCCTTCAAGTCAGTGGAATATGAACCCAGACAGGCAAGAGGCAAGGGTTCTTCATCCCATGCCATGTTGCTAACCCTCAGATTTGAAGTCTTACAGCATATGCTGTCAAACATAGTGCACATTTGCTCTGCAGGGAGAGGCCCCTCAGTGCATCAGATCTCTCCCCTCCCAACGTGCACCCAGCAGTCTCCCCACCCGGGAGCAGCTCCAAGTGACAACCCTCAAACCTTCCCTTGATGTTAGCCAAAGCAATGGTGGGGTGAAATTGGCACCAGAATTTGCCTTGGCTGCCTGGGGAGCGAAGTGGGACAAGAGTTTGGACCGAGGATTGCTGGTCTAGAGAGTCACTCTTTCCTCTCTGTAGCTTAGATAATATTCCACCATTGAATAAACAAAGCCATGTGACTGGTACAGATTTTTATTCGATGAGGGAATCATTAGCAAGTGTATGTCTTTCCAAGACCTCTCTTACCTGCAAAGCCACTCTGAGATTGTGAGAAGGATGCATTTGTGTATCTTGCTTAATAAAATGTCTCCCACACCTCTTGGGTGGTCAAGGGCACTAAACAGCCCCCAGCTTAGCGGTGCTTTAATTATCTGCCTCTGAAGGGCAAAACAATCTACTGCTAGCAGATACAAGAGGTTTTGATAAACAGCCTGTTTCCCTTTCTTCTAACCTTTGCAGGAGGACATACATAAAGATGCCAGGTTCCTGTTTGGTGCATTGACAGAAGAATACAGTCTGGTTTTGTAAGGCTTCATTTGCTGATGTGCTCCCTATTGCTTTGCTAATACCCTTTTTGCTTCAAAAAGCAGGAAGGGGAGCTTCACCATCTGTATTTTACAAAAGAGCTGGGGTTAACAGGCATTAATACAAGTCATGACCAACTATTGAATTGCTTTGGGTGGCATCAGACAGCTTATACGAGATAAACGCTCTTTCTTTTCTTTAAAATCCACAGTTTCACATGTGCACAAAGCACGATTTAAATTCCAGTTTAGAATTAACACACAAACGCCTTCTTAAATTAGAAACAAAACATAAAACTAACAGAGAGCATTGTCCCACCAAGTAAAGGACTCCCAGGGTTCTTCTCTCTCACAGTTCTTACTGATCTCCTTTCTTATTGCCGCTTCTCCTTCCAAACTGAGCCAACATTTTCATATATCGCGTGGGTTTATGGCCATTGCCATTGCCTGCCTCCACTGGGGTGTGCAGCTCGCAGCAAAGGAAAGGGTTAAGGATGCTGGCCCGGAAAGCAGCACAGGAGAGGGGATTGCTGGGGCAAGAGATAAGGCAGATTCCTGCCTGGAGACACCCATCCCGCAGGAACAGGGGAGAATGAGGGGCTGGCAGAGGGACTGAGGACCTGAGGGCACTTCTGGGCAGGGCTGTCCCCCCCGCCACTGCACTGAACTTGCAGCGCTATGGCCTTAGGCTTGAAAAGCCTCAAAATCAGTCTTTGTGACACAGCGGCCACATCCCTGCTTCTGAAGTTACTTGCCCCTTTCTTTTCCCGCTGAAGCCTGGCCTACCTCCTCGTGCTCTCCAACAGCCTGCTTTCCTACTCCAGAATCCGAATTTTTCAACCAGCTCCTTAAACTGAAATTTCCTTTCTCACAGTTTTCTTGTCTTTGTACGTGGAAGCCAGCAACTACACACACTTTGTCTTCACTAAGGTGTAAAAGTTCCCAGTAACAGTTAGGATATTTTGCAACTTGCTATGGGCCTTGCAGGAATACTAAGGTAAACACAGGGACGTGTTTATCACTCTCTAACAGCATATAAACTGTTTAAAGTGACACAATGCTTTATAGAAGTCAGCTAATATACTGTGGGGGGCTTTAATCGGGAGCGTCCCATGGATTTTCTCCCAACTCAGAAAGTTTGTTTTGCTTCAAATATCAACTATTAAATCCACCAGAGCAACAACTTACGTCTACATTTCATTGTCTGCACTTTGGGCAAAGGTTCTGTGTGGTCTATAATCAGAGTAAGCTTCATCCTCTATCAAATAATTACAGTCACAAGCAGAATTTTCAGGGAGATTTTCTAAGATATATTCTAAGGCAAGTAAAACATATGGCCATTGTATGGGTAAATCATTAATTTATGATGGCATAATTAGAAAGCTGCAGCAATAGGAATCAAAATAACACACTATGAACACAAATGATCTCTAAGAAACCTCACCGAGAGGTGGCCTAGACATATTTGTGCTGTAGGCAAGGACTGTCTTTTCCGTTTACTTCCTACCCTGGTTCTCAAACTATCACATTGCATCTTCCCGTTTGGAAAATGGTAACAGTATGCTACTTTGATAAGAACCTAATTCTGCACTGTCTGCCTAGTATGCAAATATTCCAGGAGCTTAGTCCAAAATCTGCTGAAATCAAAATACATGACTTAAGTGGTAATTTATCAAGGTCTTGGTGTAAGGTACAACATGATGTGAATAAGGATAACAGAGTCAAATCTTAAATGCAGGCTATAGAAATGTAAGACATCATTAAGGCTAAAGAAAAAAAAAAAAAAAAAAGATGAGACAAAATAGGATCTTTGCTTTTGGAACCTGAAAGTTAAAAAATACTCCAAAAAGTTTAAAAACATATGTAAAAATATTAGCACTTTACACCATAATCTAACATGCATTTTTTTCCTGAAATAACAAAGTAAATTGAGTGTTTTCAGTAAAGAGTAAGAACCATTCATAATCTCCTACAATCCCTTTTTGTACCATCTGTGCTTCCAGCCTTTATAATGCATAAATAGGAGACTGAAGTGCTAAACTAATTCTTCACTGAGAAAAAAGAAGCATGTAGCCTAAACAAAGCTCTTTTCCAATTTAACATATATATCCCAATTATCTGCAAAATAGGACTTTCAGTCTGTTAATTAAATGTGCAATGACAATTCAGGTTATTGACATGAAAGAGTATATAAGAATGCACAGCACACTCAAGTGGGTGCTTTCCAACCTTCTCCCTAAAAAGTTACAGATTTAAACATCATACATCTCTATTGTGAAAGTTATATACTTCCATTATAAAAACAGGCCTGGTTTGGTTTTGTGGGGTTTTTTTTCTTCCATTTTACTTGCCTGGTGTGTGCATCTTTGTATGGAAACGTTACATTTCTTGTACGAGTTTGCAAAACACAAGCACTGCTTTTGCCTCTCAGAACAACCTGCTTTTGGTCCCAAATAACAATATTGCTCTTTTTTAGCTCAGATACTAGATACTGGAGGGTGAGAAAAGAAATCCTCAGACATTCCACCAAAGACTGCTGTACTGTGATTCTGCACAGCATCAGAGCACAAAAACACATAGCAGAATGAGCATCCACAGCTGCTTCAGTTCTTGGGGCGAAACATTTTTTTAAAGCCAGGAATATAACTTGTGGACCCATTGCCATTTCAGCTTCTGACGTACCGTTGCACATCACTACAAAGCCAAATTAGAATTTGAGGTTTGTCTCCCAAGGTTCAGCCCAGGTTTAGCTCTGTGATTTGAAATAGCCACAACTCACACAGCAACAAAGCTGAAGTGGAAGCAGCGGAAGGTAAATCTTTCCTATGGGATTTCTACCCCAGCTTTCCTCAGCCTGGAATTGCCTCTTTGCTGAGTGCGAGCAGAACAATGAGACTATTAAGCAGCTCGGCTTTGTTTTGCACACTCTGGAAACCCTAATTCCCTCCTGGGAGAGGATCTCTGTAAGAGGAGAAGCTGCTATTAGCATCTCTAATCAAGCAGGACAGGCAGAGGAACAAGCGGCCTCTCCAAGAAGAGCCTTGCACCCTGGGCTTTACACTGCTCAGCCCAGCCACCTCCTCACCGGTGAGGGCCTCCGTGCTGCCCCTCTTAATGCTGGAGAAGCTGGAGTCCTTGAACTAAGCTTGGTTGAGTTAAAATGAGTAAAGCCTGCTCTATCTGTGTGCACAGAAAATATTTTACCTACTAACAGAACCAGTCGTACTTTCCATATTCTCTTTTTTTACCTTCCGGCCCTCACTGTATTAAATTTAACAAAAATTGTCGTGAAATACATTTTAAGTGAAAAATGAATCAAAAAGGCCGGAATATGAAAAACACGCCCTACCAGGAAATCGAAGGATGTTACTCGCGGAGTGTATAACAAATGTTTTGAAAAGCACTGAGTCAGGCTTAGTGGCTAAACGTAAACAAGGTCCAGGCAATACGTCCAGCGCTGCTCCATCTGGCATTCAAACCACACGCTGTTCCCAGCCCAGCTCTGACTTCAGGCAGAGTACCGGGGACTAACAAAAAATATTCCTTCCCAAAATGTCTGGCTTCAATAATATTGGATATTAAGTGGTTTCTTTGGTGGCTTTTTTTACTCCATAACATCAAACATTGTCTGCTAAGGAATGCTGAACAACAGCCTGCCTGGAATAACCTGATTTAGAGGGTTGAATCCTTCTGCAGTCTCAGAGAAGAAGGATTCCTGCACCTTTGCAGGAGCACGCGAAAGCCCGCAGGGAAACCACAGAGAGGCTGCGAAGGGGGACAGCCCTGCCAGATAATACACAGCAACCGGCCATCGGTAACCACCGCCCGATCACAGAACTTCGTTCATCACCACGCGTGATTGTATCTCCAGGGCTTGTCTTGTATCATGTGTACAGTCCCCTTCTTGGAAAAAAGCTGGCTCCCAACCCCATACTCTCTCTCCTGTACCAAAGGTGGGTGTCACGCTGCTGATGGTGGGACGGTTCATGCTGGGAGGTTTTCTGGCCCTGACTCATACGCCGCTCTGCACGTGGGTCTGCTCACAGGCGTAGGCTGTTCCCCGGGGCAGCCTGGATGGTTTGCAGAGACAAATGGGTAGAAGGGCTTTGCTGAGTTCACCTTGGTTATCTCCAGCCTCTGTCAGGTACACAGCGTTGCTTTATACAGCCCTTCCTCTCGAATCTAGCCTGACTTACAGCTAAAGAGCTAACCACCTTCAGATGCTGGGAAGAGGGAACAGGGGGAGGGCAACACCACCATCCAGACTTCAAACGTAGCATCAGTCCACAGACCAAAGCAAATCTGCCTCGGCAGTCCGCTGCACAGGAATCCTAGATCTACACCTCCTTAGGCACTGCCCGCATCTGAATTTACACCTTTGCCATTCACCTTAGCCCACATCTGCTTCCAAAACAGGTTCTCACCCATTCCTCCTGCCACAGGTGCTGGTACCCGGCTAGTTTCTAAAAGCATCTCCCCTAGGGCAAGGCAAGTCTGTTATTCCTAATGATGTTAAATGGGTTACTCAGAAGGTATCATCTGTTGCTGCTCTGATGCAAACCGGATAGCTATGGTGTTGATCCTCCCAATTATTTTTGGACACTTGTCAGGCTTAACCATCTACCTGGAATTGGCACCACAACATCAAAATCAAAGGGAGTAATGATAAAACCATCAAGGGACAAATATAAATTATTAATAAAATTTCCACAATGCCAGCATGTGCCAGCCAGACATATTAAATAAAAAGCTCAAGTCGCTTCAGCTTAAAACCGGTGGGGTTTGGGGTTGTTGGGGTTTTTTTTGCTAGTGTTTACAAGCATCGCAGCATAAACAACAGAGCACTGGAAAATAAACCCTAAAATGGTAATTGGAGTGTCCAGCTTTAAACCCCACTGATGAGGCTTTTCAGCTTGTTTCTTCAGGGAAGGAAGACTAACGAGGATCACACTGTCTATCCTATCCTGTCTTAATCTTTCCCTTACTCCTCCTACCATAAATGTTGAACTGCTTGGCCAATTTCAACCATCTTGATAGAAAAGAGAGAGAGGAGGTTCCCAGAAGCTTCATGAGACAGGGACTGGGTAGAGAAGAGAGACCCTGTAATGCCCCGAGCGATGGAAAGGCTGATCAACTCACCATGTACTAGACCTCAGAGAATCTACAGATGACAGAGCCTTTAGAAGTGAAACCTACTACTTCTCCCATTCGTGGAACAGCTTGGTTTTTCTTGAAGCACGGTCCTCATTGCGTGGATCTCGATAAATGCCTTTATTAACATATTTTAACCAGAGCTTTCAACTGGCTACAGATTTCTAGGCTGTTCATCCCTGCGCAGTATAGCCACCTCAGAATGCAGTAGTCCACCCTTACAGCTGATCCCAGAAATCACTTTAAAATTATTTTTCTAGGCCTTTACCAGTACGTAAGTGAAACACACATGATGTGATGTTACTGAGTAGTGGAATTAATTCTGCCTCTTGCTACTTAGATTTTATTCTGCTTTCCCATGTCGGCTTCTTTATCACGTCTGTGTACTGCGCAAATCAGAACAAGCCACTGACAGCTGAACACTGACCTCTAGTTTAGTAACATAGGCAGGGACCACCTATTCTTGTTGAAAAGGATAGCTGTAGGTTTGGGATGGTAACTAATTGAATTTGGCCACTTGCTGATTTAAAGAGAAAAGACTCTGTATCTCATTTACCAGCCTCTTCAGGCCATCTGGCTTGCTGATCAGGAACTGAGCCATAGAAATAAACAGCCAAAATTTAGAATACACTGTCACACTATTAGCTCTTTTGTTTCATCTGCATTAAGATAAAGAACTCATTTTGAAAATCAATAGTGCAAAAACTTGCAGTATTTCCTTGTGAGGTACAGATGTCTGACAAAAAGACTTTCTAATTAAAGTGCTCGAATAACAAAGGCCATCTTTCACATTTGGCTTGTACATCCACCACAGACGCGCGCTTACTGAACATAAAGTTGACGAGTAAAAAAATTGTGTCTACCATCCTCAAGATGGACAAGATTTCACCTCACCGAACCTCACCATGCCCAAGGACAGAAGCTATTTCTTTCCCAATTTCCTCCTGGAAGCCAATCCGTCTTAGAGCTGAATGAGGGACAGCAAACCTGCCTATCCACTGCACGCAGGTGGACGGTGTGCCAGTGTGAAAACACGAAGCAAGGCTGCTAGTAGGAATTCACCTTGCTAAATGTACGCTCCTGCTGGAGGCCATCGCGTTCAGGCTCAGGTCTGTCAGGCAGCCCAGTTGTTCTGGGATCCCGACATCCTAAACGGGGTTAGGTGGCGTGAACGTGAAGAAGCTCCGAGCACGGTCTCCTCCATACGGCAAAGCACCGCGCCCTGCAAGCACTAATTCTCCGTACGAGGTTATCTCACGCAGGCCGCTGTCACAGGCCGTATCCCACTATGTGACCACCTGCCTCCATCCAAACACCCACCCAGGCTCCCTGCGTGGAAAAGAGTGGCTGTTCTGGCGCAGGGAGCCACAGGCTGGGAGAAAAGCTGCCATTGCTGCTGTGCCTGGGGTCCTGCTCCGAGGGACTCGGAGGTGCAGCCCAGCACGTCCCGGCACAGCCCCCCCTCACATGCTGGGAAAGATGCTGCTGGAGAGAGGGCTCAGTGAAATGCAAATGTAGCTGCTTCAAAAAGAAAATGAAAGTCAGAGGGTTTGCACAGGAAACGGTCTGGGGGCGGGGAAAGGAGGCTGAATGCCTTGCATTGAAATGCAAAGTGGAAATTTTCCTTCTCAGGAAGAGCAAAAACCCCCTCGGGGCGATGAGTTTTTAAGGGAGCAGGAGAGTAACTGGCAGCAAAACCCGTGCTAGGTCGGTCCTGAGAAGCAGTGCGAGTTACATCACCCCTTGTTCATTCTTGCAAATGCAGCTGCGTGACACCTTCTACTTCTGTCACCACGCTGGTTTTGAATACACGGGGGAAGAAAAAGCCTATCGAGATTTAATGAGAGCAGAAACGACGCGAACAGAAATCCCTCCAAACTGATACCAGCATGTCCCAAGCACGTCTAGTAATTACCGTCTGCCCACGTTCCCCGTTAGCTTCAGCCATTCGTCTCTTCCCCTGCCTGTGCCGTGCGCTTCGTGCTTGCTGAACCTCTTGCATACGAAAACTGACAAACGCCGAGGCCCCTACTGCAGAGCGCGTGGGTGGCTGCTTCACAGACAACCGTTTTGCCAGCCTTAGAAGCTTTTTTAGCTTTGTCAGGCTGTGTGTGAGTGGATTCATCTTATCCAGCAGATGAGGAAAAAAATGGGAATGAGTTTGACAGGCAGAAACAAAAGATTTGGCTTAGTCTGAAAAAAGAGAGACGCGCTGGTTCGACCAGTGGAGAGTGTTAGCTGGCAGAGGGAGCAGCTAGGAGGAGGGTGTCTTGGAGGGGGCACTGAATTCAGCAGGAACCGAGCCCGGTGAGCAATGGTCTGTATCGGCACGTGTGTCGGCGATGGAGGCGCATCCCCTATCGCCACCAGCTCTTTCGGCGTCATTTCTCTTAGAGCACTTGTACTTCTCTTTCAGAATCACTTGGTCTCTAGCCACCGCTGCCGATGCGCTAATTGGTGATATGTCTTCACAAATCAGCCTTACCTCTTGGCTCTTGTCCTCAAGGTTTTGTTTTACCATTGCCCTGACCACCCTTCTGTGCAGCACTGACTTTACACAATTGCCTGTCCTGTTTCACCAGAGCCCTCCCCTGGCTAAAGAGCAAAGAAAACAAGCTGTGTGAGCAATGCTTTTTTGACTAATTAACAAGTTAGTATTTTTTTTTTTTCACAGTCTCCTCTGTATTTCCCAGCTACCCAGTTTCTGCTTCTGCTGCATGCTTTTGCCTTTGTGTGAGTGCCGGCCCACACCTAACTCTTTGTCCCAGACCTGTGATGGCAGGCATTGCTGTCCTGTGGTGACATGAGTGACAAAATCTGCTGATTCTTTCATTCAGCTTGTTCTGATGACTGTGCATGTTAAACAAAGCTACAGACTGCAGAAGGAATGAAGTCTGTTTTCCAAAATGTCCCTATCGTATGGATTCTTTAACATCTAGGAAAAAAATAAGCTCATTAACTTTCCACTTAGCAAGAAAGCATGAAAAAATTCTCTCCTCTCCTGGTCTTCTTTTGCTGAGCGTGTAGAAAGTCAGTGGTTTTGAGAACCCACCTCCTCTCTCATGCGTTGCTGAAATTGCCCAGGAGTTACTCAGTAGTTCTCCGGAGAAAACAGAGCAGCAGTCACACACAGGCAGAGCCTGTAAAAATGATCAGGTTTGGTGCTGTGTTACCTTTTAGGAAACAAGGTGGAAAATAAACCAAGAATCCTAGGAGAGCAGGAAGAAAGTACTGGAACTTTGTGTCTCCTCAGCTCTGGTCCAGAGGGCCGGCAGGAGGAGGTTGGTCCCCTGCCCTGTTCGCTGGAGGAGTGAGGGCTTTGGGCAAACAGCTTCAGCACTGGTTTTCTGTTGACTCCCATAAGTATAGCAGTTACAGCTGTCCCTCGAGTGCTGGAGATAAAGATTATCTCCAGTATAACTGGAGTCGACAAGCAAAAAGACTGCTGATGTTTCTGGGTAGGAGCCCTTGTTCCCAAAGCAGAGAGGAGCAGCTAAGCAAACTCACTACGGACCTTGGGGAAACACAAAGGCACTTCAGATTTTGTGTGCTGAATTAAGGTTTCTGGTAGAATTTTAACCTGACCTTTCTCTAACTATTTGCTTTCATAGAAAAATCTGTGTGTAACTATGTGAAGAAAGAAACAGAAATTTCAAGAAGAAAATGTAAAATATATATAATTTTTTTTACCCGCCTTTCTCTTTCTACAGGGGAAGAAACAAATCTGACTCCAGCAGATCTAACTGGGAGATGGTTTATGTGTACAGGGTTAAACCTGATCAAATTCTGTGCTTTATCTTTTTTCCTCTACCACTGTCTTTCATGTATATTTTAGGCTCTCATTCTGCCCTGAAAAAGATGCAGTTACAAAAGGCCGAGTCTATGTAAGGCTCCTGCGTGGCTGTGTACGTGAACAATCTATTAAAAAGAAATGTCAGTTGTAAGCACTTAATAATTAGGGTTACATATTTCTGGATTACTAATCCTTTATAGATACTCTGTTTTACTAACACAGTACAGGAATAGACAGTGCTCTCTTCTAGACACTGTTGATCATTTATATTCCTTCCTGGGATGCTGCTTTAAAATCCTTTCACTGGATTCAGTGAATCCAGACTCTGATGCCTCAGAGCCTACTTCTGCCTGACTGGCAGAATATCTAAATGAATGGCCCCTGGCAAAATGTAAACATCTGACATTCTGCTCGAGGGACAATTTATTTTAACAGTGAAAACAAGCAAATACCTGTCTAAACAATACTGTAACTGCTTTAAAGAAGTAAATGTAAGTGTGACTAGATATTAAATGGTTTTTTATCTGTTAAAGAAATTTCTTTGTATTTGTTTTAAGGAAAAACTATAATAAGCACTGCCAACATTAATATTTCCTCTCCACATTGTCAGCTTCCAGGGGTGGTCAAAAGACTCTCTTGTTTTGGCCAGCTTACGATGCCCTGTTAGCCCTGACTACTTTGCAAGCAATCCCATTGAGGTAAATGGAACTAAATAAGGAGAAGATGCTACCCAAGGTAAAGATATTTACAAGCCCTTGAGACAACAAGGTTGCAGAAACGGGACCTTTGTCCTTGCCAGGGGTCATGTGAGCCAAGGAAGATGATTTACCTTCCAGAAGGGCGAGGTTACGCAGGTGGTGCTATTGCTTGCTTGTGTTAGTGAGCACTTTTAAATGCCGGAGATGATCACCTCCAGTCATAGTACCACAGCAGGGCTTTTGGCTTTGCCTAATCGTTAATTTCAAATGTGCGTTATGGGAGATGCCTTCCTTATTAAGAAAAGTTAAAACAAACATGATTTACACAACTCTGTTTACCTGTAAAATAAAACTACTACAAAGCAGACATAGCCATGAGCTGAAAATTTTTCTACTGAGGAATAAGCTTGGATCAAATGTCCCAGGCGCTTTCCATGCTGGGACTCCAGAAGTAAAGTGCTCCGAACATGGCTGGTTTAGCTCTGGGGTTTTGTACCAGAGCTCATTCTGAAACAACTGTGGCCAGATGTCCCCAAGGTTTAACTAGTGTTCCCTCCTACCACTGGTGTCACTCCAGGCACTCTTTGCCAGGGTGTTGTTAAGACTTTCACATTGTGAATTCCAACAAATGACAGATTTAGCAGCAAAGTCTATCCCTAAACCACTGGTTGCTGGAAGTAAGGAGGACATACCAGAAGTAACTTCTCTCAGCATTTGCCTTGCTTCTGGTATTCCTTTTTCGCTACAACAGGCGTCAGGATACTGGACTAAATGACCTATTGGTCTGACCCAATATGGCAGTCCTTAAAAATCCATTCATTACAGCAGCCTGCTTGTTTTCTGCAAGTCTCAAAGTGCTTTACAAGGAGTGCAGGTGCAGAAGTGGGTCTTGGAGAAGTGAAGGGACTTGCCAGCAATCTCTGAGCAGACTGACTCTTAGCGCTCAGGAAAAGTGCACAGATCTTTGTTCATTTGTGCTGTTTCTTTCTCTTTCTCTTCTGTGGCTATCCCTAATTTGGCTCTCATAAATTGCCTAGTTTATGATTTTGTTGGTGGTGTTTGTAAGCTGCTGCCTCAGTCATTCTGGTAAGTTTGACACCCATACAACCTCTAGCATCCTCTCTCAGCTTTGTCTGTACTCTATGATTACCACCCACCCCTTCCCTTATTTGTCTGTCTTGCTATGACAAGAAATGCAGTGGCAATAATAACAGAGGCTGTCACTCACAGTGCTAATTATGCATTAAGTTCTTTAGAGGTCCTGATTCTTTGCTTCATGATAGCAGTCTCACTTTCCTCCTCATTTGGCAGCAAATCCAATTACATGTAAATTATAAATCCCTGGGCCTTGACATAACCTTTACAGCTCCTTTTATAGTGTCTCTTGATACTGCTGTCTCCCAGATGGCTAATCCTATCTGGAGCCATCTATTTGCTGTTGGTTTACATGTTTGCTGTAAAATGCTGTATTCCCTCCATAAGAGATCTCAAGCTCCAAATCTAAGTTTGTGCTTTTGGACCACAAAGTCTGTAAAACAATTGTTTTCTGGGTTTATGTTCTTCTGCACCTTCTGGATGGACACAATAAAAAAAAAAAAAAAAAAAAAAAGGTTTTCAGAGAGTACTTACATATGCTAAGAAAAATGTTTGGAGCCAAGAGGAAAATGAAAGATCAGTCAGTGCTTGGGTAAGGTTTCCTAAGGTTTCTCAGGCTGAGAAGAAATGACCTTGTAGGCAGGACCAAAGGGAACTTAAGTCTGGATACTACTGTATCATTAAAGACAACAGAGCTTTCATATAGATTACTGACAACGTGATTGAAAGAAAAATCTGCTCCATGGTCAAAAGAGTAACTGGAAATAGAAAAGACCCTTAAAAGAAATTATCAGCTGAGATGTGATCATTACAAATACTTTGGAGCTGGGTGTACACAGCACACAAATATTGCCCTGACATGGAATTCAGAACAGAGTAGATTTCACTGAGAATAAGGCTGAAACATAAATTTGGAGGAGGCAACGTTGCTGAAGCAAAGGAGCAGCCAAGATAGGCAGGGTAGAGACAGATGCAACATGCTGTGAGACACCGTGACATGATATTGTTTGTGCTATGATTGTGCCTGGAAATCTGAATCAGATTGTGTGATCCCAGAGCATAAAATGCCACACCAACTACTCAGAGGCATTCCCTCCAAAAAACATTTAAACCTCCATAAAAGCAGTAACACTTTTTGCTCCAGTTGCAGTTTCCACTGACTTTTAGGCTGAAGCTCCAAGTAGATCATAGACCAAAAGATACCAATGAGGAGAATAAACATTACCCTGGCAGTTCCTGAGCTGGCTGGCTAACAAATTTCTCCCTCCAGAGCACAAACCAGAAAGCTGTCATCGAAGATAGATGCCAAGAAAGCCATCCAACTGTATGGCTCCGATCTTAATTTCCACCTGAAGGAAACCATATGTGGTGGGTTGACCCTGGCTGGATGCCAGGTGCCCACCGAAGCAGCTCCATCACTCACCTCCTCAGCTGGACAGAGGAGACAATATATAATGAAAGGCTCGTGGATCGAGATAAGGGCAGGGAGAGATCACTCACTAATTACTGTCAGAGGCAAACCAGACCCGACTTGGGGAAATTAGTTTAATTTATTACCAATCAAAATCAGAGTAGGATAATAAGAAAATAAAAACTAAGCCTTAAAACACCTCCCCCCTCCTCCCTTCTTCCCAGGCTTAACTTTACTCCCAATTTCTCTGCTTCCTCCCCCCAGTAGCACAGGGGGATGGGGAATGGGGGTTACGGTCAGTTCATCACATTGTCTCTGCTGCAAATTCCTCCTCAGGGGCAGGGCTCCTCACACTCTTCCCCTGCTCCAGCATGGGGTATCTTCCACGGGAGACAGTCCTCCAAGAACTTCTCCAACGTGGGTCCTTCCCATGGGCTGCAGTCCTTCAGGCACAGACTGCTCCAGCGTGGGTCCCCTGCAGGGTCACAGGTCCTGCCAGAAAACCTGCTCCAGCGTGGGCTCCTCTCTCTGGGTCTGCAGGTCCTGCCAGGAGCCTGCTCCAGCATGGGCTTCCCACAGGGTCACAGCCTCCTTTGGGCACCCACCAGCTCCAGCGTGGGGTCCTCCACGGGCCGCAGGTGGAGATCTGCTCCATCGTGGACCTCCCTGGGCTGCAGGGGGACAGCCTGCCTCACCAGGGTCTTCCCCACGGGCTGCAGGGGAATCTCTGCTCCAGCGCCTGGAGCATCTCCTCCCCCTCCTTCTGCACTGACCTGGGGGTCTGCAGGGTTGTTTCTCTTACATGTTCTCACTCCTCTCTCCGGCTGCCGTTTCTGTGCCATAGCAACTTTTTTCCCCTTCTTAAATCTGTTCTCCCAGAGGCACTACCACCATCGCTGATGGGCTCAGCCTTGGCCAGCGGTGGGTCCCTCTTGGAGCCGGCTGGCATCGGCTCTGTCGGACACAGGGGAAGCTTCCAGCAGCTCCTCACAGAAGCCACCCCTGTAGTCCCCCCCGCTACCAAAACCTTGCCACGCAAACCCAATACACCATAGATCAGTATAAGCTGGGCCATCTCCACTATGTTTTTCAATCTTCAGACCTGTTGGAAAGGCATCAGAGTAATCGGGAGACTCTGCACACTCTGAGTGGGAGTGGCAGCAATAAAGGGCTTGTAAGAAACTCAGTTAGAAGGAAAGCAACCTTTATTTCCTGACCCAGACAGATGCCTGAAATAGGTAGGTGAGGGTTATGCTAGCATCAGTGAGGGCAACACAGTGTAAACATTGGAGATGCAGACATGATTAGTTAAATAATTAGACACTCTCAGTGGCTCCTGACACAAATACTTCACAACTGCTTATTTAAGAGGTGTTGCTATTACCTTGCTGCTTGAGATAGAAATACCCACAACCCTTTGCAATACCAAACGTTACCTTCTAAGACATTTTATTAGTGAAGAAGCACACTGGTCTAAATAGCGTTAAACTCCCAGAACCAGTACCTCTGAGGCCCTTAACAGCCAGAAGCACTTAGATTTTCTCTTTTTCTATTTCTCTGATGATAGCACTAGTACCATTTTGCATCCTGAAGTGCCATCAGTTCCCTAAGTACTGGCCAACCACAGTTTTACAGAACACTCTTTGCAGGGGTCCACTGCGTCTCATTCATACAGTAACCCAATCTGATTTCATTTTTTTTATGTCGGCTAACAGGATCGTGACAGAATTCATTACAGCTGTAAACCAGACTTCCAGCAATGAACAGCAGAGGGAACCTGAGCTGGAGTTGGTATTTGTAGACCTGCTCATTTTCCTTTGTTAGTCTGGGCACTTAATGCTGCTTAATGGCATTGCCCTGCTGCTATAAATACACAGGCAGTCACTTGACCTTGGCAGTTGTTTTGGCTAAAATAATTGTCCTTTGAAACTGGCAGGGGCACAATAGGAGCACATGCCTGCCATCCTCTGCAGCCCGGCGCTCAGCTGGAATGAATGACCTTCACCTCGCTCTGAGGGTGCAGCTTCACGAGTGGCTTACACTGAGCTGAGAAGGGCTAGTACTAAAATGGCGACCCCCACCTCTTCCTTTTTCCCCTGCTACGTGCCCCTACCCACTTTTCTTGTGTCACTGATCAGACTGAAAATTAATCTTTTTCCTTTTCCTCCAATGATTCAGCCCACTTTTAGAGTGAAGGGAAGGAAAATGCACTTCTAGGATTCAACGCATTTTTCCCTGTAACAGACATCTGGACTAGAACAGATGAATCAAAAGAACTTCTCTTTTTCCTTTCACTGTAAGGTGACTAGACAGCTATAAGCCTATGCTCTGTTTATCTAAAGGTAGATGAGAAAAAATCCCATCATTAACGTGCGTATTCATGTCTCCTACATTTCCCCCCTTGAGAAGTTTTTTAAGCCAGCTGACCAGAAACCTTTACAATCCTAGTGAGAGGTACGGTCCCCTACAGGACTTCATCCTCTTAGCCTGTATTCTAGGATTAGTCAAATTGCCCTCAGGATCAAGTGTCAGGTGCTGGTATTCTGCCATTAATGTCTGTAAGGATCTGTGTTTTCTCCAGTTAAATTCCCTATATCAACAGTTCACTAGTGAGCAAGCCAGGATGGCCTCTGTCATGTCCAATTTCAGAATCTCGGTGTCAGCCTCATGCCAGACAGATCCTTCAATGAGGTGCTTTCCTTCGCCAATCAGGCATCCATGGAAGCAAAGGTTGCCCAAGCCCAGTGCCCACAGGCATTTTTCGTGGCAAAAACAAGTGGAAGAGGGATGGGCTCTTTCTGTGTATTTTTTGTTCTGCATTCCTTCAATAGCTAACATCTTATAACTGATATTTAGAGAACAATACAGTTCACAAATGGTACATTAAAAGGCAACTGGGAAGTTGCCCAGAAGTCACAACTGTATTTTTTGTCATTTACTACATCAAAAATAAAGCAGAGCCCTGGTCTATTCTTAGAAGTGCTGCTGCTACAGCAACATCAATTTGAAGCTTGTCAGAATACTACACTGTACCAGTAGCACTTACTATATGGAATCATGTAATTATGCTATAGTATAACTGTTCTCTAACTACACATACCCACGCACATGCTAGATATCAAAGGTAGTTTGGTTGATACAGCATGTTTTATATGCAGAGGTGACATAAACTGTCCCAGAAACAGCATCTTGCTCTACAAGATGAGCCTCCACCAGGAGCACTGGCTGGCATACTTTCAAAGTCTAACTGCACTGCCAAATCCTTTCTAGCATTAATGAAGTCTTACCATGGACAGAACTAGAAGGAAAGGGTTAATGCAAAGAGTAACAGCAATAAGCAATTGATGAAGATAATCATCCATGCTCACCCAGCTCATTCAGTTGCTATTTAGAACTCATGACAAAGAGCAAACCATTACCTTGTACAAACAGAGACAGATGTCAAGTTCCTTTATGACAGAAAGCAACAGTCAGGGATGCAGGGCTATAAATGACCTCTTAGTATACTTCCTATCATATAGCAAGACAATTTAATTATGTTTTGTACAATGATGAAACCACTAAAGAGAAAGTGGAGTGTAATCAGTTTTGTGTATTTATTTGATTTGAAAGGTAAGCACCGCATCCCCAAGTAGATACAACAGCTGCAATGATATCAAACATCATTAGTGAAATAATACAGGCAGATACAATACAATTTGAAATGCATTTATCAGCATCACATATTCAATAATTTCAATCAGGAATAGCTTTGCAAAAGTGAGTGACTACAAGGTGTGTCAGCTGTACTGAGGAAAAGTAAACAATAAGTTTAGGACATCACATAGTTTTAAGGGCTTTTAATCTACTCGCTGATGTACAAATAAATAAATAAATATGACAATCACTAAAGACAGCAGTCAGTAGAGTGCCAATCTGTAACTAAAGGGATGATTTGGGAAAATAGGGGGATTGACACCTACTACATAATGTTCACTAATTTTTTGTCTTCTGTTCTATGAACTTTTCAGAATAGCTAGGATAAGGGCCTCCATCTTTCAGGCCCAGAACCAGCCCAAGCAGGCAGAGCAGTCACAGTAAAGTGATAAAAGGATAAGACAACTCATGGTCACACAAAATACAGTTTTTACCTGCTTTCAGAATGGCTTTCATGCAAAATGCTTCCCTGTTTTCTTAAACTTTCAAAATAAACCACTTCTAGTTGCACCTTTGTAAACCAAAAGCCCCTGCCATCTAACGTGTACTGTTTAAATCTATTAATTTTAATTACTATTCCAAATCCCGACCAATAAAGCTAAAATCCAGACAGGGTAAATTTCTACCTACTTTTCTTAAAGGTGCTAAAAAGCAAATCAAAAAATTACAGGGAGCTTGTGACTTTCTGAACCTACCAAATCTCCTGCTGCCCACATGCATATGTCTCAGCATTAGCTAGTAAGTTTACAACGACACGGCGATTTCAAGAGTACAAGCTAAATGCACACAGTAAATCTCTGGCACGTGCCAAGGAAAAAAAATGTCGTGCTTATCTAGCTGGTGTTAGCTATCACTGCTGGGGCTGATTATGCTATTCAAGACAATTAACGATAGTTTATGTGCATGAGCTATCAATAATAAGTGTTGGAATTACAACACCAGGTACAGGAAGAGGTATGCACATAGACTAAATTTAGCTGAGTGAAGCTAATCCCCATCCGCAGCTCCTTCTGTAGCCTGTGGAAGTGTAAGCTTCTCTAGCAGGCAACTCAGAGCACGAGCTTAATTTAGGTGGAAGTTTCAGGAGAGGCAGAGAGCTGATTTAGTGTTTCTCAGCCACAACAACGGGAAAGGACTCTCCTTGTGCCTGCTCATCCTGGCCCTTCTTGAGCTGTCTCTGGAGTTTGCTGGGCACTTCACTGAACCCAGTCAGTTGGCTAATGAGCAGAAGACTACTTCAAGGCAAGAAAAGTGATAGTCTTCAGCTGATTTAGTGAGCTGAACTGGCTCAGGAAGAGATTAGAGAAGCATCAAAGCTGGTGGGTGTGAGGGATGAGCCGGGGTGGAGGGCAGCACTTTGAGACTTGCCCGTTCCCACAGTGCTGAGCCGATCCTTTGACTCAGCTCCGCTGGGTAACTTCACCCTTGGCTGCTATGTAAATGGAGAGTTTTAATGGTGGCTTAAAGGAGTCCCTACGCCCACACTGTAGTTTCCCACTCCTGTTCTCATGCTGCGGTCACTGTCATGGGGCTGGATAACAAACTGATAGAAATGATTTCCCTGAAAACAGGGATTTGCTTTCGAGCCAGCGCAATTGCAGCAATACAGATAAGACAGCAGCAAACAGCGATGCGGAGCTGGAAGCTGCCAACATGGGGCAAAACCATCAGAAGTTGGTTTTGCTTCCAAAGCCAGCATCTCCTACTATGCCTTAGAATGCTTCTGGAGGAGAGTTTCTGCTGACTGTGGTGGGGGGATGAAAATAGCTTCCCCGGGCAAGAACTAGCATTTGGGACTAGGCCCCCTAGAAGGCTCCATTTATTCACTCACCATAACAGGAGGGGCTCAAGTCCTCTCTTCTGTGGGCATCTCGCTTAGGTGCGAGTCAGAAGGGCAAATCGGGGAGTCTGCCTTACGTGAAGAGAGCAGTGGATGTCTGTGGTGGGTGTGGGGTGCCTAGAGGAGGTGGCATGAGCAATCAGAACATGAGCTACATCTAGAACTTGCTTTGGGGTTGACTTGCAGAACTGAGGAACAGTTTCTATGTCTTGGTTTCTTTGCTTAGAAGAGAGGGGTATCAATATAAAAAATAATGGTACTTAGATGGAGCCAGACAGTCAGAAAGCAATGTCTTCTGATCTCTGCTGGTTTGACCCAGCTTTGGAGCAATGGGTATGCATTGAAATCCTCTATGTCACATTACTGAATTCCAGCCATAAAGCACTGGCTCTTCTTTCAGTTTACAGTAATGGTGTGGGCTAAACAAAACAACAGTTCCTCACAATAATTAAAAAGAATCATAGAAATTATAAGTTAAACCCAACTCAAAGATCTTTGTTACAGTCGTCCTAAAGCTCATGGCTCACTTTGCTTTGCTTACAGCATTACAAACCAAAGTGGAAGCTTGATTGGTTGAATAACTGGGATATGTTTGAAGGAGAAGATTGAAAATGTGTCCATGGATGTCTTACTTGATCTTTGTGTATCACCCTCTAGGACCACTACTGGAAAATGTAACCCCATTCACTTTCTGTGGGACTTGCGTCTGTCCCCACTTTCAGCAATCATTTTTCCCCCCTGCAAAACCTGCTAACCACAGGAACAGATTAGCAGAGTCAAGGGGCACTCTGGACTCACAGCATAGCCCTTCTTCTCGGCGTGCCATCATGTGTGATTTTAAAGGCAATGAGTTTTATTTTCAGATTTTGAAAACTCCTTAGTTTGAAATACAGAAAATATTTCAATGAGATCAACCTGGCATAGATACTTGCCTACCTTCATGACCAAGTCTGCCAGGCTGACAGGGAGTGCCAAGCTACCATGCCGTCTACAGGGAGCAGCCCCTGTGCTGTTGCCACTTGCCACCTCTCAGGATATATACTGGTCAGGTGAAATAAGCTGTGTCTGAGGACACTCCAGGAGTCTCCCCAGGACTCAGATATACACTGACACACTGCATCTGCCAACAGTTCTCTTCGCCGTCCCCATAAAGCCAACACCATTAAGGGCAGGATGCTCCCTCACTTCGCCTGATTGCTTTCTGCCAACTTCCATCAACAAATCTGTACCACCATGAGTCCCCAGTGGGTTCAGTGCAAAGCGTGTCCTTCCTAGCCTTCACACAGGACTTGGCTGTAGTGATGGAGCCAAACATTCCTCAGTACTGGGAAACATGTTAAATAATGCTCACTGGAAGCTCAGTTGTGTCCACAGTATTTTCCACAAAGCTTGCTCTGTGAACTGCAGAGCGGTATGGGTCCAGAGTGCAATACGGCAAAGGTTAGTTAAGATATCAATGGATGCTTCCCAAAGAGGTCGATCAGCCTTGACCCTTAACATCAACAATCTGCTTCAAAGGCAGCGGCTGGAAGCCTGTGACTGTACTAGAGAGCATGGGCAGAAGTGCGTTTCCGTAAAACAGGCAAAAATGCATTCGGTCTGTCTTCAGAATTACGGTAATTTTTAACAAGGTAAATTGTGGGATCATGTAAGTGAATGTCTAGGTGGAGGGGATTGGGAGAGATGAATCTGTTCGTTAGCAAAACTCAGTTTAAACAATGTCCAGACATGGGGGATTCAAATAGTATAGTACCATCTCCAAGTATGACATGCATACGAGGAAACCTGGAATGAGCTCCTAAAAAAGTGATCACTCCTGCAGCTGTGGAACTACTTCAGAAGTCATTGAAGACATTACACGTGTTTCTACATGAAGCACTACTAGAAAACCTAGTGTAATATAGTAATTATACTAACAGCAGTACTATAAAAATCTTTGTACCACGACAAATTGCAGTGGGACACATCACTCTTCAGGCAAATAAGCTACAGTATGTCATTACAGGGGATGACTGCACTAATGTAAAAAAATCCTCAGCATGAACATGGCCTTGCACTCCTGTGTCTGGAGAGGTGTTAGGCTGACAAAGCCATATTCACTTCTTCAGACATACAATGAACAAAATCCATACCTAAAAATCTTAGGACTACTGAATTTTCTGAACAGTTATCCAATTCAGAGAAAAGAAATTGTCCTTATTGTACGGAAATTCATCTACAGAGAAACATCACTGTCTGTATGCCATACAAACTTTCAATTCTACATATTTTTGCTTGCATTTGGAAGGCATTGGCTGAATGGTCCTTGTGGAAGACAGACTTCTCTTTATCCATGGATGGTGTGCATACTGGATTGTAACAAAGTAGGAAATGTTTCAAAATATTTCTTTGATATTTTAAAGATGAAATTATAAAGGATCTTTGACAAAAATTGTTTAGGATGTTCTTTCCTTTTTTTTCCTTTGAGATTATATTTCACCAAGATGATGACAGAGATCCTACGAGGCTTTCCCAACACTTACACTGGCAGAGCGGAGAGAAGAGGGAACCATAGTGCAAGGATATGAAGAGTCACTGAGGGCACGGCAGGGAGGGAAGGCCCTTCCCAAGCCAGGTCCTTTGCCAGAGCCAGATGTGCAATACCATGTAAGTACTGCATTGCCCCATTTCTGTCTTATCACTTACTTCACAGCTGTTGTTTCTCCTGAACTTTTTAATTAGCCAGAGCTATCAATCCAGTTTAGTTGCTACAAACTGAGTGCTATTACTTACCTAATTGCAAAATTTTATAACCGTTTGTTTCCTCTGACATCAAAGAAATTCATTAAATGAGATCATCGCATTTCACTCCTTTTGCACTATAGTCTCAGACACTGAAACACAGACTCCACTCCACCATGATGCAGGTTTGCAGGAAGCAGCCCCGTGTGTCCACTTGCCGTGGCTCCCAGATACGCTTTCTTGTTCGGCTTCTGCATGCCTGTGCAAGCAGTTGGAGGTATCGGGGGTACCTACACACACAAGTGCCCCAAAATAGAGGGTAAATCAAGATTATTTTGAAAATGTGGGCTATTATGATGAGTTAAAAAGTTTCATTTAAAAAGGAAAAGGTCTCCATCCTGTTACCTCTTCCACTAACACGAGGAACTTAACGGCGGGCGATCACTGTGCAAACTTGCACACACGTGCAAGTGGTGTACCTTTGTCTTGTTTTATTAACTACATTATAAAGCACTTTATTATGAATGTGTTATCTGTATAACACTGTATAATCTTTAAGCAAAAATTAAACAGAAACTAGGCCCACTGCCAAAAATAAGGAACCATTCCTTCAAATAAAACTGGGGTAAAAGAAGCTTGCAAAACTGCCAGTCCAAGATCATTTTTCTTTATTGTGTGATGTATTTTCCCTTTGAATGGAAAATCCAGATGAATAAGCACAGAATTAAAATATAGGTGGACCAGAATTTTAATTCAGCACCTGCCAGCATTGCACATGTCAGCACTTCGTGATTTCCAGCGGATGAATTCAGTTCTCTGTATTTTGCAAAGCTGGACAACTAATTATTTTTTTTTCCATTACAGCCATGCGAAATCACGCTTAGAGCATATCCATCCCACAGCCTGATGACCTGATCTACCAGGTCCAACACAGTGACAGAAGATCACCTTTTACCTTACGTTCTCCTGCCACCAGGCCTATATCCCATGCTCTTGTGGTGTAATGGGTTCCTTCCCTCCTAGGTTGTATTTTTCCTGATGTTTACTACCTTAGGACTACAGCCACCATCAAACCATGACCATCAGACCATCAACATTTTGCTGTGAGAAAGAGTTCCCTTAAGAGAGTTTTTCAAGCTAGATCTCTGTTTCTAATGAGGTTTAATTGCAGTTTGGGAAAAAAAGAACCAGCAGGGAAATCCTATCTACTTTAATGTGTTTTGGGAAGATGATGGGACAGATGTAAGTAGCGGAGTATCTTAGACTTATCTAATTACAGACTTTGTATACAAACCAAAAGTTAAATGTGATTTAAATGTACACACACAAAAATGTTGTAATTGTATGAAGGTTATCAGGCAAATTTATTTAGACTGTGTCCCTTAACACGAGGGTTTGTTTTTCTGGAAAACTGCGCTTCATCAAAAACGCCAACGTTGCCAAACTAGAGTTGAACTTTGAAACTGTGACCTGTCACCAGGAGACTTCCCGTGTGATGTTGGGGAGATCTCTTCACCTATCTGTGCCTCAATCCTCCATCATCTGGAACAATAAATAAGTAAATAACTAAGAGCAGGAAGAGGGAATAATCTTTCTTCTGCTGTTCTCCACCTGCCTTGTCTATTTAGATTGCAAGCGCTTCAGGGAGGGGATTAAATACCCTGTGCTTTTAACACTGCAAACAAAATGAAGCCTGATCTAAAAGGGGGCCTAGGAGAGCTGTTGTAAGATGTGGTACATGGTCCAGTCTGCCTTTAAAGGCTTTAAGATCTTGCAAATAGGGAAGTGGCATTTTCCTCTCCATTTATTACAAATGCTACTATGAAAATTGATGGTTGAATGCTCACAAGGGGAGAGAAGGATCCTGTCCAAAGAAGACATAATGCAGCAGCGAATGTTCCTCCCAACAGGTGCTGTTGGGGCAAGCACAGCCCCTTGGTTCTGGTTCAGGAATGAAAATACCTTACTCTGATCCTTCCCTAACCTCTCCTGTACGTTTTCTTCTCCCTTCCCCCTTATTTTCTTGAAGTTCAGCTGTGCATGTTCCTGTTTTGATTATGCAGGATAGACTTTCTTACCCTTACATTTCATTGTGTAACTATTATTTACCTCCAGCTCCCATTTCAGCCGTAGTTACCACAGTCTTGAATTTATTTGCTTATAGCAAGTCACTACCTGAAATGCCATGTGGATGGCTTAACTCATTCCCTTCCCTCCAGGGGACGCTTTGCAATGTCAAGCAACGTAAAGAAGCAAAGTAGGTCATGGTTAGATAGTCACTTAAAGACAGCATGAATCTGTACTGCTGCCCAGAAAAGCAGCTTTTACCCTTTCCTCACCACTTGCGCTCACCACCTCTCTCATGCTGGCACCAGCGTTTGTTTGGCTGCTTGGTGAGCCAGAGGGAATTAATCCAGTTATTACTAGCCTGGCAAAACACCTGGCAAAAAAATCGATAAAACCTTAAACTGGCCACGACAGAAAAAAAGGTAACCGCAGTCTTAGACGGCAAGGGCCGGGCTCTCTGCCTAGTCACGTTTAATCCGGTGACTTATTGGGGAGGACTCTGGAATCTACTGTTCTGTTTTCCCTCTTGTGAGAGAGAGTTAATCACCTGTGACAAGAAACCTAAAGCTTTCTTGTCTTCCCTAGTGAAACTAAACGTGTACAGATCAGTATTTTGCCTCTACTTTCTTCCTTTACAGCCAGAAAGAAGTAACATTATGGCATTAGGAGAAAATATTCTTTGCTATTCTTTCTTATTTTGCATGGGTCGGTCCCGCAGGAATTTAAACAAATCACTTCCTTCTTCCTTCGCTCAGCAACAGTGGCAAATGGTATACCCGAATTTTCAGCTGATCTGCTCCACAGGTCAGAGGAAAGGTGTGCCGTATCATCTGGTTTTTACTGTTACTTATGGTGACCGATGGGCTTATTACTTTTACAAGGCACAAAACTCCATTCACGCTCCAGGGGCTCATTCCCCAGGTCCTCCATACTGCCGTTTTAAAGTGATGCTCTACTGGGACGTGGTGAAATAGTCAAGAGAGTGTGATACGGCTGGGGCCGAAGCAGTTGTTGGAGGAGGAGCGGTCATGGCACCCACCGGGCTGCACTCCTCCTTCCCGCCTAAGCATTCCCCCGCGTGTGCCTCCAGGCGTGCCACTGTCCCACCGGGATTTGTTCAGCCACAAAAAAAACCCAACCGAAGTCAGCTGCAGGGCAGAGATCAGAGACCGTAAAAACCAGAGACCACAACCTGAGCGACCTTGCCTCGGAAGAACATCACGTAAAAACCCTTTTTTTGCGCAGCTTCTTGCGGCGGCTCCTCGTTATTCCTTCCGGCCCTGTGGACACCGACCCCCCGCCCCGTTAGCCGACCGCGAAGGCGGCCCCAGGGCTGCTCGGGAGACCGCCACCCCCTGCCACGGCCACCACAGGCGCGGCGCCCGGCGGGGACGCCCACCCGGCCCCTCTCCGGCGGCCCGCGGGCCGCCTCCCCTCCCCACAGCACCCCTTCGCCCCCCCCCCCCCCCCCCCCCCCACTCCCGCCGTCAGCACAAAGCCCCCAGCGGGACGAGCCAGCGCTCCCCTCCCCCGTCAGGCGGCCCACGGCGACGCCAGGGGTCAGCCGGGCCGGCCCCCGCCGCGGGCGGGAACTCAGCCGCACGGCCCCGGGGCGGCGAGGAGCGGGGAAGGGGGGCGGGCCGGCGGCCCTCCCTCAGCCTCCGTCCTTGGCCGCCTCCCCCACGGCGCCGGGGAACGCCCCGGAGGGCGCGGCGGGGGACGGCCCGGCCCTGCCCGCCGCGCCCGCCCCTTCCGCTGCGGAGCCCTCATTGCCCGAGCCCCCGACGAGAGCGGTCGCGTTTCTCTTGTCTCTCGCCGCTCTGAGCCTTGCTGGTGGGTGTGGGGCGGCGTGCCGGAGGGTCGCCCAGCCCGTATCCGGGCGGCTCGGTCCCCGCGTTGGCGGCCGAATGGTGCCCCGGGCGGGGGGGTGGGGCGTCGGCGGTCGCTCGCCGTGGGATGCGGTGGCCGGAGCCAGGCTGTGGTTCCCCAGGATTTGGGTGGGATGGCGGCCCCCGGCCGTGCGCGGAAACCCGCCGGGTGGCCTCGTGTTGCCGGCGCCGGTCCGCAGCTGGCGGGGCGGAGGGAGGGATGTGAGGGGAGGGGAAGGTCGGGGGCACCGCGCGGGGAGGCGTGGGTTGAGCGAAGGGAGCCTCGGGGCTGGATGGAAACCAGCCGGGGAAATCCCAGCGGGCTTACGGCTCCCAAACTGGTTCGGGCTTTTGTTACCGGTCGCACAGCCCGGAGCCCTGAGGGGCGCTTGGAGGGGGAGGGATGCCGAAGAGCCGTTGACGCAGAAAGTATTTCTGCCTTCGGCGGGGAGGCTCTGGAAACTGCGAGCAGGAGGATGTTCTGTTATGTGCCGCCAAAATAGCGTCTGCCCCCTCAGCTCCCCCTCCCCCCCCCCCCCCCCGCACTGGGCAGCAGCGAGCGCAGCAGGGAGGGAGGGAGGGATGGGAGCCGGAGCCCTGTGGGCGAAGAGGGGTGGGTGCACGGGTGGGCTGGTAACCCGTGGGGTGGAAGGAGTCCTGCGAGCAAGGGCAGCGTGCCCCTGTGCTGTCTTACATAAACCCCCCCTCAGCAGCAGTCCCTCGCAGCGCTTCCATCGGCAGGCTTCCGTCTGCCGAAGGCGACCGCTTCGGTTCCGAGCGTGCGTTTTGGTTCCCCCGGCTTGCTTTGGACCAAAGCTTTCTGCCTCTCCTTGCAGAACACCATGGCTACTCTCAAGGAGAAGCTGATGACCCCCGTTGCTGCAGGAGCCGTGGTCCCCAACAACAAGATCACTGTTGTGGGGGTTGGACAGGTTGGGATGGCCTGTGCTATCAGCATCCTTGGAAAGGTACGGCTCAAGGTCAATGTGCTAGTTGGGTTCTGCACCGCCTGTTTGTCTTAGCAAACGGTGGTAAATTTGGTAGGTTAGTACAGGAATGAATCATTTGCAGTTCACGTAAGTAAGCAGTGACCTACATTGTTCGTGCAAGGCTGACCGCCTCATTCAGTTTCTCCTTGTTCTCTCACCTTTCCGTCTGTGCCTAGCAATAAATCTCTTGTTAGGCGGAGTTATTTTGCGAGCTGCTAGGAGAATGTAGTGAGCAATGGCTCTGAAGCCCCTGCCAGACTTTTCTTTCTCTCCAGTTTTCTTATTCTTCCACAACAAAGCTGGAGTTTGCTTGGTGGCAGAGCTCTGCTGGGCAAAGAATGTAGACGGAGCAGAAATCCATGTAAAATACAGGATAAGAATCAGAACTATGTGTGTTTGCTTTTTAGTCTTTTAATGTGAATGTGCTATAATAACTGAAAATACTGCTCTCCCCTTCAGTAGGCTTCTTTATTTCTCTTAAGCCCTTACTGCTTGGTTATATGACTTTATTGTTTCCAGAGAGGTTTAGGTAGTTTTCCAGAAACTAAAAATAGAGGGCTGGACTTGAGGTTATTCTGACTTTTCCTGTTACTGGTTTCTGGGGGTTTTGGCAAATCTCATGTTGCAGTCTTTGAGCAAAGGCTTGTTATGCAATAAGGATCTCCTGTACTTTGCACTTTGTTTTTGGAGAATATTGTGAATTTGTTAAATTTGATTCCTCTCCTGCTGTTTTTGAAAAGACAAGTGGGCGCTGCAGATCTTTTTTTTTAAAAGAAGACATTAACAGGCATGCCCTATCCACTTGCAGGGGCAGATACTAAATTGGGTAGCTCACAGTGAGATCAAAAATCTTGCATGTACTACTAAACTGGCTGTATTTTATTTGGAGATTATCCTTCTACCTATTTCCTTGAGGATGCATGTTTTTAAAGTGCTGGGGTTTTAATCATTAAAAAAACTTCTAAGGGTTTTCACTTGCTGATATTCATGAGCCTTGTGAGCAAGGAAAAACTGATAGTAAGAAAAGACCACAGTACTGATCTGAAAGTGACAAATAGTTTTTAAAACTATATAACTGAAGGGCAAATTTAATGGAAAAATGATAACAGTTCATTGTGGGGCTTTATATTTACATTTTTTAAGCAAATGTTTGCCTCTCATGGTCTGAACTCATCAGTTTTTGAAGGAGTACTGTAACCTGTAAGGTTGGCAGCGAGGGAGCCAGGTGAAGTTACCACAAATGTCATGAAATCCAGCATTCATCTGTTTAATACGCTCCTCTAAGCAGGATCAAATTGTGCTTTCAGAAATCTAGGCACAAAGTTTTACTGTTAATGAGTTCTATGCACCAAACCCAGAGTAAAAACCGGTTTTAAATTTTTCAAGCTGGGATTATGGCATGGTGGAGTTTATTTCAACCAGGCTTCTGTTCTCTCACAAGTATAAGCAGCAGTATAAAACACTTTTGGAACAAAACCATCCAATTCTTGTCACTGAATTAGAATCATAGAATTGTTTAGGTTGGAAAAGACCTTTAAGATCATGGAGTCCAACTGTTAACCTAGCACTGTGAAGTCCACCACTAAACCATGTCCCTAAGCACCATATCTACATGTCTTTTTTAAATACCTCCAGGGATGGCGACTCAACCACTTCCCTGGGCAGCCTGTTACACTTGACAGACCTTTTGGTGAATAAATTTTTCCTAATATCCAATCTAAACCTCCCCTGGTGCAACTTGAGGCCATTTCCTCTAGTCCTATCACTTGTTACTTGATAGAAGAGACCAGCACCCACCTCACTACAATCCCCTTTCAGGTAGTTGTAGAGAGCGATAAGGTCTCCCCTCAGCCTCCTTTTCTCCAGGCTAAACAACCCCAGTTCCCTCAGCCGCTCCTCACAAGACTTGTGCTCCAGGCCCTTCACCACCATCGTTGTTGTTCTTTGGACACGCTCCAGCACCTCCATGTCCGTCTTGTTGTGAGGGGCCCAAAACTGAACATGGTACTTGAGGTGCGGCCTCGCCAGTGACAGAGTACAAAGGGATGATTGCTTCCCCGCTCCTGCTGGCCAGGCTATTTCTGATGCCGGCCAGGATGCTGTTGGCCGCCTTGGCTACCTAGGCATACCGCTGGCTTGTATTCAGCTGGCTGTTGACCAATACAATGTGGTTTTGACTAGTGCGAGATGGTTGGCTCCCCAAGATATCTTTTTGTTAAACCACAGCATAAAATTTTGTACTGTTTTCCTGTACTTTACTATGTGGATGCAGTTGAGTTTTAGATGGCTTTAAATTTTATAAAATTAAAACAGTGGGATAATACTAATTTCCGTTTACTGGTGCAGTATTTAATGTATAAATCTGAATGACACTAAAACTTCCATGTTGGTTATTTTTAGCTCCCTCTGTTAGAGACAAGTCACTGATGTTGCCATACTGTTTTAGAAATGGAAACATCCCCACCGTCACAAGTCAGCTCTTTTCAATGAGAATATTTTAAGCCGCATTTGGTGATTGTGTAGACTTCATTCCTGTGTGTGCTAATAATGAGCTGAATTCTTCTCTAGGCAACACTAATGCAAATTCATGAAATTAGTCACTGGAGATATTCCAGGTGCTCTTCTGTTTCAGTGAGAACTGGCTCCTTGAACCTGCTGAGTCTGGTGAATACTGGTTGCAAGGTCTAGACTCCCATATTGTCAGACTGTGAGTGTATAAATCTATCCATAATCACACATGTGAACACATTCTTTTTTCAAATTCTGATTACAGTAACTTCATAGTTTAACACCAGTGACTTCAGTAAAGGATACTGCTTCATAATGTTTAAATAGCTGAGACTTTAATTTTATCCTGCGGACTATTTTGAGAGCAGAGGTTCTTAAGGTTTTCCTCCAGCAGTTGATCAAATCAGCTGTGAAAGGAAGCAGTGCAGAAACTAAGTAAACTCTTGACATTATTTTAAACTATGAAATGAAAAAATTAAATAAGCCTGCTGCTAAATACATATTTCCACAGGAAAAATGGTGTGTATTGTTGCATGTTTAAAGTAGTTTAGTTGATGCTAATAATTAATATTTCCATGTGAAATAATGATAGTTACCTTTTATATAAAAGGAAACAAAGCTTGCTTGAAGTAATATTTTCGATAGCATAAAAATGGTTTAACTATGCTGTAGATACCTAGGAAAATAAAAGTAATTTGAATCTCAGTATAATTTACTGAATGGTAAGCCTTTAAGTATAGTAGAATTTACAAGCGTAGTAAACACTTACGTCAAAAGGCAGTAAAATCTTGCATTGGAGCAGAATGCCTTTTTCCTCCACCCCTGTATTTCACTGTTTTCCTGTTCTGAGACTATATGGCATTAGATCCCAATTTAACCTGGCTGGACAACAAGCATACGTGGCTAAATCTGTTCTGCAAAGTAAATAGAATGTAGTAGCTCTAGTAGAGAAAAATTAGGTAAAGAATCTGTTTTCTCTTGATACTGTTTTTAGTATTGAGAAAAATGAGTCTGTTCTTCTATATTTTTGTGAAATGAACTGGTTGAAGGAATGGTATAAGAGAATAATTATTTGATAACTGAGGTCTGTTATTTTAGGTATTTAAATATTTAAAAATAGGCCTATTTGCTGGATAGATTTAGAAGGTTTGTTACAACTCTGAAAGATGCAACTTTTTTCTTAAGATAATAACTAAATCGTGAAGTGCTTTGCTATCAAAGGGTTAGCTGTGCCTGCCCTCAAACTTCCCACAAATAATACCTTTTCTGGAAAGTCTGAATGAGTTTTATGAACCTGTGGCGTAGTAGCCTCTGGCTTTGTTACTGTGAGATATATCAGAACACCGAGATAATGCGGTCCTGCTGGTTTACCTTTGGAGAAGAAAGGCTTTCAGATGTGTAACATGTTACTTAAAATATAATATAGCTCAACTCAGGGGTAACTTTAAAATGCAAGTTAACTGCTTCATTGACTCCTTCAAATTTTGTTGTTTTCAGGGTCTTTGTGATGAGCTTGCTCTGGTTGATGTTTTGGAAGACAAACTAAAAGGAGAAATGATGGATCTACAGCATGGGAGCTTGTTCCTTCATACTCATAAGATTGTGGCAGACAAAGGTGAACCTCAGTTTCTTTTATTTAATACTGATATTCTGTGAGTTTGCTTAATAGTGGAGCATTAGTTGTGTAATGCTAAAGAACTCCAAGGGTTTGGCATTGAAAAGTTAAAGTATATGAACTGGGGTGAGAGTTCAGATGAACACCATAACAATGGGAGTGGCTCTCAGTCTGGGCTTTCTCTTACATTTCTAATGGCCACTTTACAGTTTTGAGCTGCTTGACTAAAATTGATTTTAATGAAACTCTAATACCTCTGATGTAGAAGAAATAGTATTGTTATTTGGATAGTAGAAATGAGATTCGGAGGGGTTGAATGTACTGTTAAGACGCACGTACTGATATACCAGGACAATTTTAAGAGATGGTGCTGGCTTTAATATTGATGTCTCATGTTTTTTGCATTTGTATGTGTGCACAGTGGAGAAGCTACTCATAATACCTGTATGAACACAATGCTATTGAAATAAGTGATAACTATTTAACACATTCTATATCTTCTCCCCCATGCTCTATTGTAGACTATGCTGTCACAGCCAACTCTAAGATTGTGGTAGTTACTGCAGGAGTTCGTCAGCAAGAGGGGGAGAGTCGTCTCAACCTGGTTCAGAGGAATGTGAATGTCTTCAAATTCATCATTCCTCAGATTATCAAATACAGCCCTAACTGTACCATTCTGGTGGTTTCCAACCCAGGTAAGGCAATCTTTTCCTAGAACATTTAAAAATTCTATTTGTCGGGGAACTAGTGTTTTATTTTATCAGTCTTCTCAAGTACAAATTGAATGTTGAAAATTAATAGCTTTGTGTGGACATCTGCCATGTAGTTGCTAACAGCAGAATACAAACAAATATTCTGTATTTGCCGATGCTTTCTATTCAGAACTTCTCATGGTGTCTGTGTTTTAGAAGCATACCTCATGGTAAATACTTCAGTTCTTTACATACATACTTTGGCTTAAGCAGCAGGTAGTTTAAAATTTTTCTTTCTAAAGGAGACATCTGTTTTGCTTTTAAATTGTTTGTAAATTATAACTTTCTTTTGTGTCTGGATGTGATACAGCGTATTTTTAAGGATTAAGAACTTACCCTATAGTCTTGGCTGTATTTTCAGGAAAAAGAATTTGCATGCTGAAGCCTGCGGTGGGGGAAGGGTTAACTACCACATAGTTCAGTTAGATTAGAAAAGACTTAGTTACAACTGATTACAATATATATTTCTGTACTCACTTGCAAGCATCTCAGCGCTGGGACAGCTTGGATATTTGGATGTCTAAAGCTGACTGTAAACATCCTCATATGCTTTGTAGGGTGTCTCTGTAGGGCTGTCTTTGCTTGATTCAACATGTGAGTAAAGCCATTACTACAGAACGCTAGCAATGAAGTGATGCTGCTTTTAAAGATAACTTCACAGAGTCAAAATGGTGCATGTAAAGCTAGCAATTCAGCTGGTGGTCGAGTAATTAGCTGGTGTACAATTAGTACTACTGAACACTAGGCTACTGAGCAAGTGGCTGCTGTGCAAGTACAATAACTTATGGTAATTTTAAACACTTATCTAAGAATCCAACTGAGCCAAAGATCAAATTGTTCTTGTTCTAGCAAGGCTGAATTCAAACTATAGAATTCTTTCTGGTAGAGCAGCTGCAGGAGAATTCCATGTTGCTTTTTCAGAACTATTTTTATAATGCTTTTTCTCAAAATGTGTGGAGTTTTGTCCACTAGTTTTATATAGTGGAAGTTATTGTGAGCCCATTAGAAGGAACTTCTGGGGTGTCCACTGCATGTGTGACCTTGACGTTCTTCCCTGTTTAACTTCCTCAGATTTGCCTGAGCTCTAGCTCAGATAGCACTGTCCACAGCCTGTCCTGTGGAAAACCCTACTGTAGGCGAATGATGGGATTACAAAGCAGAGCTCAAAGTCTGCATGTGTGTCTGCACCTGACTTGAAAGCCAGACTGTCTGGAGCAATTGTAACTGTTTGATAGGGAGGTGCACTATAGTCTGTACACATTACTGTGATCCTGGCAGGAACTGCCCCAACAAGCTATAGGGAAGCTATCTATGCCTGATGAGCATGCCACTTGTAACAGCAAGGTGTGAATGCTACTGAGATGATGTGCTGTTGGTGCTTGAGCAGAGCAAATGTTGTATTTCAGATCTATATACACAAATATACTCCCTCCTGAGAACTGTCTGGCTTTCGAGAGTTTTTTTGAGCCATGATTAATTATTGCAGCCTGTTTATTATTGTTGCTTTGATCTGTGGATTAGAGGTTTTTCTCTTTGCTCGCATCCGCCTCTTTCCCTGACCCAACCTAGGTTTGGTTTTTTTCTAAAACTGTTTTTAGAGCCACATGCAGCTAAAGCATATTGCTTATCTGGCTTTTCATGCTACAGAGGTAATCAGTGTAGAAACTGCTTAATGCATGACTGTTCAAGAAATTAAACTGCAGTAGTTACCAACTGGAAATAGAGTATGTAAATCTCAAGCATGTTTCACTGTAAATTGCTTTACCTCTTATTGTGATGATAAAGTGGAAGGTAACATGACTTCAGGAAATTGCTTGAATCTTTTAGCCACATGAGTTCAGTCTCAATTCTGGATGCCCCAGGGGTTTGGCTGTGACAGAGTGCCTCCAACTTTAGCTGGTAGGATACTAATCTCCAAAGACCTTCCTCAATTTTCTTTGAACAGTAGCTTGATGGGTCCTAAGTTTCAAGCAGTGTATTCGTTTTAATCCCCCAAACAGTCAGACCTAAAATACTTCGACCAATGAGCGTAACTGTGTTCTGAGTTGTCCTGATTGCCCTCTTGCTTGCAGTAAAGTAATTGTTGCAGCATTCTTGGTGTATGTGAATTGTCTCATTTACTGTGCGTGTTTTTCTTTTCAGTGGATATATTAACCTATGTCACATGGAAGCTGAGTGGCCTGCCAAAACACCGTGTGATTGGAAGTGGCTGCAATCTAGACACAGCTAGATTTCGCTATCTGATGGCTGAGAGACTTGGTATCCACCCAACCAGCTGCCACGGCTGGATCTTGGGAGAACATGGTGATTCTAGTGGTAAGAAGCAGTTCTGACCTCCCTGGGAATAAGCAATAGAGTGTTAGAGGTTGAGGCCTAAAGGGTGTTACAAAATTCTGAAAGAACAGATGCAGCTAGGCTCAAGTAACTAGTACTTTGCTGTATTTTTATGAATGTTAGAGTTGAGTCAAGTCCAGGAAATGTAGCTACACATTTTTAATGAAAGTGATTGTGGCTGTATGATTAAACCCTGAACTGAAAAGGCCAATTTTGTTAGCTAAGTTGTGTCCTGAAGGCTACAGCTTATTATTTTTGTTTATCCTCAGTTTTTGGAGTATCATAACATAGCCTGTAGCACAGCTTTCCTTTGAAAGCAGTATTAGCTCTTGTTAGGTCAATGACAGAGCTTGTTGCGAGTAGTAGAGAAAGCTAGGAATACAGATTCAGGCTAACAAAATTATCCCTTTTTGTGACTTTTCTCCATGCTATTTAAATGAGAAGATGGTTTTAAAACCATGTGAAATCAAAGAAGCTTATTTGCCTTGATTCAGTTCACTTATTTCAAGTCTGAAATGATGCAACAGAATATCTATGTAGATTTGTACTGTTTTAGAATTCTAAGGGAGCCACCCCTTCAATGTCCCCTTGCATTTGATCAAAGTACAATGTCTGATCAACAACAGTATTTACTGAAGCCAGCCCTACATTGTAATGAAATTAGAGCTTGGCTGAGCATACACAGAGCTCATCTTGCTTCAGTGTTACAGCTGCTTTTGCTTGAAGTAACTAAGAATTCCTAGTTACTTCACAGGAGCTGAGAGTGAGTCTGCCTGTAAGCTTCCCATATGGAGATGTGCAAATTCCTCTCTTGATATTCTAAGTTTGCATATTGCTACCCTGTTAGGGAAATAAGAGTATAATTCTTGAAGGCTAACTCTAATACTGATTAGCGGGACAGCAAATACATACTTGCTGCAATTTTTGAGTAAAATTAGTTTTAAAAGGTTGAACAGCTAAGATGTGACCTTTTGCTAGAACTTGAGGTTTCTGAGTTCAAAAGTAGCTGTCTACACCCTCCGAGGACTGAAACTTAGGTTCTGTGTTGTGATTGACTTTTTAAAGTACTTGTTAAAGTAGTCTCATATTTGTCCCCCAGAGCTCTCAGAATTAACTGTAGTTAAATGAAAACTTTAAATTTGCCTCAAACATTATTGTGGTTCTGGCTATGAGTACTTTGTTTCCAGTTATCTTGGATAGGAAAAGTGGAAGGGGAGTTGCTAAGTGCTATGGAAACTTATGTCCTCTCTCTGTTACAGTGGCTGTTTGGAGCGGAGTTAATGTGGCAGGCGTTCCTCTCCAGGAGCTGAATCCTGCTATGGGAACTGACAAAGATGGTGAGAACTGGAAGGATCTCCACAAGCAAGTAGTCGAAAGGTACAATGACTTGAGGAATAAGGTGGATATATGTGATGCTGAAAATAGCTAGTCTGCACGCTGCCTCCTTGTCACTGCCTCTCCATTCTGCTGCAGCTTTCATGCCCTTTTATTTAGAGGGTTGCATGAGTAAGTGGAACTGCTGGCTTAAACACCAAGATGTGGGATTTCAGTTGGTAAGCTTTATTATCCTGCAGCGAGACAAGCTATTGCATAACATACCCACTTTAGTACTGCAGTGCTTAGAGCTGTGTGCACTTGCTTTCTCACAAGTAGCTTCTTAAGTGGTTAACTTTGTTCAAAGGGCACAAGACTCTAAGAAAAGGTAGTATGTTTCTGTGAGCAGAGCATTGGAGTTGATTTGGGAAAACTTGTTCATTAATTTAGGGAAACGTCTAGAGGTAACTATACATGTTGCTAAATCACTTGTCTCACTTGTGAAACAAGGACTATACTGGTATAAAGTGTACACAGATGTTGGCTAGAAAAATTAGGGGGTGTGCATAGGTAGTGCATGGCTTTGACTCTGTTGACCTATTCCAAATGCACTCAGAATGATTGTGCCACTGACTTGAATAGAGAATTTCAGTTGTAGGTGTCTGTTTATCTACTTAACACTAAAACCTGTTCACAGATGGAAACTATATTTCTTTTCAGCTAATCCTGGGAGAACAATAGGGCTGCTTTGTTGCACATATGGGGATACTGTAGATTTTATTCTCTAATGCTGAAATATGTAACTCTTACTTTGTAAGTTTTGGAATTAAAACATCAATGTCACAAGTGTTTCAGATTTTTTTCAATGGGAAACATTCACTCACCTTAAGACTTAGCATTCGCACAGTGTCTTGAAGACATCTTAATGCAACTGTATTTCAATATTTCCTTAGTGCCTATGAGGTAATCAGACTTAAGGGATACACAAACTGGGCTATTGGCCTTAGCGTTGCTGACCTCTGTGAGACCATGCTGAAGAACTTGTGCCGGGTTCACTCAGTCTCAACACTGGTAAAGGTAAGAAGTGGTGGCTGACTGGATGCTCTAGTCCATTTTGTTGTTACGGAAAAGTTAAATAGTCTCAGTTAGCAAGGTGCTGAACAAAGGAAGCTTTGTAAGATACTACTTTGAATTTAAAATAGGAGCTTACTATTGCAATTTTTTTCTAGTGTGACCTCTTAGCCTACACTCCTCACAAGTATGGAGCTGAAACTAAGTTCTCTTTACTCTATGCAACTTTGTACTACCTTTGTGTAGTTTACCATGTATGGCATGCAGATTCATTAAAAGGAAGTTTCGGTGCAAAAATGGAAAACTTTATGGAGGCCCAGCTGTGATTCCATGAATTGGTGCCTAGCAAAGGTGCTAGGGAAGAGAGCTGTGTCCTTTTATAGCTGGTGTAACTGGCTGTATGTAGTCTGCACCAGCTGTATAACCTCTGGTGCATCAAGGACTCTGAGTAGGCTGAACTTAATGCTCCATCCATATAGGAAAAAACCTGCCCTAATCCTATGTTTTTTTAATTGTGTCAGCTACTTGCTGTATATAAATAAGTGAGGGGTTTGCAGGTGGGGTTTCTGAAATCAGTCATCTCAGTATTGCCAATCACTTGGTCCAAAACAACTCTGTACTTTTTATTTTCTCAAATACATTGTGACTGAAAATTTTCTGCAGGTTGTGAAATGATAGTCTTGAGCTCTACTCTCGGAAGGCTTCCTACTATGTAAACTAAAAGCACAGCTAGGGTTATGGGTTCATGTCTGATCTGTTTTGTTTGTGGCAGGGCATGTATGGCATTGAGAATGATGTCTTCTTGAGCCTTCCTGCTGTCCTAAGTGCCTCTGGATTGACAAGTGTCATCAACCAAAAGCTGAAAGATGATGAAGTGGCTCAGCTGAAGAAGAGTGCAGATACATTGTGGAACATCCAGAAAGATCTCAAAGATCTGTAATTCGTGAATGTTAGATTCCAGCCATAGAAAACCAGCGTGTTGTGTGCAAATGTGGGCTCTACTCACTATACATCTCTACGGTTAACATTAATGCTCTTCCAGACTGAGCTTTGTCCACAGTAGCTAAACTTACGCTTGCTGTAACGCACAGACCTTATGAACAAATAAAGCAACTTTCAGGCATGTTTTGTTGTCCTAGTGACTCATTTTCAGTATTTAATTTATCTAGCTCAGTCTAGCATTCTCCTTTAATGTTTGCCACAGACTACATGGAAGCATAGATGCACATGTCCTTTTAAAAGATTACAAACAATGTAGTAATTGCCTGTGGTGGGATTTCACTAATACAAAAAAGGCTTCTAAGATTTTATGACTTAGTTTCAATCCAGATGCTGACTAAGTGTTGTTCATTCCCAGACTTCTTTCTGATACAGTACTTGCTATTTTTTACTGATGGGTAGAGGAAATGGAATGGGGATCTGCCTCTGGGCCACCTGCCAAAAATATGCCAGCATTAAGACTCTGTATGCCACTGGCCTAGAAAAAGGGTTCTGTAGTTCCTTCTCTCTTCTGGAGTAAATTCTTTGCCCATTATTGGTATCTAGTTTTCATAATGTTTAGAACAACCAACATTTGTTTCTATTTGATTACCAAAATCCAATGTTTTTTTTAGAGTTAGGCTGAAGTCCAATGGTAATCTTGTTTATGGAACAAGTCAAATTGGGCCTTTATAATCTCTAAATTTCAGAATTATTTTTTCACAAGTGCTTATATACTTGGGAGAACAGATTTCAAAAATCCCAAGGTTTTATTTCTTAATCACTTACAATTATGGAATAGATATTAACCATAAAATAGCCAGTACTTGCTTGGCATGCCTTGAACTGCTCAACCTAAATGTCCAGGGGACAAACAGTATCAAATCCCTCTATCTTGTATCATAATTCAGGGGCTTGTGAGTCTTGTTTCATAACAAATGGTCTAAGTTCAAGTGATTTAAAGGCCTTTTCTAGCTCCATTAAAATGCTTTGAGTAGTAGACTAAAACACTTTCACAAGCAAGTAGCTTAACTTTTGTAGCTCCCTTTAAAAGAAAAGGTCATGCAAGTCCTGTCATATTGCAAAATAACTGCTATCCTGTCATTTAGTAAGTATGTAATGAGTGAAATATGCATGGGATGATGGTGGCAGCATTATTTACAATGGGCATCCCAGGGAGACTGTAGGAGATGTTTTATTCTCAGTTGCATGCTAAATGCCAGACTTCTTTACTGGTAGGATAGGGAAAATTATAGTTTCTACTTTCATAACTCAGTGTGGTGATCTTACTGGAAGGCTTTCCATGCCTGGAAAGATTAGCTTAAGTACCTGCTGAGAACTGTTGGTGATCGGCTGTCATGAGGTAAATGGCATAAGCTGCTGCTGTTTGCAGGACACACCCATTGGCAATTTTCACCAGAGCATGCTTAGCTGGCTACCTTACACAGTTCCTTCCTGGCTTTGTTGTTGCACTGTTCTTGGTTAATGAAAAAATTCAAAGCTATGTTGTGGGACGTTATGTTGCAGGATTCTTGACTGATGTGTGTGAAAAGGCATCTGTTGCCTTAGAGGACAGGGAGTGGGCCTTTTTCCCTTCTGATAGTGAATCTTGATTTTTTTTTTTTTTTTAAAAAGATGACTCAGCTACAATAAAACTGGGTTTTGTCCCTGATTGCATCAGGTTGCATTCCTCACCCATTAAAAATGTAGGGTCATACCTTGTTCTCTAGTCAGCAAACTGAGACCGAAAGTAGGTTGGGACATCTTGAAAGAAACATAGTAATCAGTGTTTGAGCTGGGAAGCTACTGTCACCTACTGTCTGTCATTCCTTCAATCCCTTCTGAGTCCACAGAGGTTTGTGTTTTTTTTTTTTTTTTTTGTTAGTGATCATAGACTTAACAACCATACAAGATTTGTGCCTAGGCATTAAGCAATCAGAGAGCTAATGACAATCTCTACTATAAAAAAGCGTGGTCTGTGACAAAAAAAGAGTGAGTGGATACAGATGAAGCAGGAAGCTGAAGGAATGAGGAAAGAACATTGGTTTGCCTGATAAGCACTTTTCTTAGCACATCAGCAGCCTCACTGTACCAACTTCTAGGGAGATGACATCATAAAGGAAAATTTTAAGGAATTTAAACAACAATGAATTGGCCTTGTGGGTGTTATGGGGAATTGGTTCAAAATTGTTAAATGGGAATTAGTATCTCAAACTAGGGGATTTAGAGATTTTGTAAGTAGGCTCTTCAGATTATTTTTTGCATTCACTGATGTTTGTAAGCCCTATGCAAGGACATAAATTATATTGGTTTATGTTAGGAGTCTTATTGCACAGTTGTACCTTAACTTCATTGCAGTCGCATGGCTGTAGAACAGCTTCCCTATGTACGCTTACACAACATCAGCATATCTCTGTGTTACTTGGAGTCCATCTGTTGCCGAAAAACTCGGAATAAAGAACTTATCAACACCAATTTAGTGTAGATAAGCAGACACTTCTTTATTGACGGCCGGGTGCGCGGGTGAGTCCTCTCACGAACCACGCACACCGAACACCAAAATCATACACCTTATATTAAACTTATTCATTCATATTCATTAGATTTCCAAAAAATGTTATACATATTCATTAAATTTCTGGGAAGTTATTAGCATATGTTAATGTCCTTTACGCATGCGCATTGAAGGTCTCTGGTGGTCTTCTATAGCCCTCTGGTGGTCTTCCACAGTCTTCCTCACTTTGTCCGATAGTTGACCTCTTAGGTGATTCTGCGCAGTACAACTTTCGCCATCATATATTTGATTACATAAAATACATTCAATGTTAATTCCCAAATTTAACCTTTTCAATGATTGGTCCTCAATCACGTCACTTTATTAATATTCTTATACTAAGACACTCATTGGCTGATTTCACCTGGTTCCACTACCTGTAATGTTGACCAAAGTGGGGTTTCATGTAACAGAACTAAGGTCCATAACGATCTCTCTCTCAGTCTCCTAAAACAAAACACTACAAAGCTAACAAATCAGTCAAAGTTTCTATGGTTAACTAATTTTAAACAATACTTATTCTTTTATTATTGTGCACAACACATCTTGTATGTTCCTAAATTTCTTATGACTATACTGTTGTTATAATCTACTCAAAATCACCTTAAATCTCAAACTTGTTTAACTAAAATATATATATTTTATTACTTGTTATCTAAATCCTAAATGTTCCTACTAAATGATTTTGGCCAATTCCTCCGGCCTTGGTACAGGGTTATACAGAGGATTTCACAGCAGCTGTTGGTTGTTGGTTAAATATATGAAATGCCATAAAAATATATAATTCTATATTCCTATTAAAATTGAATATGATTAATTCTAATAATAACAAATCAATAATAAATCAGTAACATTTCCCTCTAAATCAGTAACATTTCCCCCCTTTGAAAGTATTGAAAATTATTTCAATACTTTCACATTATCTACATAACATTTCTCTACTAGTACTTAACAAATCGTTATTTGTTTCAGCATATTGTGGTGGTGGACTGTACTCTGGTAGAACAATTGGAACTTCTCTCATGATCATGCGATTGACTGCAATTCTGTTTGTAAGTTGTCTCTTTAGACAACCATACGTCAGCATGATCATCATAAAAATAATTAACAACAGAAACAGAGTTTTAATTATAGATTTTAACCAAGAACTCAGATTCCATCCTAACCCGCTAAAGATTTTTCCCAGCCAATCTTCTGACATATCCTCTCGAATGGCCTCGGTTTCTTTCTCAACTTTGCTCAATAGCTCCAGATCATGTTCTACGTCTTGAGTAACATTAGGAATATGAATACAACAATGGTCTAATCTATCCTTAAGGTATCCACACACTCCATGTTCTTTAAGTAAAAGTAGGTCTAGGGCCATTCTATTTTGAAGAGTCATCCTGGAAGTTGCCTGCAGTTGGATATTTAATTCCTTAAACCCTTTCTTCGTAATGTTCGCCAATTTTTCTACCTGACCTGTTAGATGATAAAGCCATTCTCTATTTCTGTATGAAGCTATGGGGTTCAAAAGAGATTCAAGAGCCCAGCCAATTTTTACTCCTGTTGATGGTTCATTCCATATATCGTCACCTGTTTCAGACCTCTTAGTCCGTTTTAACCTTAAATTCTCCAAAGGCCCTTTGAATGGTGATTTCTTCCAAATCGGACACAATGTTGGCATGCCTAAGCTAATTTGCTTTACTGTACCATCCAGTGATAATTGAGTTGTCCAGGTTCCATCACTTAGTGCCCAAACTAAATGTCCTGGACTCTGAATGGTAATTTTTCTACAACTAAGAAAGGTTCCCCTTTTAGGTAGGAATGTTTCAGTTAGTTTGAGATCATTTTTAAGTCCTCTACACAAGCAGCCATATTTCAAGGCCGCAGCCAAAGGGGGAATTCTTTCTATTGCTGGGTCTGTAGTACTACAATCATAAACCTTTTCACATTTCCACCAAGATACCATTTTCTCTTTTATCCGCAGTGAACTCGTTCTGTCATTTATAGATGGCCAGGCTGTAACAACTAATCCATCCCAAGTAATACACCAAGAAGTTTTGGCCATATACTGAAATTGAAACATTATGGCCATAGACCATATCGAATCCCAGCTAACTGGGTTTCCTGGGATGGTCTGATTAGTCTCATTACATTTCCATTCCATAATACTCCGGCTTTCGTTAGTTTTGACTTGTACATCATACGAGCACCATCCCATAGGACTACCCATAGCAAACATATCTCCTAAAGGGGAGGCCGGGGTGAATTGATGATTCAATAATTTCAGACAATCTACTTCCCTGCCCATCCATTTCCATTGTTTTCTGATAACCTTTACCTGCTCAAACCATTGTGTCACTGGCACTTGTTTACAGTGAGTGGTTTCGTTTTTGTGTTCCAGGATGGTTAAATTCATGGTTAAAATTCCCCAAGGGATAGTTTCCCCTACTGCTCTTGGTATTGGTAAACAAGCAGTGATCTGAGTAACATTTTGTAAATGGGCAAATCCTTTAATCAATCCTAACATCAAATTTTCCTCAACCGATTTTTCTGGAATGCCAATCAATTGCTCTGTTTCTATTTGTCTCTTGTTCCTATTCATCAGTTCCGTCCAGGTTTCCACCAACACCATCTGCCAAACTACTATGAATAGAACAATCACAAACCGATATAAAAAATTAGACATGTTTTAGAGTCAGTTTCAAAGTCTTCGGGTTACGGCTGATGATCTTCCATGTAGCAGGTGCTTTCTTCACTCGAGTGTAGTGTATCCAAGCCTCTGATTCGGCAATCTTAATCGCTGTGAAGGTGGTTAACAGTACCTGGAAAGGTCCTTTCCAACGTCCTTGCAAGGGTTCAGAAGCCCACGTTTTCACGTAGACATAATCTCCTGGTTGGAAGTCATGGACCGGAGCTTCCAAGGATAATGGTCTATTCCACACTACAATCCTCCGAATCACGGCCAAAGTTTTTCCTTTTTGTTTTCGCTTAATTCCAAAGCTCGAATCAAAGCAATAAGTTCCGCCTTTTGAGCTGAAGTATTACTTGCCAATGCTTTTGCTTCTATAACCGTGGTATCTGTTGTTACCGCATATCCAGCGTATCGGATTCCTTGTTCCATGAAGCTGCTACCATCAGTATACAACTCCCAGTCCGGTTGCTCCAGTGGTACATCTTTCAAATCTTCACGACTGGAATAAACATATTCAATAGCAGCCAGGCAATCATGTTCCAATTGTCCTTCTTCCTGTATAGAACTTAAAAACACTGCCGGATTTACCAGGTTAGTCGTTTTCAAAATTACATCATCCTGTTGAGTTAGTATTACCTGGTATTTCATCATCCTGCTCGGAGATAACCAATATCCCCCCTTTTGTTCCAAAACAGTTTTCACCATATGTGGGACATAGACTATTATAGTTTTTCCCATCGTCAATTTCCGAGCTTCTTGTATAAGCATTACTGTTGCAGCCACCGCTCGAAGGCAATTTGGCCATCCTTTACTCACTGTGTCCAATTGTTTGGAGAAGTATCCAACCGGTCGCTTCCAGCTTCCCATCTTCTGAGTTAACACACCAAGTGCCAAGCGTTGTCTTTCATGGACGAACAACTGAAAATCCTTGGTTAAATCAGGAAGGCCTAAAGCAGGTGCAGACATTAAAGCACGTTTTAACTCCATAAAGGCCCTCTGCTGTTTTGGACCCCACACAAAGGAAGAGTTCTTTAGGGCTTCATACAACGGTTTAGCTATTAAACCGTAGTTCATAATCCAGAGACGACACCACCCGGCCATTCCCAGAAATGCTCTGAGTTCGTGGATGTTTTTCGGCTCAGGTATGCTACAAACAGTCTCTTTGCGATCTTTTCCCAATTGTCGCTGCCCTTTTGAGATCTCAAAGCCCAGATATATCACAGTCTGCCGTGCTATTTGAGCTTTCTTCCTGGATACCTTGTACCCATTTAGTCCCAGAAAGTTTAAGAGATCAATGGTTACCTGTATGCAGGTAAATCTTTCCTCCGTAGCAATCAGGATGTCATCCACATATTGTAAAAGTAGGTGTTCAGGCCTTGGTTTGTCCTGTTTCCAAATTTCAAGCTCTTTTGCTAGTTGGTTCCCAAAAATTGTCGGGCTATTTTTAAATCCTTGGGGTAATCTTGTCCACGTTAACTGCATCTTTCGCCCTGTCTGTGGATTCTCCCATTCAAAAGCAAACAGCTTTCTGCTTTCTTTCTCCAAAGGTATACAAAAGAAAGCATCTTTCAAATCAAGCACTGTAAACCACTGATGAGTCTCCTTTAACGCTGTTAGCAACGTATAAGGATTTGCTACCACAGGATATATATCCTTGACTATCTGATTCACTGCTCTCAAATCTTGCACCAACCTATATCCACCTGAGGGTTTTTTGACTGGTAAAATAGGAGTATTATATTCCGATTCACATTCCTCCAAAATTTTGTACTCTATGAATTTATCAATCAATTTCTTCAGTTCCTGTCTAACTTCCGGTTTAATTGGATATTGTTTAATTTTTACTGTTCCTGCATCTTCCTTTAAATCTATTTTTACAGGTGCTGCCAATTTTGATTTACCAGGTATATCTGTTTCCCACACTATGGGAATTACTGCGAATTCCACCTCTGGTGGAATTTCCTGTTCTTCCACTTTCTCTTGTATCATCAGGATTTCTCCGGTTTTTGACTCAGGTATTTTCAAAAAGAGTTCTCCTTCCTCAAACACGATTTGTGCATTTAACTTGGATAACAAATCCCTTCCTAATAAGGGTATCGGGCATTCTGGTACATACAAAAATTCATGTGTAATTATTTTATTTCCAAACTTCAAATCCAGGGGTTGCAAGAATGGTCTGTTTTCTTCTTTCCCTGTTGCTCCCACTATGTTCGCTGTTTTTGTTCCAATTTTTCCTTTACATGTATTTAATACAGAAAATGTCGCTCCTGTATCCACTAAGAATTTAACTTCTTTTTCTCCCAGCTTAATTATAACCAGAGGCTCAGCTGGGTTCCCCTCCGGTCCCCTTCATTCATCCAAAACCATCATTCTGGCTACCTCCTTTTGAATATTTTGTCCCGAACACTGCTCATTTCTGGGACAATCTCTTTTCCAATGTCCTTCCTCCCTACACAAAGCACACTGATTGACTCCTAAGGGGGTGTTAAAATTTCGGTTACTAAAATTTCTAAATCCTTCTCGTCCACTGATACCTCGCCCTTTTCCTCTACCTCGTCCTCTGTCTGCTGTACCTGTCATTACTGCCAATAATCTATTTTCTCTGATTCTCCTTTCCTCCTTTTCCCTGTTATTATATACTTTCCATGCTACCTCCAGCATTTTATTCAAACTCCTTGAATCCTCTCCCTCCAGTTTCTGAAGTTTCTTTCTTATGTCTGGTGCCGATTGTCCCATGAAAATCAAAGCCAGCTGTATCTGGGCTGCCTCTGTATCTATCTTTAAATCAGTATATTTCCTGGCAGCTTCTTTCAGTCTCTCCAAAAACGCTGATGGAGACTCGTTTTTATCTTGTCTCACCTCATATATTTTAGACCAATTCAAAGATTTAGGCATAGCATGTTTAATTCCATATAAAATCCATTTCTGATACCGTCCCAACTTTTCTCTATGTTCCTCCTTATTTGGATCCCACTGCGGATCCCCAGACGGAAAATTCTGCTCTATTGTTCCACCTGTTATTCCACTTACTACAGCCACTTCTGCCTGTGCTTTGCCAGTCTTTAGTACCATCTGTTTTTCTGTATCATCCAACAAATTATCCAAAATCACCTGTAAATCACTCCAATCCGGATTTTGCGTTCTGATTATAGTATCCACTACTCTACCTACCCTCTCAGGATCTTCCCTATATACTCCAGCTGCCTGCTTCCAAGCCATCAAGTCCGTGACCGAAAAGGGCACTTTTACATACACCGGCCCGTCATTCCCAACCCCCTGACGCAAGGGAGCTATTGCCTGTGCCTGCTGTCGAGTCCTCCGAGAAATGGGGGTATGAATTACAACTTCAGATGGTCCTTCCCCCAGATCTTCTATTCCACTGCTTTCTGCTTCCATCCGTTCCCTATGCCCTTGATTCCAATTCCTTCCCCTCCTAGGAGGGGATATATCCAACTCCAGCCCTTCATCTTCTCTGGGAACAATTTTCTCCTTTACACACTCTTTTCCAGTGTCACACACCAAACAACATTTCTTCCCTTTCCTATTGTCAGATGTTATAGCCATCACCAAATTGTCTCTACTAGTTAGCTTACATTCTTCCTGCCAATCCCGTCTCTGTCTTAAATAAAAGAATAAATCCACATATGGCATTTCATCCTGTTTCCCTTCCCTTTTACAAAACAACATTAATTGCAAGATAGTGTTATAATTCAGTGTTCCATTCATAGGCCACCTTTCCTGATCTTCTAATATATACGAAGGCCACCAATTATTACAATATTCAACCATTTGATTTTTCCGCAAATCATCCTGAAAATCTTTCCAGTGTGCTAATAAACATCCTAACGGAGAGTTTTTCGGTATCTTTGCATCAGTAGACAAATTTCCCATACTCCTACTTTTAAATATTCTGGCCAATGCCATTATGTTAATGCCCGATACTAGATAACTATTATATATCAAATATCAAATATCAATATTCAATTTTTAAATGTCCGATACCAAACCAATATCAAATGTCAGATATCAAATAAATATTGATGACAATTGTTGCCAGGTAATGGAGTCCACCTACTCGACTAGGGCACGGACAAAGCCGACTTCCCTAGGCAAGAGTCATAACCAATATCCCCTGGCAAGTTATATATCAAATACCATACAAGATATATAATTACTCAAACCCACACTTCATTCTTCCATACTCCACACTCAGTTCGTACACGTCTTACACTTACAACACTCACACCCACACCTTTTCACAAAAATACACGTATATTCTTAAAGATTCCTTAAAAATTGGGACTCAAACCCAAAACTCCAAAATGCTTTTGAAGCTGGGACTCTAACCCAGAATCCTCAAAAGTTGTGGGACTCTAACCCACTCCCAAATGCTTTTGAAGCTGGGACTCTAACCCAGAATCTTCAAAAGTTGTGGGACTCTAACCCACTCCCAAATGCTTTTGAAGCTGGGACTCTAACCCAGAATCTTCAAAAGTTGTGGGACTCTAACCCACTCCCAAATTGTCCAACCCAGCAATAGCTTTCGCTTATGTCTTACGGGCAGACGCCTAGGCTTCCACTTCCTTCAGGATCCTTCAGTCCAACCCTGCGCAGCTTTCGCCGCGTCTGACAGGCAGACGATACGGTGGGACTCTAACCCACCGGTGGGACTCTAACCCACTTTAGTGGGACTCTAACCCACTATCCTTAATATAAAAAGAAAAGAAGTGTCTTACCAAAATCCAGGGGACGTCGCAAAGAGCCTTATGGATCGGGGATCGATGGGTATCCCCGAGAAATCCTCGGTGCCGGCTGGAACCGATCAGGTCCCCGACTCCTCCGGTCTCTCTCAGCGAGGTCCCATCTGGGTCGCCAGAAACTGTTGCCGAAAAACTCGGAATAAAGAACTTATCAACACCAATTTAGTGTAGATAAGCAGACACTTCTTTATTGACGGCCGGGTGCGCGGGTGAGTCCTCTCACGAACCACGCACACCGAACACCAAAATCATACACCTTATATTAAACTTATTCATTCATATTCATTAGATTTCCAAAAAATGTTATACATATTCATTAAATTTCTGGGAAGTTATTAGCATATGTTAATGTCCTTTACGCATGCGCATTGAAGGTCTCTGGTGGTCTTCTATAGCCCTCTGGTGGTCTTCCACAGTCTTCCTCACTTTGTCCGATAGTTGACCTCTTAGGTGATTCTGCGCAGTACAACTTTCGCCATCATATATTTGATTACATAAAATACATTCAATGTTAATTCCCAAATTTAACCTTTTCAATGATTGGTCCTCAATCACGTCACTTTATTAATATTCTTATACTAAGACACTCATTGGCTGATTTCACCTGGTTCCACTACCTGTAATGTTGACCAAAGTGGGGTTTCATGTAACAGAACTAAGGTCCATAACGATCTCTCTCTCAGTCTCCTAAAACAAAACACTACAAAGCTAACAAATCAGTCAAAGTTTCTATGGTTAACTAATTTTAAACAATACTTATTCTTTTATTATTGTGCACAACACATCTTGTATGTTCCTAAATTTCTTATGACTATACTGTTGTTATAATCTACTCAAAATCACCTTAAATCTCAAACTTGTTTAACTAAAATATATATATTTTATTACTTGTTATCTAAATCCTAAATGTTCCTACTAAATGATTTTGGCCAATTCCTCCGGCCTTGGTACAGGGTTATACAGAGGATTTCACAGCAGCTGTTGGTTGTTGGTTAAATATATGAAATGCCATAAAAATATATAATTCTATATTCCTATTAAAATTGAATATGATTAATTCTAATAATAACAAATCAATAATAAATCAGTAACATTTCCCTCTAAATCAGTAACACATCCATAATATAGTCTTACATCAACCATATAAGTTCCTTAATAACTCTATTGCCATAGTATTTTATCTCTAAAAGACATATGTGGGGTTTTTGTGAACATAATACTTATGTTTATCATGAATATGCTTCGTTCATACAGCCCATTGATACATGAACTTTGTTTTTGTTTTATCCTGTGAAAGGTAATGCAGGTTTTTAACCACATTCCTATGTGCCAAGAGGTACCTTTGTCACTCCTTGGTCTAACAAAATACATTGTGGTGCCATTGGACAGAGCAGTATAGCCAGTAAGAAGCAGCACAGCAGAACACTTCAGAAAGTGGTGAGGACAGCTTGCTCGACTCACATGAGGTAAGTTCAGTAATGTTATTTTAATTGCTGTAAGGACCTAAACCCCCTTGCATTTGCAGGTATATAGATACAGGTTGCAGAATAGAAAGTCAGTCTGACTACCCTGCAAATGTCAGACGAGATACTGACAGACAACAGGGAGAGGAGGGATGCTACTGGTATGGGTGTTCCAGAGGACCAGAACTCAGTCCTCTGAGTTAAGCTCAGCCTCGGATATATGCTGTTAACACTGTGTTTGTATTGTGGCTTTCCAAAGCAATGTATGTGAAGGAGAGGGAGCCTGAGTTTTCCACCTGCACCTCCAGAATGTTGAGATAAATGAGTAGCATCCTTTCCTTTATTACCGGTCTACATAGCAACTGTCTGCAAGTTTAGTAAAACAGTAGTGCTGTTAGTGGTAATCAGCCATTACCCAAGCAAGAGGTGGGCTTGTTCTGAGCTCAGATGTAGTGTTAAATCTGCTTTTGTAGTAGTCAAAGGATAAAAACAGGGCAGGGAATTGAAGGCAAGTTTGAACGGTGAAATAGTGTTAAAAAGAATATGTAGGTGTAGAGCGATGGAAATTTTATATATGCATTTTGCTAGACTAGTAGTGGTTACATGACTTTCATACCAGCTAACTTAGAACTGTGTTTTATGATAAGTGGGTGACTTGTGTCTTAAGTTCCTCACAGAGTTCCCATTATCGTTGTGTTTACAGACTTCATGTCAGCCTTGTGCTGCAAAGAAATGCTGTTTATACAGATATAAATCAGAACAATTGAGCCGCAAATTCTCAGTGGAATGCAGATGCTGAACTCTCACTGATGTCAGCGTGACCAGGAGCCCAAAAACATTTCAGAGTCAGATCCTTATATTGTAGTCCAGAATGACGCAATGCCATAGTATAATGGCCTCTCAGGGCAATACCCAGTTTTGGGCATTTCTTTCTACTATGAACAGTTCTCCTCTAATGCATGTCTGTGAATCCAGCCTTATGTGAGTCAAAACTTTCAAAGCTTTTCAGAGACTACAGTAGCCAAGGTCTTCCTAAAATCCACAACAATCACTGTGATGCACTCCATTTTTATAAACCGTTCCTGAGATACCATTGTTATGTGAGTTGTTATTCTGTGCAAGCAAAGGAGTTGTGCAAATAATTAACTTAGATTGGTCTATTGGAGAGGTCAGACTCAGGACGGCTGGATTTCTCAGTGTGTGAAATGAAAAATTTGCCTGCAAACAAAAGCAACAATGCATAGTCTGGCCCAGGCCATAGCTATGCAAAAAAAGATTTCTGAGTAAATATTTTCTCCCTTATGCTCTCCTCTTTAATAACTCTTCAACATTATTTAGACGTGTTTACACATTCAATATCTGAGGTAAAAAAATCCAGAAAATTTGTCAAAATAGCATGAAGGTGGATTCCTACCAGTATTGATTTCTGGAAGGGAATATTTGTAATTCTTGCTCTGTGAGATGTGCTACATGAAAACACAAAGAGAAGAAAAGAGACATTTTGCCTGAGATAGTTTTCTCTGTGTTGCTAATTCTGTATTTCAGACAGTAAGACAGAAATGCAATGAAGCCTCTGTTCATTCAGCAGTCTCCACTAGTAGTAGATGCTGGAACACTCTCCCAGTATCACTGGGAATTGGGAATGATTACCATGTGTAAGAATCATGTCAAACTCATTTTCCTACCTGCATATGACAATAGAGTAGTCCCTGATCCTCTCAGACTGAAGATCAGTCTAGAAGAGTATTAGTTGACCTTATGATCTTTTTACTGAATTTGTTTTTCCTGTGGCAAATTGTTGTGCAGTAGAAGGAAATTTATTTTATTTTTTTTTTAAATGGCTTCTGTACTGGTCCAATTCTGAATGCTGCAGGAATTTTTTTTTTTTAAAGATAAAAGTCAGAAGAAGAATAAACAGAAACATCTCTGTCAACATGCCTCAAGGGCACCCAAAGTCAGTAGAGTGGTTTTCAAACAGACGGAAAAGAAGTTAAGACCACAATCACCTTAGATCAAGTGCCTATATTCCACTGAGTAGGATTTATGCTTAAGTGGTTTGTTGAATGGGGTTAAATTTCAACACATTAAATTTCAATCTTAATACTGATCATGGGATAACCTGTTTTTTATTAAGTCCTTATTATATTGAAAGTCTTTACTATACTTACATAGCTGAATGAATGGAAATGCCTCTTTCAGCACTACACCTTTGAGTTTGCAGCATAGTCTTTCAAAGCATAGAAACCTTTGTTTGCAGCCAGAGAAGTAAAATGATGCAGTCCTGGCTACTTGAGGAGATGCAGATAAGCTCTGTGAAGCTGAGCTGCCAGCCCTGATAATTCCTCCAAGGTCACACAAGATAAAAGAGATGTACTAAGAATTCATACCTCGCCTGAGCTTTCTAACATTTCTAACAAAAACCCACGAACCTAAAAGAGTCCCCTTTGATGTAACAGAAAGGCATAGCAATTATTATGAGAAAAGGAATCATGAGAAAAAGGGAAATTCCCAGAATATTAGGCAAGTGAGGCTTCAGTCTTTCTGTGATTACCACTTGCAGTTAAGGACAAAATACCACAAGTTACACCAACAGACTGACAAATCCCCATGCTAAATATGATACAAACACTGTACTGACCACAGAAAACAAATATATATCAAAGCAAATATGTGTGTGTCTATCTATGAAGGTGTTTGTGAGTGCCTTTGTACACAAGTCTGAATTATAGGTGGGGGCGTGGCACTGTACAGTAGAAAAGACAGGCAAAATAGTGTATTAGTCTTGCATTTTAGTTTTACAAGTTACAGCCATATCAGACATCACACAGAAAATCTTGGATGTTTCTCAGAAATTGTGTTTGTGTGTGCCTATGAATTTATTTCCCAAAAGAACTAGTGGGTTTTTTTCAGTCACTAATGCCTAGTGCCTGGCTGGAGATACAGAAAGGGAGACGGCTCTCTCAGAGAATGTGGGCTGTATGTCCATCCTTTGTGAAGCAATCACTTCAGGTGCCTGGGGTGAGGTGACTTAAAAATGGGAACATTCCCAAATCTCAACTCACAGAGGAAAATGGCATACATAATTTGTAGCATAACGTTTACGCATTTTAACAGTCCTGTCCCTCAGAGGGACACTTGGTCATTGCAGCATTTATTTTAAACTTTAAGTAGGACAGTAGCATTCTGATGCTTATCCAAGTTGCAGGATCCAGCTTAGTGGCCAAGTTACCCTGGCATCCTTTTCCAAAGCCAAGTCCAAAAGGATTAACAGTAAACTTGGCCCTGGTGATTTGATACCTGCAGGATGGGTAGCTCTTACTCTTCCTCTCCTGGGTGAAGCAGCAGAGGCCACAATGCTCTGCAGAGCTGGGAACATCAGCCTCTCAGACCACCTGATATGAATGTCTTGTTTGGCGTGTCCTGGAGTCCATGCACTCCATGCCTGTTTGGGACAAAACATATACCAGAAAAGTCCATTGTGTCACATCACTCCCCAAAACTTAAGATGTTTCATAGCCTCTTCTCCCTATTTTCCATTTCACAGGGTTGCTGTATAGCCATCTTCTAACTGGAAGGAACAAATCTCCACTTGTGTGATTTGGAGCATTTTTAGATTTGCACAAAGCAGGCATGAAGGCCGTCACTTCACAGCTGGAATGATCTGAATTTGCTGAGTACAGGCAGGCTGTTAGGGCTGGCCCTAGAGCATTTCTGAACAACTCCCTGATCTTCCCTAAACTCTGCAATGACCCTAAATGACCAGTGTGCTAGAAAATGAGCTATTCTCTCAATGAGTTATTCTCTCTGCAAACAGCTTTGTCCTCCAGCAGCTTTCTGGTATGCTGCTAAAAATGCTGGGGAGCCCTCATCTGGCTGCTCAGGCAGCCTCACTTCTCATGACATTTGCACAGCAAAGCTAGCAGCTCAGGAGAGCCCACGCAGTAAATAGGTAAATGGCAGCAAAAAGGAACAGTCTAGCTGACAGGGTCTGATTCTGCAACAGCTAAGGCCCTTATGATCAGGCCTAAAGGTGTCAGCCATTGCAAAAAAAGCAGTCAGCAGCACTCCTAGCAGCTCTCATGCTGTTCTGAAGCTTTAATTCCTTTTACTTTCATAGGTGTTCTGCTGTGGTAGGAAAGTTGTTTAGCTATTTGTCATGCCACACAACTGCTATTATCCTCTCATCAGTAATTATGGTTTTGAACAGGCAGTTTCTCTCTAAAACTAAATTATTCCTTTCATGGCAGCCTAAATGCCACGAAGACCTGGATTTTTTTGATTAGTATTTTAACAGATAAGTAAAAAATTGTTTGTAGTGCTGATATAAAATTATGTCTATCAGTCTGTGGCTTTAAGGGGCTTATAACTATATACAGTTATCCTTAATGTGTTTGGGATTCAGGATTGAGGGAGTCTCTACCGATTTAGGAGTATCCTCAGCCAGGATTTTCTCAACAACCATTTACCCCATAATGCAGGGATCTGAGGCTGAGTTTGAGGCTCAAGTCTTCTACCAAGGTTAGAGTGCTTAATAATACATGATTTTGTAGCCTACAGTATTAGGAAAGTAAGATCAGGCTGATAAACACTTATGATGCATCAAAACTAATTTATGGGGGGGTGTGTGTGTGTGTGTGTGTACATCCCCACCAACAGATTTTTCCAGAGTTCCCTTGGGTAAGCAATTTACCATGGGTATTGAATGGAGCAAAATCACAGCTGTGTCTCAACTAGAGAAAGAGAGAAGGCTAGCTGAGCTATCAGATATGTGTTCCCCACATCCTTACTACAGGTCCTGATTTTATCAGCTACTAGGACCTGGATGTAAAGCTCCCAGAATGTTTTTCCAGATGCTTTTACTACAGATTTGACTAGGGTTTGATCATACACTGAATGCCAAATGCTTTAAGGGTAACTAAAGACCCTCCACATCTCAAGCAGTCTTATACATACCTGGGCACTCCTTCTGCATTTCATAAGTCTTATTTATTAAGGAAAGTCTGTCCATCATAATCCAGCTCTCCCATTGGGTTTCAGACCACATGACAGCTTGGTAGGTGGCCAGCAGAGCTAAGATGCCTGATCACAAAGCCCCTTTAAAAAAGGAGGAGGATGCTGGTGAACAATTTAGACACATCACTTAGGCAGGTTTGCTTTATTATTCTAATTTTCATACCACTTTGGGATTTATAATGAGGTTTACTAGATTCTGGAGCAAAATATAGTAAGACTTTACCCTTTTCTCTTTAGAACGGTTAAAAGCAAGTGCAGCTGACATCTTAAGTGTGGTTGTATAACATAAAACTAAACCACAGAAAATAAGACATTTCTACCTTAAATTCTGGATTTTTTTTTTTAATTAAGTAAAAATCTGAGTTTTCTTCTAAAATATTTCTAGGGAGGTTCATCAGTACACCTAAATTGCAAAGGTAATAAACAATGAGGCTTCCAGTGGGGTCAAAAAGACACCTACATCAAATGAAGATCAAAGGAACACCTTTGAAGGTTAGGTAACTGAAGACAGGAAATACCACAATGAAGTTCAAAAGGGGAAAAGAAAGAAAGGAACAAAAACCTGGGGGGGGGGGGGGGGGGGGGATAAAATGTTATCATACTGCTTTTTTAAAGTCAACAGCATCCTCAGCAAACAAATGTCTGTAATGTATCCCTTTAGAAGAGTGGATATTACTTGTAGGGGTACAAAATAGAGCTCAGCCTCTATCTCTGAGTTCCTAAAGTTTCTTCATAAGGGTTGCTCTAGCCTTTGCAGCCCACACTGCTGAGTACTAAGAGCTCATTTTATTAAGGATCCTGTCTTTGCTCTTCTTTTCCTCTCTTCCCTGTGTCTGTCAGCCTGAGGCAAGGGCTTTTCTTCCAGATCAAGATTGCCCATTTTGCTGATTGTGTTGTGATTCTGTTTCCACTGGGCTTCATAGAACTAAGGTTTGTTATGAACCAGGATTTAGTGAGAGGGATAAACCAGCCTTTTGGGCAAACAAAACTATAGACACTAGAGAACTCATGTTAATACTATCAGTGCCACCTACTGCTCTATTTCTAAATTACAGTGTGTGTATACCAGTAATTGCTACGAACCATCGTAGCTTCCTCCTGTAAAATTTGACTCAATGTGTATGAGCATTTTTAACACCTGTGCCTTTTTTTCCCCCTACAGTTAACGTAGGCAAACCTTGAAACCGCAGTTATGTTTAGAACAAGCCACACCTAGACAGCTCATTATAAACTCCCACACATTGAGAGTATTTCTTTCCCTAGCACACTTTCTCACTTGCAGCTTGGGAGGCTGAAGCTGATTTTCCAACTAAAAATGTCTGAAGTGGTTCTTCTGGAGGGACTGTGGTGTGAAGACAACATCCATGACTTGCTTCCTGAAGTGATGTGTTGAGTTAGTTTTTGCAGAAAACTTTGCTCCACCCAAATAGAAGGAGTTGGATTGAAGCATGAAGAGAAGACAGCATCCTAGGACGTAACAGTTTCAAAAAGTTTTATGTAGGGCAGAATGCACAGGATTGTCCCTCCATTGCTATCTCCAGAGAACTGTAGGAAATTTGGGAAAAACAATACACACTTTGTACGATTTCTCCTCAAAGACCTTGCAGACTCAGCTCTCTTATTGTCCAGTATCCTTGCAAGCAAAATTATTTCACTTCTGTGGACTGAAAAAGAATTTCATAGGATAACAAATGATGTCTGGCAGAACTGAGACACAGTGAATAATGCATTACCAGAGGGCATTTGTATACTTTGGTGATAAAAGCAATATGAGAACCTAGATAAGCCAGAGTCAAAACCAGTTTCACTGTTTTCCAGATTTCTGGAAAATACTTTAACCAATGTTATATTTAAAAAACTACTGGTTTTGGTAGGTTTCTATCTTCCCACTTCAGCAGTTGTTTGCTGTTTTGCTAAAAAGGAACAAACTGTACAATCGTAGTCACAACCTTTCCCTGCTTCTATGACAAAAATGACACATTGTTCTAGTGTCAGCAGAGCATCCCTTGCACTATTTGCACTTCATTGCACTTTGCTTGGAGGATAGCTAGTGACTATCTTTCTGTTCCTTTCTGCTCTTGGTGAGTGCCCCTCCACTGTGTGTGCTAAATTTGCCCATTCTTAATGTCGGAATACAGCTTTGCTCCTGGAGAGCTCATTTTGCTGTAGGTGCATGGCTACAGGCATTATTTCCTTTATGGCAGTAAACATAGATAACTCCAGGCACATCACAGAGATCCCACACTTAATCCTCGCAGGCGGTAAATATAATGAATAGGGCCCTTTGCTCTCTAGCAGTTGAGAACATTTGCAGGGATGAAAGTTTTTGAACTGCCTGTTGGATCTAAACTTTCCTAGGCACTTCAGATACTTTCCCCCTCACTAATAACAGAAAAGCAAGAATCTGGGATGGCACAGTGGTAAAAAAAACCCCTTAAGACATACAGATTGGATAAAGTCAAATGTACTCAGAATATGAAGGAATACTAATGTTCATAGTGCTATTGACCACTTTTTCTCAGAAGATCAGAAACACTTAAGAAAACCCCTGAGTATTTTCTCTAACCTGTGAAAGATAAAAAACACAGGGTAGTTACATGAGTTGCCCAGGTTCACGCAATGATGGTGTTGCCAGTGCTTGTGAAATTATCTCATGGTATCTGATGATTCTTTCAAATCCATTCTCCGAGGTTTAAGGGGCTATATAATCTTTTGCTAAATCCAGAAAGTAAAAGAAGTATCCCCGAATTACAAAAAAAAAAAAAAGCTGGAAAAAGCGACACCTAAGAACCTGAAAACCACGGACTATACAAAGAGCTTAAAAATTTTATTATTACAACTTCATTCCGATGTTGTAAAATTATTTGCATGTTTTTTAGGCTTTTGAGTGCTTGGGGACAGTGACTATGTCAGTGAGCCAGCGCCACCCTTTATCTGGCATCACAACAGTAGGTTTGTATGTCGTCTGTGGAGAGGTAACTGGTACGAGCAGGACGGCTTACACCTCCTGAATGGGGTTCAAAGGGCTGTAGAGGACAGCGGTACCCAGCCCGCAGTGACGATGGGGCCCGCGCACCTGCAAACCCACCTGGTTTCCCTCTGGGAAGCTGCAGCTCACCCCAGTTACCCGTAACTATAGAGTGAGCGGGGGTGAGTTCCTTGGGCGGCAGTCTCATTTTTTTTTGCTAAATAAAAGCTCGTACGTACGGCCTAACCCTGCCAACAACCGCAGCCACAGTTCTGCTCGTGAGAGACGCCGGCGGCCCGCCCTGCCCTCACAGCAGCGGGTGCGCGGGGCCGAGGAGGCGGCGCGCGCTGACATGGCGGCCGTTAGGCGGCGGCCGTTAGGCGGCGCCCGGCGCCCCCTGGCGGCAGGGCTGGCAGCAGAGGGGCCCGGCGCGAGGGCCGGCAGGGCGGGAAACAGGCCGCAACGGGGAGGCAGTTCGGGGTCTCACCGCTCCTCCGCCTCGTTTAAAACGTCTGGCTTTGCTGTGTATTCGTCGACACAGGGCTGACGAAAGCCTGTGGGATTAGGACGGGCCTGCGGGCTGCTTTGTTCTTGCCTTCTCTGCTGGTCACCCGGGATGGCCTTTGTGAGACCGTCAGCTTTCAGGCTCGCCCTCAGGGTTTCCAGGGAAAAGCGTGAAAATGTGACTCGGGCAGATTTGATGGTTCAGAAATTAAGTGACCCTTAAAATATTACTGTTTTTTCCTCCAAGTAACACGGGTTTTAACCTCTAGGATGATCTGGTTTCCTGCCTACTCCAGGTGGTAAAAGCCACACTGTCCCCAAAAATAATGATTCTCAGCCAGGCTTTTTTTCATAAACTGGTACATAGGGCAACTCAAACCACTGAGACAAAAAGACACCCAGCCCATAAACCCCTGAATCCTTCCCTGGGCAGGCCGCAACGCCTTCCAGTCAACCTAGAAAGGAAACCTCTTTCCCCCGAGGCACAGCCCAGCCGGTGGGTGCAGTGGCACGGTGCAGCTGAGCCTGCCTGCCAGCTCCACAGGCTGGAAAGGACAGGCAGCGTTCACCCTCACCTTCCCCGTCTCTCCCTGTTCCCAGGGAGCTGCTCTATCTCCTCTTGCCAGGCTCTTTGCTGAGACAGCTCTAGTTCCTAACCTGGCAAAAAAGTTTTCTGTATCCTTAGATTAGTTCAGTGAGCTGTATCCATCAGCTCAGGGGTAGGTCTGACTGTCGTAAGTGCGGAGAAAGCATGGGAAGCGTAAGCAGAAGAGCAAGTCTTTTGGGAGATAGTTAGCCATTAAGGTAGGCTCAGATTTATTATGTTATGTCTAAGAGACTTTTATGCAGGTGGACTGCCTGTCTTCTAAATCAATAGCCTTGGACTTGTTTTGTCTTAAGTGGGCTCAGAGCCTTTCCCTCTATGCTACTAAGTAGTCCGTGCCTGCTGGTACAATGTTATTCTCCACAGTGCCAGAGGTGCCCTGGATCTCACCTGGAGATTTGCTCACTGCTGAACTGCAGATTTTGGGCAGGTTGTGCTCTAAGCTCAGAATCGGATTCAACTTACACAGCTGTCCCAGAAGCATTGGCTTCTCAACCAGACATGTAAGCACATAAGCATCTTCCAAGCAGGCAGCTGCTCTGTGGAGCTTTGGGGATCTCAGGTTGCGAGTTAGGGACCGACATCTCTGCAGATGTGTGTGCACCACTTGCAGCAACCCAGCTCTGTGCTGGAGCAAGACAGTGGCATACTGTTCCATGACATACTGCTCACTAGTTTGCCTGGGCAGAGGGCATGGGCCCAGACGCTAGAAAAGGGCTGTGGCATAGAAAAAGAGAAACCAGGCGCAAAATCAGGGACCGGAACTGCAAGAAGGGCCAAAGTAGGGATAAAGCCTTTGTAGCTCTGTTTGTAAAAGCTCTCAGGGCTGCTTGAGAGCAGAATGAAGCCAAGGACTTGTGCAGAGCCCTGGGAACACAGCTGGAGTTAATTGTGGAGATAGGTTATGAGGTAAACTAGTGCTTACAGACTGATGAAATGAACAAGAATAGGTAACAGCAATTAACCTGGCAAGTAATCTAAGAGGCATCATGTAGAAAGAATCTACTAACCCAGTTGGTAAGTGGCCAGCAGATAGAGAAGGTCCATGTGTGTTAATGGGAGGGTGTATCTTGAGGGGAGGACTCAGGGGCTGGACTCAGATCAGGTGGTGAACTCAAAGTGTCCTCCCTGCTGGAATTTGCTCAGGGCAGTGCTGAATATACAACTGTTGAGTTTCAGTTGTCCCTGAGGTGGTAGACAGTGAATGCTGTGGCTGAGGAGCTCAGAACCCTTTTTTACCTCCCTCTAAGAGAAGAAAAAGAAAGAGCCCTGGCCCCAAAACAGTCAAGGCCTTTCTCAGATCAGTCTTAAATTCTTACCTCTACCAGCAGCTGCTACTCAAGCCCTGAGGATTTCACTGAGCCAATTTAATGCTGGTGGTCAGACAGTTTAAACCCATTAGCTCCCAGCTATCTGAATAATTTTCTCCTCAGAGCCCAGCACACCAGCAGACTGCTCTAACCAGAACTGCAGAGAAGTGCTACATTAACTGGACATTTGCTAACTGTTGTGGCCTGCGTGGTGAGCGTTTGAGGGCTGAAGAAAATGCCACTGGCTAGATCACTGTCCATGACTTCTCTTAATGGGCTTCCTCAGTGGGAGGATGAAGACCTACCAGTGCAGGATTTGTTGCTCTTTGAAGTTTCTTGGGAAGTTACCAACAAAGGTTTGTACAACGCTCATAAAGAGTTGGTATCGCTTTTTTCCACAGGAGTGGAGGGAGGCATGAAGGGCTTGGACAAGAAAGGCATTAAGGAGAGATTGTGGAAAAGTCAGCTGCAGAGCTGTTGTATTGGAAGAAGCGCATGTGGCACCCGTGTGTAATCGTGCATCCTGTGTGTGGGCTGCATCTTCCTGTGCTTCTGTGGGATGAGCATGTAGTCAGGACATCTGTGTGCCTTTACATGTTTCACCACCAGGGACAGGTTGTTTAAACAAACATCTAAGTATTATGCCTGGGTGTGCAGATGTATGGATATATAGATGTTGCTTTGTACATATTTATATTTTACCTTCCATGCAAATTCACTTGGGAATGTAATGCATGAAAATGAGCTGTAAAACAGGCATCAGATTCAAAGTAGTTTAGCAGTCTCCCTCAGCCTTCTAGAGCAGTGTGGAGAAGAGGCCAAATTTGAAACAGGTATAAATAAACATAGCTGCATTGAAGCCACTGAACAAAAAGCAGATGTCAATGACCAGCAGTCTTTATGTCAGCTGAAACCCTTTTGAACTGGTCTTTGCAGCCACAGGTGGTACCAGACAGGGACTTCATGCTTTGTGTATGTGTCTAGATTGAAAAATTGTTCCCTGCACACAGCTTGTCAGGCAAAGCGCACACTGCTTGTTATGCAAAGATCTTTCTGCCTCCATTTCTAATTCACTCATCAAATCATCCCCTTTCAGCTAGGTGTAGCTCACCAAGGGTGAACAGGGTCCGTTTTTGCCACAAAAGTTAGTATGAGTAAATGATTGACCTCATGTGTCTTACTGTCCTGGCAGATAAATAGAGAGATTAGTCAGGAGAGGGGATCTGTAATCTGTTAAGATTTTAACTCTAAAGGGGAAATGTGTGTGAGAGGAACAGACAGTACTAAGGTTTATCCCCATGGTGAAACTGGAATTACTATTCTGTGATAGCTTCCGGTATTTAATCTGCACTGCAGTACAATTTTACATTGCTCTTTTTAGGGTGGTGAGGTGTATCAATACCCAGAGGCAGTGCAGAGTAGCTTTTGCACTTCAGATCCCCGTGGGCTTATTTTTCAACAGCTTCAGTCAAGCTTTTTGAGTTAATTTACTACTGTCAGAAATTGGAGCATGCAGTATTTGCTTTTGCAGTGTGCATGGTAAGTAAGGCACTGGCAAGCAGATGGCAGCAGAAATCTAGGAAAGTCAGGTGTTCTTGCTAATATCTCTGAACTCCATAGTATATATATTTTCTGAGTCATCTGAACCCACTGCTTATGGATATCACACAATATGTTTAAGAAAAAGTAAAACACAACTAGATTTATCTGTCTTGCTGCGTGTCTACAAAAGGTAGTGAATCATTTAATCATCCATATAGCTCTTGTTGACTTCACTGAAGCCAAATCAACTGACACAGCTAAAATTTATTATTCTTACATTTTATGAGATAATTAATATTTATGAGAGTGAATGTTTATTCATTTAGTTTAAAAATAGGGTGCTGTTAATTACACCACTTACCAAACCTATATATTCAAACAGGGCTGGCTGAACTAACCATGGCAATTTCTTCATTAGAACTGGATCTGTGTGCAAAGTTTCCATTAACCAACCTTGACTTGAAACATCTGTGCAAAAACTCTTTAATAAGCCTATTTCAGCTTATTTTTCTGGTTATTTCTTGATACTGAAGGTTTTTCTCTAAATCTTCCAGGCAGCTGAATGTCTAAGTCACATGGTGGGATACTGTTCCCTGGTGACCTAACTTTTATAAACAGTTCTTGGAAAATGTTAGGGCACTGTGTTTCTTAGGAGAGAGAGTAGCCAACAAAATACAGGGCGAGTCATCACAGCAGATACCTAGGCTTAGGAAATAATAGGTTACACTACATTTCCCACCTCCTTTAGCAGAAGGAAGAACTGTTTATTTATTGTAGGCTTGACCCCACATAGATTTAGTACTGCTACATGTTTTAGTTTTAATGTTGCCGTATATGTTCCTAACATAGAGGGAAAGAAAAGCATTAGCTGGGCTTATTGCCTGACAAGCTAATTTTGAGCCCTTAACGTGAAGGTTTCTTTCTTCCTTTCTGGCAGTGCAAAGGTGTGTCAGAGTAGTTCAGCGTGAAGTTGGTTTGCGCTGCTAAAGTGGTGTAAAGCTGCCTCTCCTGCTGCCTACAGGAGAGAGTTCAAGTCTTTGTGTTAACTTTGTGCACATCACTAGGTGCTTGGCTATGGGTACATTTCCTCATTGACCAGTGCTGCTTCTTAGTGATTCCTCCATTTCTCTGTGGCAGTGACAATAAGGCTGAATGTCTTCTTCCCTGTGAGGAACATGCTACCAGAGCTCATAGATGGCTATCTATTCCTGCACCTGTAAACAGTGCCCTTTACAGCTGGTGAGCTGTTTTCTGAACCTCTTAAATATATTCTCCCTCAGAATCTGAGGATGATGAAGGGGTCCTGCAAATTAGAGCACATCTGATTATGTAGTGTGAGAGGGTCTTCATGTTCCAGGCTGCCTGTGGGGAGCAAGCACTTAATGAGATTTCCCTGATGGCGCTGGCTGGTACTGAGGCATGAGATACAGCTGTAGGGAAGGACAAGTCAGTTGTATGAATTCAGTGCTTAGAGATCTACAAGTATCCATTATTTCCAGAGTCTCATCACTTCTTTCTCAGCAGCTGCTACAGTGAAGGTGTCGCTTTTTTTTTAAGTCTAGATCATTTAACACATGCTGTAATAAGGCAGAGCTTTCTACTTCTCCGTGCTTCCTTTTTATATTCTCTGTCCTGGCTGCTGCCTGTGCTACGTGATAACCTCTGACTTATGTGTTGGAAAGCACCGACATCTCAGTTACTCTTCTTTCTCCTGTTCTCTGTTTGGAGCAAGCAAAGATAAAGTAGCTGGAGGAGAGAATGAGAAATAAAAAAGGCTCATTCTCCAGTGTCTCTCTCCCTTCCGCTTCACCCAAGTCACGTGAAAAGGAACTTGCCACCTAAACCAAGCACAACATTGAAATCGTCTTGTATTGAAAGTCCCCTGCCAAAGAAATGAGAAAAGTGTAGTTTGTTTTGCAAGATTTTCCTCCCTTTATTTGGCTCTTCTCTGATGGGCAAGAACCCATACCGTGAAGTGGATCTACTGTGTTTCTGTGGTAGAAGGGGAAAAAAGCAGGCAAGCAAGGGCCCCAGTGCACTGCAGTGCCATGTGATCTGGTGGTAATCATGGGGAAGCTCAGCGTTTTTCACCCTTCATCCTCTCTCCTGGCCACCATGCTCTGGTAAATACAGGTCTGGTCGTATCTCTCTGCACGTTGGGAAAAAAGACTGGTTTTCTTTCCTCCGTAACATGAAGACCAATAAAAACTTTAGGGACAGGAGCACAAATCAAATGGCTACAAGCTATGTAGATCTTGTGTCTGAAGCCCCACAGATGGAAATTATCAACAGGGAGCAGTCAAAGGCCATTGCAGGAGTAATGGCAGCAGTCCTGGACATTTTCCACAGTGAAAATGGCTCCATCCTCTTTAAGCTCTTTTAAATGTTTGCCCGCTGAAAACTGAAGTATTTAATCTGGGTAGGGGAGAGAAGGCTAGTAAGTTAGAATAACAGTTAACTGTAGTTTAGTGGGTTTTCTGATACATTAATGAGAAGGGCTGAGAATGTTCAAGATCTGGTCTGTGCTCTATAAAGATGTTTTTAAAATCATTCCAGTAATATGTAGATTAGTATCTCCTGCTGTACTACTAACAGCTTTTAGATAGAAAATAGAAGAATGCTTAAAAATGCTGGGCAAACAGCCAGTTTGTATCATCATTCATCTGTGAACAGATTAGCTCAAGAGTCACTGGTAGATGAATCCTAAATAGTTTTTCCATCCCTATTGGAATGAAGACTGCTAAAAACAAACCCTGGTTCAGCTCTTGCTGGAGCAGAGCTCTATGTACAGTTTCTCTGGTGAAAATCTGGACTCTTGGAAATTAAATCCTGAATCCACTGAAGTCAGTGGGACTAGCATTTTACCCTCTCTGTGTTAAGAGGTGATGAAAGTTCCTTGGGAGAAGGTGAATGCTGTAATCTGTAACACACCTGAACTAGCACACTTTGGGGAGTGGGGATGTGCTGGCATAAACTTGGCATAAGCACAGCATCAAATCTCTGCATTTCTAGAGTGGGGTGGTATATCAATGTCAAATCAATCTTAAATGAAATCTTGTGCATTGGGGATGATGCACACAGAAATAGCTTCTGCATTGTGGACATCTGTCATAAATTTCAGTGTTTCAGTATTATTTCAGAATATGTTTGAAATGCCAGAATTTCACAGAATTTCACTTCTATCTTCTGATGAGTCCTGGCTACAAATGTAGCCAAAAAATACAGGGAAAAACATCTGCTCTCTGAAGATGCTGGGGGTTTTTCACCTGACACAATTTACAACCTTATTCTGTAAGTGGTCCCCAGGTATCTCAGCAGGCAGTCAATCAATCAATAAATAAAATTCCAACCAAACATTAGAAAAGGATAAGTTCAAGTCCAATTTTATCCCATTTCTACAGATCAGAGAGACATTCTGAGGGGAAGGGGCAAAAGGATAGTTGATGTAACTAATAACTACAGCAGTGAAATCAATTTGAACCCTGAACCCAGGGTCCCACTGCTCTCTTGGATTCCGTGGCAGCCACGGTCCTCAGGAAAGCTACAGTACCATCAGAGTGGCTCAGGCCATAACAAAGAAGCTGAAGAACCCTGGGAGCATCCTGATCCTCTGTCTCTGTGTAGCAAAGATGTGTGAGGAAGGACTTGGTGATCAGCAACAATCTCCCCTTATCTCTGTCTCACTCAAATAGCTTCACCTCTTATCTCTCTCCTTCCTTTTTGGTTTCTGCTTCTCTGTCCTTTTGTAATGAGTGGTGGGTAGGAGAGCAAGTAAAATGAATGGTGGGTATCTTTGGCAGTTTTGAGAATTTTTGGCAATTCCATGCTCAAAGGATCACAGCTCCAGAAGACACTTCTTGTCAGTGCAATTCCTAGGTAATCCTGGAAGCTGTGGACTCTTCCTAATCAGGCTGACAAAAAGCATTGGCAATGCATCTTTCCATATAACAGCTTGCAGCAGAAAGAGCACATCTATGTATTAGATCTTGCACTAAGTTCTCTGCTTCTGCCTAGTGTTGTCCTTGGTAGTGATATCAGGAGACTGTTCTTGACTCACAGACATTTTATTTATTTATTTAGATGGTTCTGATGTCTATCCTGGAGGGCTCTAATGGCTGGGTTTAAAATATACAAAAGAAATAATGCACCAGGACTTGAAATGAGGAAAGAAGAAAATGGCTGGAGTGATACAGATAACTCCTTTAGATAAATTCATGATAGTGGTAATGTATATGAAAACATTCAAACTTTTAAAAATAATTTTATGAAATATTTTCTGAGAAAATATTCTGGTTTTATCTTCTGTTTTTTAAAGAGGTCACTAAAAAAAGCCAAACTTCTCTTAAATGAAAAAATCCTTCTTTCCCAAACATTTTAGTTCCCTTTTCCATGCCAGTTTATTTTTCCCTGGAAAAAGAGGAAGAATGGAAAATAAATAAATGGGGAAAAATATTTGTTGTTGATTTTCTTTTTAACTTGATTTCCTTTATTCTGGTGGGAAAGTTAAAAACCTGTTTTAAAAAAAACAAAAGAAGTATTTTTCTCTCAAGGACACTTTAAAATGATTAAAATTTAAAATAATTGAATAAAGCATTTTGGTGGAGATCAGAACACTAAACTAGCCCTGTATCCACATTTTACTGCTAATTTCCCATGTTTGTGATAATCTGAACCTATTCTCTGGATCTGATCTCTCCTGATTCTGCGTCTATTTCTCATTTTGTCTTTTATTGTTTGTTTTAAAACCTGTTTCAAAGTACAAAACTTCAGAGGCTGCGTACAGAAACTTGCAACGTCATGGGATTTTGGTAAATACCTGTTGTTTGGAAAGGTTTTCTGTTTATAATATGACCTTAAACCATCATATGAGAGAAGAATAAGGAGGTTACCAAATTGTTGCAAGTAATTTGAGAATTCTGTTAGGCTCCAAGTGAATATGTAAACCCTTACTCAGTAGGATATGTAATGCATTCCTTACTGGCACAGGTATTTCCAGGGAATTCAAAGTAACTGATCAGATATAAGCTATCTCTTAATGATGTACAATGTGTTCCTTGAATTTGCTATGGAGAAATGTAATTTCAAAAGTCACTCTATTCTTCTCAAGATGTCTTTTAAGTTATGCCCAACACTTTCCGCATACATAGTTTCACTTGCGTGGTTTCCCTCCCCTGTAAATTAAAGCTTATGCACAGCGTGCTTTGAGAGTCATATTTCCACAGTAACAGAGAAGGCAAAAGCAAATTTTGGGACCACGTAACCCAGAGCTTTTATCACAGCTATCTTCTGAAGAGTTTTCACAGTCTGTAAAACGTACTTTTTTGTTTTTATCCTAAGTACTTTTCATTACATTTCAGTCAAATCAGTGACCTGAAATGTTTTTTACCTTGCCATGCAACAGATTACAATGGCAAAGCACAGCATACTCTCCTCTCTTTCCCTCAGAACAGGTCTTCCATACATCTTTGGCAGGGCACGCTTTACACACACCATGATCCTAAGGAAAACCTTGTGAAAAGAAACACTTGGTTGCTGGCTATAAAAAATGAAGGTCTGGGCTCTACTCAGCTCCTGAGCTGCAGCTTTCTTACTACTCTTAAAATTAATAGCTGTGGAAACTCAGCTACCTTGCTGATCCCAACGTTGAATGCCCTGCAGTATGAAAGAAGCTGATCTCCACTCTTGTGGTGGTGGGGAAAGAGCTTTGCATCTCTCTAGTCATATACAGCTTGCAGGTACATATTTTTTCTTTCGCCCGGGTCACCAGGCTGCTTTGCACAAAAATCTTCCCTTATTGTAAGCTCTGTATTTCCGCCAATTAAAACCAACTAGTTGCATGACTAAGACTTCTCCCAAGCCCCATATTTATCCATGTTGAAGTGCCTTATGCTCATATTTACCACCCCATAAGAACAGACTTGTCATCATAACTGTATCACTTTATGGGTTGAACATTCTGACTTGTCTCATATAATTAAAATTACATGTTTATCTGAATCCAAGCTATTCAGGTAGTCTTCCTCGGCTTGTGAGCTGATGAACTTGGAGGGAATATATAGTGTCACTTACCTAAGATTTCTCTAAATCCCTGTCCAGAGCAGCCATGGAAGAGTGTGATGACTGTAAGTTAGTTTCTTAGCTTTCTGGTCCTAATGAAGCAGAGAAGAATAGTCTAATGCATAAATTTCCTTCTGCAGTTCCATGTCTATATGCTGTGAAACTCTTGAACAGTGAGCTTGATTTAGGAACATATATCTGTGAGATTCTTCTCATCTTAGGTCTTGAATTACTATGTAGGGTAATAATTTATTGTAATAATTCTACTTGGCAAGCTGGTAGATTGGAACTGCATTTGGTTTTCTTTGTAGAATACCTAGAATCCTGAGAGATCTTGACATAAAAATAGTAGGGCTAGGGATCCTTCCAGCATTCAAAACAGATGGAATATTTGTAGAGAAAAGGATTTTAAGTGCACAATTTCTTTCCTAGGAGCACAGTTGAAAATGTAGGTTTGTTGTTCAGTTCCTCAGGGCTGCAAGATACCAGGCTTGGCAGAAGGCTTTCTGTAGTTATCTGGTGATACAGGTTAATTAACTTGGGAACTAATCTCCCAAAGTGCTGAGCAACTTCAGCTGCTCTGTTGTAAATAGTGGTCATTTGTGGCAGATTTTTAAGAAGAATTAGGTAACTTCTCAAGATTCTTGCCATACGCAATTAGATGCAGTGCACTGGCACCTCTGACTAACTTAGTACCTTTAAAAATGTAAGTCTGGAGTTCCTACTATCATTCACTGGCAAGTTCCAGTGCTGACTCCTTACGTAATTTTGATGTCACTGCTGAAAGGCATAGCACAGTCATCTTGCCTGGAGTATTACCAAACATTTCCAAATTCAGTGGAGGATGAAATTTTTATGTAGGAACACTAATTCCCTTCCTATTTTTTCTTTTCTTGTTTGCTTGTACCTTCATTTGAATGAAGCTCAAATGAAGTTGAGCTTCATTTATCTTACCATTCTTTAAAGTCACTTTAAAGTCACTTAGACTATGCTAAGCTTGTCTCTGATATACAGCAGCTACCTAGCCTCTGTACATGTTGTTTTAGCATTCTCTTATACATTTTAATATTGTGTTTATTTTTAAAATGGACAATATTTTGGTAGAAGCTGCTACAGATATTTATATTGGCAGCGTAGGCTACATTTGTTACAAGTTTAACAACTCTTTAGTAATGGAACATGACACCTTTTGCTTTGAGGATACTGGTTTAAATCCATTTTTATAGTCAGTAGTCAATGAAGTCCAAAGAAGTTGGGAGTCAGTAGTCTCCCAACTTCTCTCAGTAAGTGGTGTAAAACAAGCTGGAAGTGCCAGCTCAGTTCTTACCACATGTATTTCCACATCACGAAAAATATGATTGAAAATTATAACTGCTGCAATAAAAAAGCAGAAGGCTATGCTTGGGATGTAGTATAGTCAAGATTAGGCATGGAAGAGTGGAAGCATGAGCCCCAGGATATGAATCCCACAATCTGAGTGTAAAGATTTCACAATCCAAAATGGGGGGAATAAGAATAAAATAATATATTGACTGAACATTTGTGGTGTGACTTTGAACACCTAAAAGAAATTTGAACAATCATAGACTACCTAAAAATAACAGTTAAAGATAGAAAGCATCCATTTGAGATTAGAGGAGAAATTCAGGGAAGCCATATGTAGTCACCCAAGAGTGAGCAAAGCGTTAAATTGTCATTTAAGAATTACACACAGTCTGCTATCAGTGCATAATCCTCAATTGAACTGTGAAGCTCTGATTCCATTTAAGAGACTGAACTTCTATTTATTTGATAGAGTCTGGGTTTCACTTGAAATCTGAATATGTGAAGTGATTTAACTAGAGGTGTATCTGATCCACAGGTGAGCTGGAGCTTACTCCAGAGCTTTGTGGCCTGTGTCCCTTTCTACTTTTTGTTCTTTGTGATCTTCTTTTGCAGTGGGAGGCATTTACACTGTGATCCAGACAAAAGCCAGAACTACGGCAGATGAATGGGGTGAAAACTATTTTCTGGTTGGTCCCTATTTTGAGCATAATGTGAAGACTCAGGTGGAAGCATGTGAACCTCCAAACCCTGCAGTTAAGAAGGCAATGGACACCATGAAAAGCCAAGGGTGTCAGGTAAATCAGATGTGCTACTGCTTCCCAGGGCAACAAAGCTGACTCTGAGGAGATTAGAGTTTTGGTTAATGCTCTTGCCGTTCCACTTGACACAGCAGTCCTGGTCAATGTCACAATGGGAAAGGCTCAGAATCCACTGTTAGAACAGCAGAGTCAATTCATTAAAGGTTATTTTTGAGGAAGAACCAGTTTATCCAATTACAGGTTTTAACAGTCATTTATCTGCAAGTCTGCTTAATTGGATTAATGACTTATTTATCTAGTCTCTAAATGCAGTGAGATTTTAGTAGATATAATATGACCTTAATTTGACTGAACCCTTACGTTTGGCATTCTTCTGCTGGAGAGAGAAGAGCGCTCCATTAGTTCACAATTTTTTTAATGTAGCATTATATTGAGTTGAAAGCCAGAAAGGGACAAACAACAGGTAGACTTAAGAAAAACACCCAACTGACAAAGAATCTGCTTCCTCAGATCAATGCAACTAGCTGCCTGTTCCCTAGGAAGAGAGGTTAAACCACAGCACAAGGAGTGAATTCATCTGTTTCCTACACGATTTTTAACCAGTGTTTTCTGTGTGATCTCAGTCAAACCTCAGCCTTTCTGTCACTCTGTTTCTCCAACAATAAACTAGGAATAAACTTCTTCCTACAAAGGTGATCTGCTGAAAGGAATAGAATCTGCTGTGTTGATGGGCAAGCTACTATGCTGCAAACAGCTGCAGCCTTGAGGACAATTGATTACCTGAAAATGGGTAGAAGATAACACATGCTAAATCAGACCTTCTTTCTTGAAAGTCTTCATCGGAGATCTAGAACTCACCTTCACTCTGATTCAGCACTGAGTCCCTCAGACATAGTAGTTTGCAGGAGGAAAAATTGTCTCCTTATATTGTGTGCCAAACAGATGCAAAAAGCATTGAGATGCAGCAGCAAGGAAGCATTCTCACAAGGTTCTGTGGCTGAGGGGCATGACACACTTTAATGTAGAAATTCATGAAGTTCTTAGACTGCCACCCGCTGTGGTACCAGCAACGATATCTCCTGTTGTAACAGCAGTTCTGCTGTTCTTAGGATCTAGTGCCCTATTGCATATTATGTAGAAGTGTACTGTTGGATGTGTATGTGCCACAGCTTGGGAAAGTGTCTGTTGGGGACACTAACATGTGATGCTTGCATTGCTCAGGCTGAGGTTCAAACTGAGAGGTCTAATTTAACTGCCATTTCTTATTTCTAATCAGATTTTTGTAAGTGATTGATCAAGTTTTCCATGTTGCCTCGGTTGCTTACAGAGATGTCTCTGCAAGCTGTGTAACACTCCTTTGTTTGGAAAACAGCTAAAGACTTGTGGGGCAGATTAATTACAATGTTATATATACACTTCATGCTGTCCCAGCAATATATTCAATTTAAACAGCCAACTCTGCCAGCCTAACATGTGCATTGTGCTGCTGGAGTATTCCTATATAGCAGCAAATCTGTCCCAGGTACGTCAAGTATAGCTTTGATCTCTAATAATGACGCTCTAGTTTCCAGGAGCTGTGCTTATCCTATTAACATTTATGTCTGGATTTTGCTTATGCATCACAATGGATCCCTTTAAATGAGGGGACCTAGGAATGTTTCCAAAGTTCTTGGGTCAGGTCTGTTCCTTGCCACAACCTGACTCCATATATTTAGATGAAGTCTGGGTTTACACAAACTCCCTGCTTTTTATCCTCATTTTGCTGAAAAAGAAACCTGGATAGCCTGAAATAAGTACATAAGGAGCTGACCCTCCTTCACACACGTGTTTTTATTACAACCTGTGTTTTTTTGTGCAAACAGGTCTAAGAGCTTTCATCTCACTGTTTTCAAGACCTGACCTCTATTCAGCCCATTCTAGCATCAGGGCTGGGTTCAACCCTTGAGGTCCCAGGGTTTAGTGAATGAAAAGAGATTGAACAGTGGCATAAAAGATTCCTCTGCATGGGATATAAACTGCACTAGCCTCCCTATAGTACCTTGTTCTTCCCAGTTAATCTGTTTCTGCTGCTATAGCCATTTTGATGGTAGAATTAATGTGAAATAATTTGACTGCACAGACTGGTACAATCTGTAGTGTGGGCCAGCTGCATTGTGTTGCCTTATGACAGTTCAGCCGGCTCTCCTGGTTGGGCAGGTAGGTTATATCAGTGAAGTTCTAAATAGTGTTAGAGATGTTTAACTATACTGATGCAGATAAAGCAGAAAAGCTGTATTTTTAGGCTGATGTGGGTTTAGGTATTATTACACCTTCTGACTGATCCTTCCACTCTGATGAAGGGCATTGACTGCACTGCTTGGACAGAATGAGGAAACGTTATGGTAGATACTGGTCCCAAGCACCTGTCCTACAAAATCTTTCACCAGTAATCTAGCATAAATGGCAAAAGATTGGTGACAAATCTGACTGAAACAAAATAATAATTTTGAAATAAGAGCAAAAATGGCATAAATACTTCAATAAGAACGTAAGACCTCATTATTCAACTAAGTATAGTCTTCCTAAGCTTCTTTTCATGAAAAAAAGTTAACATTGCAATGAAAATCTGAAATGAAAGTCTTAAGAACAAAATGTTCTAAAGATGGTAGTTTCCTTTTACCCCTGCCTTTAGTCCACTGTATTTTGCAAGGAAAACCACAAATCCTGGGTATGTAGGACTATGATCACATATTCCTTATGTAAAATACCTAAACTTTGATAGATGAAAATAGTTATGCTAATTGGCCTTTACATTCACTTTAACATTTTCTTCTTATGTCCTTGCCTCTTTCCCATAGGTCTTTTTTGGAAGATGGTTGATAGAGGGCAGCCCATATGTCTTATTGTTCGATATAGGATCAGCAGCTTGCAATCTGGACAGGTGGAAAGGTGAATTTTGGGATGTCAGCAACATAGGGATCCCTTTTCATGACCGAGAAGCCAACGATGCTGTGATTTTTGGATCGTTAACAGCCTGGTTTTTAAAAGAGGTACAGTTTTTAAATCTAGAGATTTTCAAACCTCAGCCTTGTCAGCAGGGCAAAAAAAGCTTTGGGATGTGGTTTCTATTTTCCAGTTTGAAAACTAATTTTAAAGAAGTGGACACCTGATGTAAATCAAATTTGTATTTAAAACTTAAATCTTAACTGGTCATTTAACTATATTTTTCTGGGAGAATGGGGGGGACTGCCCTGTGTGAAATCTGCTGTGTCTTTACTGTCACTTCCCCCTCTGTTCTCAACTCACTTATTTGTCACTGGATGCTCTTACAAGTAGGATCTCAAACTCCCTTTTTCTCTTCGATAGTAGTCAAGTTGTCACACTCACTAACTGTCCTTGAAGCCAGTCAATCCATATCTCAGCAGTTAGGTACTACCTTGCACAGGGAATATAGACAGAAAGAATTAGTGGTAGCACTGTGACTTCACATGTAACTCTACCACAGCCTACCTGCAAAGAGGAAACTTTGTTAATCTGCAGAATCATCTGTCTGTCATAGGTGCTCATGATTTTCTTATGCAAACAAGAGTTTCAACAGCAGAAGAGCAAGTTAAAGAAGAGTGACTGTGCTTGCCAGAGCTCCCCAACACTCTTGGAGGATACTGTTCTGAGGCACTAGTGAGGCACGTGTGCTTCTTGGGCTAAGAATTAGCATTGATGGGAATCAAGACGTGACCATTTAAAACACTATACTGCCTTGTCATATGAAAGAAAGCAAGCACACAGAAGGCAGTATGAAAAAAAAAGAAGGTTCTCGGGCTGGATGATGCGCAGGATAATGTGTGTTTCATGTATGTTCTTTCTAATTATTTTCAGCTTTCCTGTCAGTTTGATGACAAGCCCAACATAATTGCCCACTTCCATGAGTGGCAGGCAGGAGTGGGCTTAATACTGTCTCGATCTCAGAAACTTCCCGTTGCCACAATTTTTACTACCCATGCGACTCTGCTTGGGAGATACCTGTGTGCAGCCAGTATAGATTTCTACAACAATCTTGACCAGGTAAGAGACATTTTTCTCTTTCCTTCTTTTTTTCGGCTAAACAGCTCCTGGCCTCTTTTCTCTTTACTGTGCTACACCATATATTGTAGTTTCTGTCTTGTGTGATCACTTATTATTGAACCACAGCTGAGTGATAGGTTGTCAGTTCCAGAGCACAAGAAATGCTATTTGTAAGACCATGAGGTGTCTAGGCATGAGTGCCTTTGTCTCTGTGTCATCTGACAGGTCTTAAAGCTCAGTGGAGTCTAGAATACTTGCACTACCTTCAGTGAACTTTGATTTACCAGATTTGCACTGCAGAGCGCTGAAACTCATTCAGCCTCCAGTCAAGTCAGTGCCTTAGTCCAATCCGCTGATATACAGAGTGTTATTGTAGCAGTATGGGATTGCCAAAAGAGATTCTTAACCTTCTTTTCAATGGTTTGGGACATTGTTCAAAAGCAAGGGGAGTTACGGGCTCAGAAATCACTGCAAGTCAAGTGTCCTTGAGAATCTTCCCCTTTGTGTTCACAAAAGCCATCCATTGCTTGAGTTGATTGCTATGGTTTGGGAATTACTGTTAGCAGCGTGAGTAACCAGTGAATGTATAACCTATTCAGCGGTAGTCATCATCTGACTCTTCAGGTGCAGCCTCACAGCACTCTTTCTTAATGAAAGGCAGTATAAAAAACAGCTGGTAGCCCTCCTCTTGCTGAAATTACCCTGGAATTCCATTAATTTTTTTTTCTCTTCTTTCCCCAGCCTACTTCTTAATTCTTGCAAGTCATAATAAGTCCTTCTGCTTTCAAAGTTTTCAGGTTAGGCTTAATTTGTAAATAGCAAATATAGGAAGTATTTTCTGAGTTCAAAAGACCACATCTGTTTCTTGGAATTTTTGTAAACTGTCTAGTGGTTTTGGTTTTCACTGTTCTCTTTCCACTCAAAGCATTAACACAAACCAATATTTCAAGGACCCAGATGTCTTTAGCACTGCCTTCACCAGAGGTACCTTATATGATCTGGGATTTCTAATAAGGTTACAGACAAACTGAGTTCAAGAGATTTTTGCATTCTAGCACTTATTGAGGGTAGAAGTAGTTAAAAGGCTGAAACAACTGCCTTACTGTCCATGCATTTTCTTGGCTAAAATAATTGAAGAAAAGTACTTAGCTGGCAGTTTTCAACTGGATGTTTGAAACTTGACACACTGTGGAACAGTGTCTTCCAAAGACAAGGCCCAAGCAGTAGTGTGCTACTGGCCTTTTTCAGAAGCACAGAATAGGCTGCCATTATCTTGTACTTCAAGGAAACAGTCATTCACCTTTCTCCTCTTACTCTTCCTTTTTTTTCTTTTTTTCTTTCTCACCAAAGGCAGCTACTGAATCTCCTGAACACATTAAGAGTAAAGACTGTCTCCACTCATTTACTCCTATGCATAAAGGTTACAGCATGGTAGTGTGTAGGGGGAATTCTCTCTGCCCAGTATGAGGTAACTAACATAGGTGGTTACTCCTTCTAGGCTCCCTATATCATCAGTGGAGTTACACTGGCCTCTTCACAATCAGTGTAAGGCAAACATCCTCAGATTACCATCTGAAAGATCTGCCTCCATCACCTAGGAAAACTAGTCTCCTAAATTAGCTACATTTGTTAGATGCATTAATGAGGCAGCATGAATAACCCAGTCAAGCTGTCAGACCCAAGTTTCAGGAGTCTAGACATTCCTACTCCCTCATATTCTCCTTATGTGTATATATGAAAAATCTAGCTTTAAAGTCACATTAAATTTTTTTTCTCTGGATAGAGCTAGATTGAAAGAACTAAACCCATGCAGTTTCAGGTTTAACACTTGAGAAAGTGGGGACTTTTCAGCAGTAACTTTATTCATTCACCCTTGCATTCTTACAGATAATTTGTTAATAAAGAACCCATAGTAAAAAAAAAAAAAAAGGGGGGGGGGCATTTAAAATGAGAAATTAGAATTAAAAAAAAAAAAAGAGATTGCTGAATGTTTTACAAACTGGTGCTAAAAATACTATGTCAGAGCCTTTCCTTCCTTTTGTAAAGGAAATTCTAAAAGAAATTTGGTTTGTTTTGTATTCTGGGTAATTTGGTGAGCTACAAGTGGTCTGGTAAAATAGTTTGCTTTTCTCAAAAGCAACTTTTTTTTCTCTTCTTGATAACTTTGGGGGCCTCACCCTTGTCTGTGTACTCAAAAGAAAAAATAATGATCTTACATCTGAGCAGACTTACAGATTTTATTATATTTATATTCTAGTCACAGTATTAATATAATTTTTACTGTTCACACATGACATGGCCAACTTCATGTGATAAGGTACTGTCCATCCTTCTGCAAAGCTTCACAAATCCCATTGGAAACTATCAGCTACATCACAAATACAGAAATTTCTATTCAAATTTTATTCTAAGAATATATGGAATGAAACATATGTATCAGTTTAAAGTATTATAAACTGCTGTAAATAATATTTAAGGGAGGAAACTTGTGGATTTCTAGACCATAACACTTTATGCCCTCTGTGGAGAGATTGACATTTAAAGGTACTAATAGAGGAAATGATGCCAAGCTGTTATACTACTGTTTGACATGCCTATACGGTGCTAAAGCTAATCCTGACAAAGTTAACTTTTAGTAAGAGATCAGATATGTTAATGAGGGCTCCTTTGGCTGTAAAAGGGTCAACGTGGCACAAAAGTCAGTTGAGAAACATGAGAGGTTGATCTAGAATACAGTAATTAAATGATACAGATAGCGAGGCATTCAGAAGCTATTCTTGTTGCTGTCTTCTAGTAGTAAACTATTAAAGTCAAACAAGCAATTTGTCCAGTGAATAAGATTCTCCAGGACTTCCTAATGCTTAATCTTTGGATGAGACAATATATTTTTAGGGTGTGTCATCCCCTCCTACCCCAAAGTATAATAGCTGGTTTTCCTGTTTCAGTGCTATTGCATAATTTTATTCCTTTAAAGCATAATAATAATTGACTTTAAGTTCTCACTTTTGATCAGCATTTCATGGTTAGAACACAATTTCCACCAGCTTTAAGCACAGCAACTGAGATAGGTGGGAAAGATGCAACTGTAGTATCTGCTGTGCCAGATATCACAGAAAAATGGTTGCAGCGCAAAAGGAAAGGGTATGGCCTAATTGTGCCTAGAGACACTCAGACATGTACAGATCCTACAGAGAAAAGAGGAAACCTCATGTTCCCTTTTCTAGTCCCCAACACAGTCCACAAAAAGCTGGCTTAGAACCCATGCTAGAGGGCTCTACTCAGCCCTCTGAGGCCAAGCACTTTTCTGCAGTGTTGAAGGATTTAACAATGGGATCCACAGGCAAAACCATGACATGATTGTTTGATGACTGATAAAAGATATTTACCTGGCATCTTCACAGTCCTCTCTCTCCTTTCACAGTGTGCTGGGTGTGTGGGACCACTGTGCTGTTCCTCACCATCGTATTTCCTGTTAGCCCTGACCCTGTAACACACTCTAAGCTTGTTCTCCACTGTCCATCAGCCCTGCACACTCTGCACACACACATGCATGAGTGCGCACATGGCCACACAATGTGGCACTCTTCCATTCAGTGTTAAACCACTCTTATAGATAAGCAGGACCAGAAGACACAGATGAGTTGAAAGATCTCTTTTAAAAATGTAAAGGATTACTGAGATTTTCTTTATTTCTCTGGATTCCATGATGAGAAAATGCCACTTTAATTCACCTTCCTAGCAAAGTTCAATAGGTGCCACTTGGCATAAGTATAGAAGGTATAAATGTATTCTCAATAGGTGCCACTTGGCATAAGTATAGAAGGTACAGATGTATTCTCTGAAGTAAGCCAGTGAGGTCAGTAGTTTTAGACCAGAGAATACTTTGGCCAGAGTCCCAACCTATTTGGAGTGAACATCAATACCAATGATCAGGCAAAGGTCTGTACAGTGCAGGGTGGCTGACATTTTCTCTAGCACTTCTGTGAACGAAAAACCCAAGTCATCAGCCCCTGTCAGGTGACAAAACTGGAAGGGAAGGTTCCATGTGGTCTTCTGATAGCCCTCATGAACACTGGACCTGCGAAATTTGATGTTCAGCCTTACTAGTCTTTTGGGGAAAGGGAAGAAATGATGTCATGAAGGATTGCCACACTGTGATGCATGATTCTTTACGGACTCCATAAATCATGTAGAGACCTCAACTATAGGCTAACAAAACTCTTTGTTTCGTGAGCTGAGGGCACATGTCAGTCTGTAAGCTGTAAGAGGACATTTTCTGGGGGACTGAAAACCTAGTCAATGTAGTAGATCAGAGCTGTAGATTGCTGGAAGAAAGGAGGGTGCACTACGGATTTAAGACTGTGATGTTGTCTGACTCCTGACCTCTTCCTGAGCCATCTGCTCTTTGCCTCAGTCAGACAGCATACTCCTTCTTATACAACATTACTGTATGAGATTATACAATTCTTATATTCTTACAGTCTTAACTCAGTTCATCTGGACTGGGAGAAATTTAGCTGCCTCTGCTCCAGTGGAAACCTGGGTGTTAAACTCTTTACAGTTTGCACAGGAGCATAGCAAACACCAGAACGAACTGTTGTGTCCTCAGCAGCATGTAACAAACAGATGGGCTGCGTTTGAGCTAAGGAACCCGGAGGCACTAACCATATAACAGCCATTCAGTGTACAGTTTAGTTTCTAGATTTACATTTAAATCACTCTGATACTGGAGAAAGGAAGGGAAGGAAAACAAAAAGAACAAAACAGAAGGTGACTTGCACAATAACTAGTAGTGTGTGATTTTTTAATTTACTTTTAAGCATCTGAAGAACCCTGGATAAATGGCTGGGCCAGAGACTGCTAACCCTACCTACAGGTTACTTACTTGAACCCATCCAAAGTCAACCCTTTCTAATTTCAATAACAAGCAGGGTATGCTATGAGCTTAATTCCCAACAGAAATATTATCATAGATTTAACTATGTTTATGAAGTTTTGTAGATCTAAGTAGTTTAACCGGCAATGCATTTTTTTCCCATTGTCCCCATGTCCAGTGTAGCTTTTACACCAGTGAGAGTAAGGTTATGTTTGTTGCTAAGATAAACTGAATGAAAATAGCTAATCCAGAAGGTAGGAAGTTTTGTGAAAAAAGTTCTGAGCCTGTGGAGCCTTTTTCTCTTCAGGAGGAACTGACTTCTCAGCTGAAGATCAGGAATGTTAATCTTTTATTGCTTTCCCCATTGTTTAAGGGGACTGGCTTTTTTAGGGTTTTTTTTTGGTTGGTTGGTTGGGGTTTTTTTGGTCTCATTTCACCCCTCTAGGGTTTGAAATAGACCAACACCTTTCATAAATTGACTGAGAGACACTGATGATCCAGGCTAGTTCATAGGTGAATAGCCAGTTGTATTGGGAACAGTCTTTTTGGCAAATGATCTAACCTGCAATTTCATCTGAGAGGTGACTATCTGAAATGGTTTTGTGGACCACTGGCCCAGCATAATGAAGAAGTTTGTAAGGTTCAGCCTCTGATGCTTCTTTCTAAAAAATCACCTTGAGTTATAATGGAAAAAGTGCTCTAAGGAGAAGAAAAAAAATTAGCCTCGTTCTTCATTGCCTTTTTCCTTATAAAATGTTGCCCTGCCAATGTGTAACACTTTTATTTAGACCAAGCAACATTCTACATTTGGCTCATACAAGTGCAGCTGAATCTAGTTTGCAAAGTGGTGGAGAATTCTATCCCAAGAAGTCTAAAAGGAAAATCCAATGAAAATTAATAATCAAGAACTTTTATGCTGACAATATAGGATCACAAGCTCTCATTTCATTTAATACACTACTGTCAGTGGCTGCCACTGAGCTCACTGTTATGCAAAGCTGATCCTCTTTGTTAGTAGAGCAGCTAATGGAAATCTGACTTAAGCCAGGAAGTGTAAATTTCATTCTTTTTTGGCATGGCAGAGCTATACCAGAATGAAAGTTCTATCTGCACAAGGTAACAATCAATGGGTGTTAAATTTGACGTAAACCGGATTTGAAAAAGAGTAATTCTTACATAATTCAGACAATGGGAGCAGTGAGATTATGCTAGAAGTGAGGATCATTCCATTCTACCTTTTGGTAGATAAGGAATTTGCATTTCAGGCCTATCTCTGCTCCTGATTCCACTGCTGAATCACCTTGTGAACTTGAATGCACCACTGATTTTAAAGACCAGAAGAGATAATTTCATTCTCTGCCTAAAATCCTCAGCTAAAAATTCATACATCAAACCTATACCTTTTATTTGAGATACAAACTGCTTACAAAAACATTACCCAGTCTTGAGGTAAGGTTCAAGTGGTGAGGGGAATCTATATCATTTATGCAAAGGTGTCACAAAGTTACTCATTATCAAAACTACGTATTTTAATTCCAGTTTAAATTTGTCTTGGTTTAACTTCTGTTGGCTTTTATCATACTTTTTTTTTTTTCTTTATGAAAGCATAGTCTAGTATCAGTATCTAGACATTGTATGCAGACTGTGACAAATAATTTATCTGTGTTTCAGGAAAGTATTTACATAGCTAGCATAGTCTTTCCTCCTTTTCCACTCTCAAATATTCTTCTTGTGCTTTTGTAAATCCTTTGCAATTTGTATTTTTCATTTTGAAGTAGGAATGTCTGCTTTGGATTTATTACTTCAGTGACTGTTCACTGTTTCCAAGAGAAACATAATGCTAGTATCCCATAACTGCTTGATATTTTCTTCTTTATGCATTCAAAGATCGTCTTAGCTGTCTTCAACAGAATGTCATACTGGGAGGTTCAGTGATTACCTACTGTGCCCCCTAACATGCTAAATTTTAAGACATGAATGAAATGTTATGCTCATCACATGGATCCATAGAAAGGACAGAAATGAGCTGAAATTTTTCCTCAAAATTGCATTGCAGCAAATGCAAGTTTTACTCGAAAGCATTATGCCTGCGGAACACCTTCCTGTTTTGCTTTGAAATTAGAGTTGCCTTATAAGGGAGGCATTTTCTCCTCTAATTTTTGCCATCATGTAAATTCTAATAATCTGCTTGGTTTCTAACAGTCAGAGTCAGAGGGGTTCCTCACTGGGAGTAGCAGTGGAATATTTACAGGGAAGTGACTACTGAAGTCATTAGTCTTTAAAAGTCACTGAGGGAAGAAGCAGTTGGACTCAATGATCTTAAGGGTCTAAATGGTTCTATAAACAGTTAATCCTACTTAGATCTGTTTTTCTTTTGATGCAGCTTTCATTTGTGGCTTTGCTAGTGTTCCCATTTGCTGATAACGGCAAACAAACAAAAGTAAGCATGACGTACTTTACAGGTATTTTGCTCTGCTCTTGCTGAACGTGAACACTACGGAACATAGTTCAGAGGAGCCTGAGCTAGGATGGACAAGTGTTCAGACAGCAGAGCCAATTGCTGAGCAGAAACGTTGGTTTGGGGGTGAAGAGCAAACTAGCTGCGCTGGTGTTCTGCTTCTTTTTGGCATATTGGCTCAACACAGTGCCATGCCCCATGATGCCTCTTGTTCTGGAGCTTATACTGTCACAGCAAGCTCAGCTTGTCTTTGCACAGTACTGTGTGGACTAAATTTGTCTCCTGCACTGTCTCATCAATTAAGTTCCATTTAACCTGCCCTTCAACTTGTCTAAGGCTTATTTTCTGAAGTCACTTATCTAGCCTGCTCAGAAGTGCGCAATGAGGTTTCCTACTCCACACTATTAATGAGGTCAAAGGTCAAGATCTTGCTTTACCAGTTGATAGAGGAAACTGCTGGAGAGTGAGAGCAAATGAAATGTGAGAACTCTGTGACCTTGGTTTATACTTGCTAATAGACATGGAATTGTGTACCTTTGAAAAAGCATGCCAAAAGTCATGCAAGCATGTGCAAAATAAAATATTTCCCATTTCCAGAAGATGAAAAAATGAATAGCAATAAAGAAATAAACATCAGTATGTGTATGTCTTAAATGTGTAAAATGCTTTTGTGCAATCAAAGAAAAAAGCTGGCAAGAAATAAGCCATAGTGCTTTGAACAATACTTTTGTGAACCTTTTTCCCAGTAGTGTTGGAGGGAGTGTTTATCTACAGTTAGTGAACATGTCCCAAATTTAGTTTTTAATTACATTTTGTAAAGAACCCATTCTTGGTGAGAAAGGGAAAAAAGAACAAAAACCTTTTAAAGTTTGGCCAGCTATTTGTTTGCTAGTGATTTTTAAATTATTTTTAATACAAAGTCAGATATATTTGAAAAAACTTCTATAGTTTTGACTGTGCAGTGGTACCCCATCCCATTTGTGTGTTTGCCCAGCATGCTAAAGATCTGTCCCATTTTGTATCTTTGGTACACAGAATCGTTGAAGAATCATAATGATTTTTGGCTTTGTTACTGTTCAATATGCAGCTTCCTACCTTGTTTATAACATGTAATTAAGATTTCTGCTCTGAAGAACATATCTGTGATTTTCTTAAGAGCTGTTTTGCAGCATTTATCAGTGGTATGTGTATGCTCCAGAAATATTAATTAATTAGTTTACCACACTCATATGAGGGGAGGTAGCTACATCATGCACATTTTTTTAGGGAAGCTTTTACTGGAGTTAGCAGTACCAAGTACTTTATAACCTCAGAGCATAGGTCCAGTGGATTTCAGATGTAGATGTGAATGCTCAACACTTCAACAGATCAGACTCAAAGATATCAAGGTAGTCTCCCAGAAAAGGAGGAATACACAGTTAAGAACTGCATGTGAGTTGGATTAGGGTAAGCGAAGCATCAGGTTAGAGATCTGTGGCACTCAAAGGAGTCAAATTAATTCACTTTTATTTTTCTCTTCCTCTACCCTCCTGCTCTGTGCTTTTTCTAACATTCAACCTGTGTGACAAATGAGATGTATGTTCTAGAGAAAAGATCTTCTTTTGTGACACAGTTGTATTTCACGCACCAAAATTCTCATGGGGAATGTGGTAAATACAATATATGATGATACAACTGGAAAATGGTATCATAATGTATAGCATATTATGTGGTAAAGCATATTTCCTAGCTTTTCTAAAAATATCTTTGGCAAGTTTAGAAACTCTTGACATATAGAATCATCGATACCAAAAGAAAGCATCTAGTTTCTCTAGGACTTTTTAGCCAAGATTTTTCAAGACTCCTTTTTTGATCACAGTAGGGTGGCATTTTCAACTAATATCGTGGAAGCCACTTTCCCACCAGCAGCATAGCACCACTGCAAAATTAGGGTCCTCAGTGGATAAAAGCACTTAAGTTTCTTAGCAAAACAGTTGTAAGATATCTATATCTACGTATATATATATACACCTGAGTAAAAATGAAAAATTATTTGCTTAAATCTTGTTCCCCAAAATGGTTCACATTTGCTGAAATTTCTTAAAATATGTTCTATACCAACCTTAAGCGTGTACTCAGCATGAGAAGTCGTGGGCTAAATAGCTTTACTTCTGGCTAAGTTCTAAAGTACTAGAAGCAACTAGCCGTGGCAAAGGTCAGAGTGTCCTAACTATAGAAAGTGCTGTCTGCCCAGCCTATAAGGATGGTTAAATCTATTATGGTCAATGAAGTTACAGAGTCAAATGCAATCAAAATCAGACTGGGCACCTAGCATTAGGCATTGATAATGACAGAGCTCATTGAGAGTCATTGTCACTCTCCATGTAACTCACACAGTCTATTTGGTGCCCATGCTGTTGACCTTAGGAGGTCAACGCTTCTGTTCCCAGAAGTAAAACATCATGTAAGACTAAGAGGATTGTTATTTAATTGTAATCATTGGCACACCATTAGCATTATTCTTTTTTAGATTACATTGTAGCAATTTTGCAGTAGACATCATTAGTGAACATTCAAACCCTTAAGCATGGGCTCAATAGGTATTGTGCATTTTCTTCCCATGAGGATAACATAAGCTCAGTAAAAAAAGGGGTAGCTGCAAGGTTTAAAGGTGATTTAGAAATACTTTGGGTTTGGGGATTGTCTTATCTAGCAGTTTAACTGCCTCTAGAAATTAGTGGAGTTCAAATGAAGTAAAGGGAGCAGCAAATAAGAGTGGTGGAGTTGAAGAAAGAACATCTCTGAGTAGGAGAAAATATCTCATTTACTATTTTCTTTGTTCCCTTGGGATTTGTGGCCAAGTCCTTACATCCAATCTCTCCACCACAGCTCCATTTCTCTCTTGCCTACTCATGATTCCCACCATTCTACGTAGTCCCCAGGTTCTCTCCTCATCCCCACTCCTTTTTTCTTCTCTCCCCTATACCTTCAGTGACCAGCAACTTCCCTGCTCTCCCAAGTTTTGCAACAAGCCCAGGCAAGATGCAGCATGGCATATTGCCAGCCAGCAGGCCAAATAACACAGATCCTTACCTTTCATGGGATCATTAATCTAGGTCTCCTTCCAATGCAGAGCTGCCATTTTTTCACAAATATGCGGGAACTGAGACCTCTCTTGCTCTTTCAAACTCTTAGAAGTCGATAAAATGGTTCAAAAAACAGAAAGATAAGCCAATCACATGTTTCTTATTCCATGGGGAAATCAAGCTTAAGAAAGACCTTGTGGTAATAAGTCTGATGAGCATATCACACAGGTGTCTTTTGTTTGTTTTATTATTTAACAGTTTGACATTGACAAGGAAGCGGGAGAGAGACAGATTTACCATCGGTACTGTATGGAACGGGCATCTGTACATTGTGCCCATGTGTTTACCACAGTCTCACAGATAACAGCTATAGAAGCAGAACATATGCTTAAAAGAAATCCTGGTAAGACCTGAATTGTTTTCTTATTATATTTCTTCCAAGTACCTACATTTCCTCAGACTGAATGAAAATAATAGAGAGGTATACAAACATGAAGAGCAAGGACACATGCATAGATATGTCTGGCTACACTACAAAGAATAACCAATTTTCAAAAGAAGATAATATCACTTGAAAAACATTCTAGTAGCATATGTAATCCAGAAGACATCAGGTTCAGCACCTTTTAATAAATGCTTTCAGTACCATTTCAGGAGAGCATTAGTTTAACTCCATGGAGGTTAGGCTTTCTTTGCAAGGACATCTCAGCTTCAGGAGTTTTGCCTATAGCAGGGTTTCCAGTGATGGTAATGTATTCAGGTCAACTGACAAAAGCAGAAGCTGGAACCTTTGTAATACATTTCACCAGCTTTTACAGTGTGAGATTTGTTGCTTTGCTGGAGGTGAGTGATACATTCTTTTAGAAATGTAGCAAAAAAGTTTCATATGCAAAACAGAATGTTGGATAAGTTTTACTTTCCAGTGCTAATGCTGGTTTTCTTTACTTAATATTGAAAGAGGTGAGAAGGCAAAAAACAAACTGTAAATCAATACAGTTTGTTTCCCTGTATCTCTCACACCTAGGAGTAGCAGTGTGGTTGTGGTCATCATGATCTTAGGACCTAACCATGATAAGTTTCATAGATAGATATAATATTTTCTATTAGACCAACCAGTACAGTTTGAAAGAATAGTCAAGATATGTGCCCAAGAGTTTGTCTGATTTTCCCCTTTGTATTCGTCTCATAAAATACGGAACTTACCAACAAAACTTGTTGTGTTACATGCATGGAGTTTGAATAAGGTCATGAACCCAGTTTGATGTGTCATTAAAGTTGTCTTTAAATCAGCACAGTGCTTTGTAAGGACAAGCCACAGTACTCCATCTGCAGGTAAGCATCATGGGGGAAAAACTGCACAACAATTTTGAGACTATTTAGGTGTGTTCACAGTTTGGTTGTTTGTTTTAAGTATAGCAATGCTCAAATGACTTTGAGTTTTTTTGATTTGCTTATTCTTTGTAGATTTTTTTTTTTTTTAGGTGAATCCCAGTGCTAATTATAGTTTGGGACTGTTATTCCTGTTAACTTCAATGCTTCAAGCCACATTGTGATTCATGCATCAGGATAAAAGAGTTGTCCATTGGATCCTTTGCCTCATTCCTGACTAACTGTCAATAGGATGATGAACTTAGAAGTTTTTTTCCTTTTTATTTAAAACATGAAAGCCATGTCCCACGATGGGACATCTCTGAAAGGTCTTGTTTTTTATCAAGTACAGAGCACTTGACCTATGAGAATCAGACTTTTGAAGCTGCTTTATATTGCCATGTGGCTTCTCCCCACTTTGAAAATGATAGTTTATGTTTTAAGATTTTAGGAGACTGAAATGAGTCTGAGTGGGAGAGAAAATCTGCAGACTGCTCACAGATAGAATGTCAGTTGAAGCTGAAGAGAATTCTATGCACAGAGATTCATAGGCCTGAGCTTTTTTTTGTTATTCTTGCAGCTTTGAAGAAACCAAGTAAATATATTTAATGTTTGGGTTAAAAAATTGTTGACATATCATGCTTCATGTTGACAGAGCTAGAAAGAAATTCAATAGGAATTGGTACCCCAAATCCTAGGAGACAATTGTAAGTGGAAAATATATTCTGATGGGAATAAGTACTTTAATAGTTTCTTTGAATCTTAGACCACAACTAAACTGTGTAGAAGTCTATTCTCATACTATTTATTCTCTCTGAAGTTGTGAAATCAACATAGACATTGGCTGTTCAGAAAGGTCAGCAATCCTTCAGTAGATCATTAAGCTTGAATTCTGCAAAAGAACATGAATACTGAAAGAATGTGTACACTTCTCAATCCACTTTAAAAATAAACTTTTTAAAAGGGAATGCAGAATTGGCACAACTAACTTCTATTTGCATTAGAATTTATTGAGAGGTAAACTTTGTAACAAAGTTGTTAACTAAAAATAACTGAGGAAATATGTTAAGTAGAGCAGTCTTTGCTACTTCTTATTAACATTGAACTTGGATTATAATTTAAATTGTAAATCTTATCACTTGGAAAAGCCCCTTTAAAAGTCAGTAGACACGATTGCATAGAGAGCTTTTGCACCAGGACAAAGGCCGATTTGCCAGTCTAAACCTGGCAGATGACTGCTTGCATTACACTGATTTCACTTGCTGCTGTTGTTATTTGATCAATAATTTTTCAAAATATATTTGTTAAAAGTTTGCGTATCTGATGTTGAACCTGTTTGCTTTGACATATCATGCAAGATTCTGTCAGTGATCATGTTATATTGCTGTGATTTGGAAACTGATATTATTCTAATATTTTCATTCAGGTATAAAACCTGTTTCTCACTAGCAGTAGAGAAGACTTTGAATCAAAATTCCAAGAGACTTAGGTATCAGTTAAGATCTAGATCTAGACTTTCTATCTGCATATATTTGATCAAAATCATAGAAGCAAACTCTGAAGAAGTATGAGTCAACCCTGAATCTTAGTGGGCATGGTGGTGTTGGGTTGACAGTTGGACTTGATGATCTTAAAGGTCTTTTCCAACCTAAACAATTCTATGATTCTCACTGACTTACCAACAGAAAACAGCACACTGTGCTATTATTACTTAAATCAATGCCAGTTTATATCCTATAAATACAGAAGTCAAATAATTCTAATTTGACCTACTTGGGACAATTTTAAAACAAAAATGTCATTAATTCATTAAACAACAAAAAAAACCAAACCACTTAAACTAGGAACAAAGCTCCCTTTCATCACTTCTTCCCTAGGGCAAGGGCACATTGCCTCACACATATTCAAAATATTATTGTATGTTGAGCAGAAATAGTGAACTGAGTGCTTTGGGCTACCATGTCTGTTCTGTACCTCAAAGCCTTCAATAAGAGATGGATTGAGCCCCAATCCTGATGAAAAGGTAAATGAAGCTGGAGTTGAATCAAAGAACATGGGAGTAGGTTATATGCAGGCTGATGATGATGGGTGAGTGTCCAAAACTCCCTGATAAATAAATGCAAAAGAGTGGATGGAAACTGGTCGGAAATACCGAGTCAAGGATTCTTACTTTATTGGGAAGAGCTTGAAATGGTTACAGTCTCAAAGATATGTCCTGCATGAGCCAGTTCTTCCATGCTGATCAAGAAGCAGGTCAGAGGAAGGAGAAGATACGTTGTTGGTGAAGACAAAGAGAAATGGAGGGTGTTTCTGCTCTGTTGGCTCCTCCACTCATATGCGGCCACACAGGTCTTTGTTCAGAGCAGCTCCTAGTGCTGGGCAGCAGAAGATAAGAACACAAGTTTTCTTGTCAGGCCCACCAAGACTCTCATTTCTTGACACCGAGAACGAAATCCTAAGGAACTAACAAGTAAAGATTTCCTAGTAAAGGCTGGTCTTTAGTTTTAAATGTGGTATTTCATCACAGATCCATCAAAATTTTCGGTATTTCATGGTTACCAATAAAGGTTATACTTTTATTTACTGATGTTTAACCTGGAGAGTCTCAAAACACTTTACAAGATAAAGATTAATCAGAGATCGCTTACCTGGCAGGGAAATCCATACACTGCTAAAGTAGACTGTAAATTTCAAGGAAGTCATTAAAAATGGCCATGGCATTTGCATGAAAAATGTCAGGCAAGTATATTGGACAGCATATGGAGAACTGATTGTATTTATTTTAAGGTCATCTTGATATGTAATCAACCAAAGGAACCATAGATGTTTTAAAGACATCTCCATAAGCCTCTCCAGAAATAACAGACAGTTTTGTATTAGGTCAGATGCTTAATGCTAGACATGCAAACCTCTGCTTTTGGGGGAAGGGATGGGAAACCCTGAATGTCAGGCATCCTTGACTGAAAGACCACAATAGAAGTAACATTCAAGTCCTGTTATCACTGGCAAGCAAGAGGCTGTACCCCCATCAGTAAACCTGATGTATGGGCGGAGTTAACCATGTGCACCGAGAACAAAGGAGATGCTATTTTGTTTGTATGAACCACGTGTGGAGGGAATGATACCTTACTGAAGGTCCTTTGGATGATGCATAGAACTTTTAAAATTACTACGGTTAATGGTTGTGGTTACTAGACACCTGATGACACTTGCCAGGAGAACAAGCATTAAATCGGCACCAGTGCATCCTCTAATAATTAGTATTTCTTGCTTCTTTGAAGATTCTATGTATTTGAAGAATCTCTGGTATCATAAATTAGTATAGGTCTATTTAAGTCAGTTGTGTTAGTATGAAATACATCTGCTGAGGAACTGACCTTCCCTTTCCTTTCTATACATGGATTTCATAAGCCAACTCAAAGAAAAGAAAATGGCATTCTTTCCATTTACTTCAACTAGATTTAGGGCAAGCCTTTAAACAGCTGCTGTGCTCTACCAGAAAGGTGAAGAGTGACTGAATTTCAGTGTTGGCTGGAACAAGCTATGTCTATCCTCTGTGTATATTCTATAACTCTACCTTAGAAGATACTGGAAATGAAAAAAAAAATAATTGTAAGATGCTTTGGAATCCTTGAGGAGAGCAGCCATAAAAGTGTAAAGCGTACTATTCTGTGGCTATTTTTAGGAGAAATCCAACAGATTACTGAAAGGTCGTCTTTTTAAAAAAGGTTTCTTATCTTCCCCCTTTTCTGGTAAATCTTCAGAAGTCTTACAGAACAGACCTCTCCTGTGCCATGCAGGAAACAAGTGCATAATACAGCACAGTTTCTGCTTTCATGAGCTTTCAATCTATAGTAATAAAGCAGGCAACAGTGATACAAGAATAAAGAGGTAAAGGGCATATTGCACAAAAAACATATGGCTAAATGGAGACATTACTTAAGTCTTGACAGTACAAAAGGGTATGGGGAGACCTCGGTGTTCAGCAGGGTCTATGCTAATGTTGAGTACAGGTCAAAATGGTACAAAGCCACTTCAATGCTATAGACAGTGGAGTGCCACATGCAATAGCTTTGTGGAGTAAGCTGGTGGAGACCATTGTGTTAGACAGTGCTGTTCCCTATGCATGAGTAATAAGGGTACCTAACCTGTTCACATACTGACAACTGAAAGACACGTTGGTTCTTTCCTTAAAGATTTCTCTGACTCTGAAGATGTCTACCTCTGCCTTTTCTCTGCTTTTCCAGATGTTGTCACCCCAAATGGCTTGAACATTAAGAAATTTTCAGCAATGCATGAGTTTCAGAATTTGCATTCCATGTACAAGGCTAGGATCCAAGAGTTCATTCGAGGTCATTTCTATGGGTATGCTTTTACTTTTCAAAAATTAGCAATGGTTGTCCAACACTATTTAAAGCAAGAACCAAAGCAGAAAGACTAACACATACTTCATAGAGAAGTCAAAATGTTACCAACTTATACAAATATCTGTCTGGGATTTCTCAGTCAGAAGATAAATGAATTTTAGATACTGGTTCTAACTCTGCTTAATAGATTGTGGGATCAGGCAGAAGGTATTGATTTTTTCATCATTTATCCAAGATGCAGTTTATCCGATTAAGATAGTCAATTTGAAGAACAGCAGAAAAGCCTCACTTTCATTATTTTCCTGGGATAATAAATTGCTCCAGAATAGAAAGCTGTTGTGTGTTTTGTTTGATTATATCTTGAGAAATAGTTTGTGCTTGTCTGTTTGCTTGGTTTCAGCCACCTTGACTTCAGTCTTGAGAAGACCTTATTTTTCTTCATTGCTGGGAGATACGAGTTTTCCAACAAAGGAGCTGATATGTTTCTAGAAGCCTTATCAAGATTAAACTTTTTGCTTAGGGTAAGAAATCTTCTGCAAATCCAGATAACATAAAGCCTATGCTCAAACTTACCATACTATGGAAGTCACCTGCAACAATTTCCATGCCATACTTTGGCTTATAGGAAAATAGTTATGGGATATTCAGTTTTCATAAAGCTCTCTCCCTGAGTCATCATAGTATTTAACAATCTCGGACTGCTTAAAAATAATTGATTACGTAGTTCAAGAAGTTAATCCATGGTTACCTCCCTTGTTTTCAGAGAAAAATACTGAAAATATGATTCAAGAATTTACCCTGATGGTTTACATGTTAGAAGGAAAAAAAAAATCCTTTAATGATGCAATTTAAAAAAATATTTTTAAGCAAATTGCTTAATTCATTAGGACCTGACCATATTCTTTTAAATCTTTGAGTACTATTATCACATTGGATGGGAATCTTGCATTAAAATTCACAGTGTGGCAGTGGCCTGATGAATAAGCGTGGAGAAGCTGCTCACTCCTCCATGCTTCTGTTTCCTCAGGTACAAAATAAATGCAATGTTTCTAAATGCCTTTATGGAATACTTTAATGAAGATAAGGCCTAGGCCTTGTCATGATCAAAGAGCAGAGAACTTGCCACCTACAAATAAGATCGCTGAAAATGTCTCTAGATGTGTCCCAAAGACTGATACATTAGAGTGAAAAATAATAAAAAAAAAGCTAATCAGTTTTTAGTCATCTAGCAAGGATCAACTGGCTGTTGTCCCAGACTCTCTCTTTTGTACTCTGTCACTTAAATGATACAGAAAATCTGGATAAAAATCTTGATACTATATTGTCAGCAGGGCTGAAAAAATATTAATTTTCAAAGCCCTAAGTGCACTTGTTTTACCACCACCTTGTCCTGGTTTCAGCTGGGATAGAGTTAATTTTCTTTCTAGTAGCTGGTATAGCGTTATGTTTTGGGTTCAGCATGAGAAGAATGTTGATAACACACTGATGTTTTCGGTTGTTGCTAAGTAGTGTTTAGACTAAGTCAAGGATTTTTCAGCTTCTGATGCCCAGCCAGCAAGAAGGCTGGAGGGGCACAAGAAGTTGGGAGGGGACACAGCCAGGGCAGCTGACCTAAACTGGCCAAGGGGATATTCCATACCATGTGACATTATGCCCAGTATATAAACTGGGGGGAGTTGGCCTGGGGGGATCGCTGCTCAGGAACTAACTGGGCATTGGTCAGCAAGCAGTGAGCAATTGCATTGTGCATCACTTGTTTTGTATATTCCAATCCTATTATTATTATTGTCATTTTACTATTGTTATTATAATTAGTTTCTTCCTTTCTGTTCTACTAAACTGTTCTTATCTCAACCCACAAGTTTTACTTCTTTTTTTTTCTCGGATTCTCTCTCCCATCCCACTGGGTGAGGGGGAGTGAGTGAGCAGCTGCGTTGTGCTTAGCTATTGGCTGGGGTTAAACCACAACACACCTTTTATAAATACACCATTAGAGCCTGTGGACTTTCTGGAAATACTTAATCCATTCACTCACACAGCAGATCACCTTGCATAACATAAGTGTTTCTTCCACAACTTTGCCAAAAAACTGACTTTTGCTGTTTGGCAATGCTGTGCAACATCAGCTACCTGTTAATGGCATTTGCATAGCTATTAACCATGACTGCTGATAATGTGAAAGGTCTTATGCAGTAAGAGGGAAAGAATTGCTTAAGCATTGATTGCAGCAATCTCTTATGGTATCTAATGATTTATATGACATCAATGGCCAATGGAAGGTCAAAGGAAACTGAGGCTAGTTTTCCAAAACTCTGGAACAGTATATTAGGACTTGCTTCTCCCATAAGCTGAGCCTCACTTTATTGCATTACTGTTCCAATATGCATGCCAGCACCTGATTAGCTGTTCAAAGAACACTTGCTCTGTAATTATTTCAACAGGTAATTCCATTGGGAACAGCAGAATACATGTACTACTTGTGAATCTGGGAACGATGCTGCTTCTTAAACAAGTCCCAGCCTGAACCTAAAAAATACATATCATTGGATGGAATTGGTTTATTTTATAGAGTCCTTTTCCTTTGCTACTTGAAAACCCTACTAACATTTTGGAAATGTAATATGGATGTTGGAACAGATTATTAATACACACAGAGATCATAGCATGATGGGCTCTGAACCTGCCTTGAAGAGAGGGAAGGGAAGAACCTTAAAATGATAGATGATTCCCATAGGTTATTTTATACTAGACATTTCCCTGTACCTCAATCTGAGAGAACGCATGCTAGTAGCATGCACGTGTGTCTAAAGTTTAGAATGGAGGCAATTAAAAATAATTTAATTTTTATAGCTCTGAACAGAGTTCACCCTTAGCTTTTCTTTAAATAGTTGCTGACAGGTGTACAACCTCATTCTGCTCCATGCAAGGAATCCCTCAAGGACCTGGTATTGTGATCTTCTTAGTGCACAGGAGAAACCAGCAAGTGAAACCATCTATAAGTAAAGGGTCAGATTTTACAAAAAATGCTTTTTGCCTTTGCAGTAGCTGGATGTGAGACATGAGCAAGAAGTCACTTGCAGTTTTTTGTGTGTCTGGCGGGTTCTTTGCCAGGGGTTCAGGTTCAGATAGTGGTTGCTACCATGCCTCTTTCTGCCCATACAGGTGGGGCACTATTGCTGTAGAAAGTAGTTCTGCTTCCTGCTGTAGGGAATCCCTCACCCCATACCTGGGCATACCTTAGCTAGTAAACTAATTGCTGACTCCGTTGAGCCAACATAGTTTGTGTTAGGTGAGAAAATATGTGTAGGATTTTTAATTTTTGTAGTTTATGTTCACATTCTAAGCCATGGCTTCTAAACCATGAGAAGTCAGGAAGATCTCTATTGCCCAAATTGGAACTGGGTGACATCTGTTTACCTGTATCTATCCTCAGGTATAGCTCTGACTTGACAAAAACTTCATAGCTAAAGGGAGAGGTATAAGATCAGAGTCTTCCTGGACAAACAAAGTGCGCTGGCTTTTCCTGTGACTAATTCTTAGTGTTAAAGTTGGTTGTGATACCTTGTAGTGAGATTTTTTTTCCTCTCCATCTTGTGTCCATGTAGGTTCATAAGACTGATGTTACGGTTGTTGTGTTCTTCATCATGCCAGCAAAGACAAACAATTTCAATGTGGAAACCTTGAAAGGACAAGCAGTCCGGAAGCAGCTCTGGTAATTGCCATTCTCACTGAGGTCTTTGTACAGTGAATTGAGGATACATGCAAAAGTTTCTGATGGAGAATAATGCTCTTTTTGCTTTGCTAAAATTGAGGATTGTGGGTAACTAGAATGTAGTTGTGGGAATGAAAGAGATAGGAATGAAAAATAAGGGCAAATATTTCACTTTTTTTGTCCTAGGTTATTTTTTGTAAACTTGCCTTGCCGTGCTTTGTAACAAGTTAGCAAATAGTACTTGTTTTGCAGTGGCAAAGTCAAAGGTTCTAGAAAATCCGGTGTTCTGGTTGTCTTCTGACTGTTTCTGGTACTCCCTTTGGACGTGCCATTTAGCTCCTGCAAAATAAGGACTGCCTGCTAATTTATCAGAGTGAGCTTCTCTGCCAGTGGTCGGAAAAAGAAATTAATTGCACATCCTCTTTTATTTGGAGTTATGGAAATTGTGCTGTCTAATCCAGCAGAATAATGGTTGATAATAATTGTCCATAATTTTCTATATAGCCTACAATAAGCAATGGCCATACCCAAGCAGTGAAACTTACACCTATAAAGGGAAAATTGTCACAGCCCTTCTCAGTTTAACAGTTTTCATTTTACAACTTCCCAAACAAAAAAGCAAAGCACAGACAGACTTAACCTTCACCTCACTTTAACTGCTATGTGATTCTACATAGGAAAAGATACATGTTGTGAGGTACTTCTGAACAGAGACACATGGCAAAACTGAAGGTTCAAATTCATAAGGAAAATCAGTAGTGTGTTATCAAGGATGAATTTTGTTTAAAAAAGTGAAAAATGCCATTTCACTCAACATATTTACAGATTCATTATCTAAGCAGGGAAATGGAAATGTGCACCTTATCAGGTGGCTAGAGCAGTTAAACTCTGCTGCAGAAGTAAGCTGGTCTTAAAGCTAAGGGACTAAAACCCACAAGACCTAGCTTCTGCTTTTATGCCTGTGTCTCCCTGTGTTTAACCTCTGTCTGATGCCAGTTCTATATTTAAAAGATGATAGAAATCTATACAACTTAGAGATCTGTAGTCGAAAGGCACTTTGTAAGAGAAGGATACTATTTTTCTTATTATCTCATTAACTGCCTCCAGCAGATGATCTCTGGCTCAGTTTCTGGATAGCAGTAATCAAGTTGAAGTCTTTGATTAATGGATACTAAACTTGCACAAAAACAATGACAGAAATAGTTTAACAAGGATCATTGAAATCATGTAGCTTTTGCCATATCTGGAAAAGAAGACAGGTATGAGAAATCTATCTACTCTCTAGATTATCTCTGGAGTCATTACACAACATCTTCTTGGGACTTACAGGAAACATTCTACCTGCTTACCATGCTGGAAACAGGTACCACAAATATAGAGGTTGGAATTAATTGTCCAACTCTGGCTTCTTAAAAGTAATGCATCTGAGCTGCCTTCACTGCCAGTGGAGAGTGATGGTTCACTCCAAATGATGTTTCATCCTATACCGCTTCAGGAAGTGTCTAAGATGAATGAAGAGAATCATCCTCTGAAACGGACTGTCACCCTCTGCGGATGTGTGGAGAATCTGTACAACTAGCTTAAACCATAGATGGCTAAAGCGGAGTAATGTAGCCAGAGTTTTTAATGAGAACTCTGTACGCAAGAACTGTAGGAAAATAATGTGAGTGCAGTGAGGAGCAGCCATAACTGCAACAAGTACTTTTGGCCTCTGCTTTGTCTTTGATATAAAGTATGTAATGTTTGAATATAATACAACAGGTACGTATTAAATAAATAATATATGGATATTAGGAAAGTTTAAATTAAATTAAATATGCAAAGGTTTTTCTATGTTGTATCTCTACTACATGGTTATTTCTCTGGTACTCAGTAATGCAGCCACAATAGTAACAGTAAAGGTAAACCTAAAGACATGAAATCATGCAAAAAATGCTGCTTCCAGCTATTCTTCCCACTGTGCTCTATGAAAAGCAAAAGACCCTCTGCATCATCATATGCAGCATAATCATGGTGATAATCTGGAGCTCCTGGATAAAACCAGCTGATATCAGTATTACAAAATAATTTTAGATGATTTCAAGGATGCCACAGAAATTAAATACAAGAAGAGGTTGGCACTTATAAAGGAATAGATGATGGCTGATCTGGGATATAAAAATCCCTTGTTTCCTCTGCTTCTGAAAAAGCAGTCTATCCTATCTGGGTTAAGTTTTGGATATTGTGCATGGCATGAGTCTATGAAAATATAGTCATGAGGGGACAGGCTTGCTGGGATTTGGATCAATTTCATTTGACATTTAGCTGCTTTACAACTCATCCAAAATTAACTCGTCCACTATTGTGTCCATGTGAGTTGGGAGAAAGCAACTAAATACAGGTATGTGGATTCTCAGCTTGGTAAAGTTTAGGATTTCACTTAACAAGTTTTGTTGTAGCCCAAAGTATAATTCTTAGAAATCAGAAAGGCAGGAAGAGTTCCGTGAAGTGGGTGTTTCACTCAAATTGAGAGTGCATTTGCTATTTTGACAACAGCACTTCCAGCTGTACTTTCAAGTTACTTCAACTAGGGGCAGGATAATATAAATGACTCTGCATTTAGAACAGTTGTTCACTGGAGTTCTTTCTTAGCTAAAATATAACATTTGTCTGTCACGGGCTTTATTATTAGCTTAAAACATGGCCTGAGCTTTCCAGGATGTTTTTGGTTTGCAAACTAATTTATAACTAATTACCTTTTGGTCTAATGCTTTTTTTCAAAAGTCTTTGAGTCAGAAAATAGGGCAGAAAGTGAAGGGAGATGCTTACTTTAAAATCCCTATTTGTTTAACTCTTATACCTTAATGTCTTTCTACTAGGTCAAGAGAAATTGGAGACCTCTCAGTCTTGATTAGTGCCCAATGTTAATGATCATGTTTCTCTATGTAGAGTCATATATATGGTGTCTTTTTCATAGCTGAGATGAAAGTGTGGTCTACTGATGAGAGCAAAATATTAGAAGTAATCAGTAGTGAGGTCTGTTCCTGGCTTTCACAGTGCATTCATCTTTGGATGCAGGTCAAATCCTCAGTTGTGCTGAAATCCATCAGTACGGCTGCTGGCTGGATAAAAGAATTTTGAGAACCAGACCTCTACCTTCTTGGTTCCATCAGTATATATGAAAGCACAATTTAATTTCCAACAGCAGGAATCTCTTTTATTCTTTGTCCTGGATTCTTCTGTTTTGTACATTTATTTATTTATTTTTCTAGGGACACTGCACAATCTGTGAAAGAAAAGTTTGGAAAGAAACTCTACAATGCTCTGCTAAAGTGAGTGTATAGGTTACTTTGCTCTGCCTTGCAGAACCACATATTCAGCTCGCTTACCTGTGGTGTTTCTGTGCTTCTATTCTTTGTGTAAGAAATTTTGACATCCATAGGAAGGGCATAGGAGAAGCGTATGGGACACTCTGTTACATATACATGCTACTTGTCAATAGTCAAATCACAGAGAAAAAATTTAAAGGTACTAGCATCCCATTGTGGAAAGAGTCTTAAGAGACATAGGGGAGGTCTAAGTAACACAAAGGCTTACTCACTGCCAAAAATGAGCTACTTCAGCTTAAAAAAGCACCAGTGACAAAGTAGTATGTATTAGTGGCTTAGTCATATCCTTTCAAAAGACAGTTGGAAGTGAATGACCCAAAGAACAGATGAGATGACTGGAACTTCAGCAAAAACAGGGTGTGTCTGAAAAACAGAAAAAAAATTCTTTAGCTTTGTTGGAAACTAATTGAAAGGTCAGCAAGTATAGGAGAATAAAATGTTGCGAATATAGAAGGGCCATGAAAAGAAAGTAAAGATTCATGTTGACATCAGCAGACTTCAGATCACACCTTGTTCGCCGTTTCTTCATTTTCTTTATACAACTGATAATAAGTCATTTGGTAAAATAGGCTTTGTGTTGCCTCTGCAGAGGAGAAATTCCAGACTTGAACAAGATTCTTGACCGAGATGATATAACCATTATGAAAAGAGCCATCTTTTCAACTCAGGTCAGAAAATGTATTATTTACACAAACATCTAGTATAAATTATAAATATGACTATGTACAAGGATTGTGTATGACCTATAGTGATATGCATGCATTGAAAAAGAAGTTTTCGGCAAATATACTTCTCATCAGTAACATTTAAACATCAGCTGTGAATGTTTTTCATGAGAGTATGACCTAAACTAATTCTTTTGGGGAATTCATGGATATTCCTCCAGTCACATGCAGGACACCAAAGTTCCTAATTCTTTTCTTCTGCACTAAACGTGAACTTTGCATTGTTCCTGAACCCTGGATTCATCCATTTTTATTAAATATGTAAAACCAATCTCTTAAGGAGACATAACATATTGAATAAAAATGTTTAAAATTAAATGGTAGGCCTTTCTAGAAGTTAGTACAAATATATTTATCTTGAGGTAAATGAAACAAGTCCCGTGACAGATTTTATAGTCTCATTTGTGTCCTTAGTTATATAGAAGAGAACATTATATGATCATAACTTTCCTTTCTTACTTTAAAATGAAAGGGTAAAAACCTATTCACATTGATGACAAAATCTCCCACTGTCTTCCACTAACCTTAGGAAATGGTAACAGGACTCTTTGCCAACAGTTTTGTCTGGCTTATGGATTGCCTTTTCTCTCATCAGCGACACTGTCTGCCTCCAGTGACCACCCACAACATGATTGACGATGGCAATGATCCAATCCTCAATACCATCCGACGCATTGGCCTTTTCAATAACCGGACAGACAGAGTAAAGGTACATTCTGTTCCTTTCATTTTAGATATAAAATGGAATTTCTTTAAACAGTCTCAGTCTGGATTGTTAGCATGCAGAGTGCGGTCAAATTCTTGATAGGCAGAATAGACTACTTCTTCTGTCTTCCTCCCTTTCCAGGAATGACAACTAGTCACTTCACAGATATCCTCAGTTGCTGTTTAACCAAGTTAATTTCAAGTTAGAAATCTCATGTTAGGGAATTGTTTGCATTGCTGCCTGCTGTACTCAATGAGGAGCTGCTACTCCTGAAATCCAGAAAGTGCCACAGGTCATTTGCACCCAGATGTAAAATTCTGTGATAGATTCATTTGCTTAAAACTGGAGGTCCAGAGTTTGAGCACAGACGTTTCTGGAGTATTGGTTCATCTCTTAAGAACCGCACCCTGACACTCAGCATTTGCTGTAGAAGGTAATCAGGGCTTTGATCCTGAGCAGAAATACTTCTGTTCACGCTGTGCTTATGTTTATGTTAACTGTTGAAGCTAAATGTATGTAAATAAATCTTTCCTTACTTCCATGTCCATCTTACCAGACCACAGAAATTATAAGCTCCCGCTTTCACTAGTCTGCCAAAGCTTTTTTTTGTCTGGCAATCTCTGGCATTCCCTCTGTTAACTATGACTATCTCATCATCTATCTATTCAAAGTATAACCTAAAATTGCAAATTCTTCCTTGCCCAAACCTTTTTAAAGTCAGATCCATAGTAACTCTGTCAATGACATATCACTTGTTCTCAGTGTTTTGGCTTTTAAATACATGACAATAACTAAGTAAACATTTTTCTCAACTTACTAGATGCTTTTTCCTGGCTTAACATACTCTCTGCTAAGTGTGTGTCTCGAATGAACTCTGAGAGCATAATATGGTAATAATATATTAGATGTAACAAAAGTAGGGTGGAAAGATGCACTGTGTATAAATGTAATAAAAAATTCCTCAGAATTAACTGCTTGAAGTCCTTAGAAAGCAGATAGCATATAACACTGCAGACACCTCTTCCTGCTTCTCGGCAGGCTTGATCGGCTAAGTATATGTCAAGTTTGTACAAAACTGTCATTACCACTGGAAAATTACCTGCTACATGAACAGGCTTAATACTTAATGAGCTGAATGTCATGGACAAATACTCTGTAAACTTCAAATGGAAAGTCATTTTGAGAGATGTATGACATATCCATGCAGACACAGCTGGCATGTGAAAAATAGCCTCAGCAATTCCAATGGAAAATATTTGGTTCACTGGGATCAAATAAGCTTTCATAATGAGTTTACAGCCCATTTACTGGTTGAATACATTCATGCATTGATTTACTCAAGTGAGTAGCATGACTATATTATTAAGGAAGTATAAAAGCATATGCTTGATGTGGAATAATGGCTGCAGTATGTTCATGCTGGCAAAAAAGCCCAGAGAAGATTAAACCCCTCCCTCACACTTCTTCCTCCCAAGCTGGACAGCATATACAAGGCACTTCTCTACTTAGCAGTGGAATATGGGACAGTAACCCCAAGCCCTGCAGAGTCATGCAGATAAATTAGCTTGGGTCCTGAAAGTGGGACATTAGCCCTAGTTAATAAGCTTTGTCTTTCAGCAAGATCAGTTAGCCTAGGTACAGGATTGTGATGATGGGGCTGTAATACGTCTGGTTTCAAAATTCTCAGTTCTTGAGAGATCCACTGAGTAACATAACCACTCCTATATTTCAGTTGGATGCTGTGAAACTCAGAAGTGCTGTATTCTCCTGACACCTCCTCTGGAACAAGACATCCCAATACTCTGTAACTTGGTATAGCAGACCAAGAGAACTAATTTAGTATTGCTAAATGCCACAGCCTTAGGCATAATTCCCAATTCACATGGTCTTCTTTGATCAACAAGGATGAAGCTGAAGACCTGTCCAGAAAAAGGGTTCTTTATCAGTGATATTTCCAGGACAAGATGGTACACAGGCAGGATACAAGACTGCACGCAGGCAGGATACATTTTAGTGTGGGAAGTGAATTAGGTAACAGATGGGTAGAGGAGATGTTGTCCAGATAATTAGGAAAAAGACCAGAGTGAAGAAATTTCTTAAGCTTATTGATCATTAAAATGTATTGATGAAGGTTTTCTTTCACCTCTAATCTAAGTTTTGAATATCCAGGTGATCCTACATCCAGAGTTTCTTTCTTCAACAAGCCCATTGCTGCCCTTGGACTATGAGGAGTTTGTTAGAGGCTGCCACCTTGGTGTATTTCCATCATACTATGAACCCTGGGGTTACACTCCAGGTAGGCAATCTGTACACTTAACTAGTATCAAAAGATGAATACCCATTCTGTTGATGCAAAATAGTTTTGCAGCCAGTTTCTTCCGGAGTGCTGAAAAAACTCTTTTGGCTCTGTTTCCTCTGCAGTGCAAAGGTCTTACTGCTGGCAAAATTTGGGGGCCAGGTGGTATAAAATGGCATCTACTGACTGACAACTACTCACATTTGTCCCTGCGCTGGACCCTTTCCCATACTAACATGTAATCTTTTGATTTTCTGTGGCTTTAGAACAAAAAATCATTTTTTTAAAATTAATTCAAATTAACTTGGTTCAATGATTTTAAAAGAAGATTTAGAGGAATGTACATATTGAAAAAAGTAGGGCAAGAAATCTTGATGCTACCAGCTGACATAGTTCAGTGGATTTAATTCAAGATAACAATTAAGTGTGATAAAATTATGTAACACCATATCTAATATATTTACCACAAATACATGCAGTGGTAGAGAATCTCACAGAATTAAATAGAAATTTCTAAAGATACAGAAAGCATATAGTTTCTGACTTAAAAAATTTGGCCCAGATTTACAAAAGGCACTTAACACCTGATGAAATTGGTGCGAACTATAAACTTGAATATCTATGAAGAACAAAGCCTAGGTGCCTGGGGTTTTTAGGTCCTCCAAAATACCTTCTGTAGTGTTGATACACATCTGAAAGTTGGGGTGACCCTCTGAAGAGCACTTGTTGTAAGCCAATTAATCAGAACAGGTATTTTGCAAGTTTAGTAATTCTCCAGAGCTATTTCTCTCCAAGAGAGCTATTCAATTCCAAGTAAGACAACTGTCTTGCATTCCAGCCATTTCTCTTCCTGTTCTAATCTCAGCTAAGATAAAAGAAAGTGTGGCAGCCATGGATGATTTTGAAGTGAACATTAAAGTAAACCTGGACAGAAATGTTAGATTGGGACTTAGAAGTTCTGAGGAAAGCTGTGATTTGCACTAGTTAAAAAGGTAGTTTCTCTTTCCTTTACTAATGCAAAAGCAATTCTCTTTGTTGATACCCATTTAATTCTCCCAGAAACAAAAAGTGATTTTTTAAGGTAGATTTATAGCTCTATTTTATAGACACCAGTTTTATTGTCATATGAATGAAGGCTATGTAGATGGCTTTCAGCATTTCAAAAACGAGAGTATTTACTTTATCTGCATGCTGTCTTAGGTTAGGCTTATGTTCATCAACAAAAACTGTTTAAGCCTGAGTAAGCAGTTATCCTTACTCACAGCGATGATAGAAATAACTACAAAAGATGCATGCATTTTCGAATTTTATAAAACTAGCTCCACATCTACTTTGAATGCAGTCCTGACTTAATGATGGGGTTTGTTGGGTTTTTTTCTTGCTATAGGGACCAGTTTACAAACAATGAATATCAAAGTACAAAGTTTAACATGCTCTCGCACTTAAGATATTCAGTTTTGTAAATAGTTATGAACAACTAACAAACATATGTGTACATCAGGCATCAATTTAAAATCCAAACAAACAGTCCAGACCCTATATTGGAGTTCCCTGTTTCAACACTGGACTCCCAGAAAGTTTTTAGTTTAGCTGCTGGGAAACACAAAGATAAGTTTGCAAAAACAGTGTGAAATTTTCTCTTTAAAATTTCTTTTTCTTTCTTTCTTTTTTCTTCTTCTCCAAATCCACAACAAAGCATAATAGTTTTCACTTGACATTTTCAGAGCACCTCTAGTGTTTTGGGACCTTCTGTCTGCCTGTGTCTTTTTTTTTTTTTCTCTGAAGGTGAAACCATTCAAAGCATGTTTCCCTGAAACGATTTTTGTCTGTTTCTTTCGGCAGCTGAATGTACTGTGATGGGTATTCCCAGTGTAACCACAAACCTTTCTGGATTTGGCTGTTTCATGCAGGAACATGTTGCTGACCCAGCAGCTTATGGTAAAATTTTTAACACCATATAAAAATACCACCTCTGAGGTAGGAAAGCAAAAAGCACAGCAACGATGCTGTTACTCCTCAATTTCATGCTTTCACTAGTGCAATGGAGTTCATCGGGGGAATATATTCAGAGCTCTGAATATCTCGTTATGTTGAACAAGCCATTCAAGCTTTCATATTTATCCGAACCCTTTCCAGGTTCTCTCCCATTTGTCTCCCTTTAATCTTTTGTCTACTTTACCTTCCCAAACTCACCACTCCTCGTACTACTCTAGAGTCTCCCAAGGCTTCCCTTTAATGCCTCTGGTTACACTGTACCACTCTGAGCCCTTCAAAAGAAGCAGTGAAAATCTGCTTCTCTTTGAATGGTCCAAGAAGGATGCACTGAGACTTTGAGGCTGGTGAAACTTGGCCCCACCAAACAAAGAGTAAATTATCATGTACTCTAAAAAATAAACCTGTGAAAATAAAAGGAACCTACTTACAAATAAGAATCTGGTCAAAAAGGTTTAGAAATGGCCTGTGATTGGAGTGTGGTGAGGAGGAGGGTAGCCAGCTCCTGGTGTGTCAAGATAATATTGAAAATGTGCTCAAACTAGGGCCTTTTTCTAAGTACCTTGGCTTGTCTGCACAATCAGGCAATGACAGATCCACACTAGTACCAACTATGCCCTGATCTAGGGGCAGGGGTAGAGTCACTTGCAAATATAACTATGCCTGCCTGGATAGACATGTCTTTGAGAGCCTTCAGAAAGGTACAGACTGAGAGCACAGTTCACTTGCTCTTCTCTGCCAAAACATAGCTGTGAACGTTGACTTAACTTACTGTACATTCCTAGGGGACACTGGGCGCTTCAGTTAAGGTAGTTGTGCATCTTGTCTTGTCCCTTAAGATAGCTGAGGTTTATTACCCTCTTCTTCCCAACATCCTGGTGAAAGGAAGGTGCAAGAATAAAGTATTGATCTCTACAAACTACACAGAGGCAAGGTTTACCTTGGCCCTCTCTCTGCCAGAATTGTATATTGATTAATGCATGTGAGTTAGCTATCTCTATGGAAACACTTGTATTTCTACAGAAAGCACAGCCTCTCTCCTACAGGCTGATTCTGACAATCCACACCTATAAATTCTACTGCAAACTAGGAAAGCACTAGATTTTTTTTTTTAAGCAGTCAGTATTTTAAAAATTAGGGGAGATAAAAATGATATGTCTTTACCCAGAAACTCTTGAATCCTTTTGGACATACTTACACAACAACAACAAAGCCTCTGAGTTTTGAATAAATTGCTGAATTTCAGCCTGAAAGGTAAAGAAAATTAAAATAAAAAATACATATATCTCTGTAGCTTTCCATTCCATTAGAATAGTAACAAATGTTCCACTTACAGCTGCCTTGTAATATTGAAAAAAACATATAATACATGTAATGTTTGTAAGACTGTGTGACAGAAGGTGGAATGGAAATGTAAGACGTGAGATCCCATTTTCATCTCCACTCATCTTCACCTTTTTTGTGTCCTTCAGGCATCTATATAGTTGACAGGAGGTTCCGCTCACCTGATGAATCATGCAACCAGCTGACTCAGTTCCTGTATGGATTTTGTCAGCAGTCCCGTCGCCAGAGGATCATCCAAAGAAACCGAACTGAGAGGCTGTCAGATCTGTTGGACTGGAGATACCTAGGCAGGGTGTGTGAAACTATGTAGCAGAAGTATTAAAAATTCCAGACACATACATCTAACTAGCAGTCTTCAGCATCATGCTACAATGCAAGGACACATCCTTGTTCTGAAAAAGCACCTTTCAAAGGTGCTAAAGGCAAAGCCTGCCTTTACATTTCAGTGTAATGCTCCCATTCTCCAGTGGTAAGGAGAGACATGACTTAATAGGTTAGAACAGAAGTCAGTTACACTGAGGTCTGTGTACTCCTGGTGCTAAAGACAATGTAAAAAACTTGTGTCTCTGACAACGCTGGCAGCCCTACACTAAAGTAGGATTTGTGCCCCAAAGTCATCTGGCCTCTTTCAAAAATCCTACCTGTTCTTCCTAAAATGCTGCTGGGCCTTGCCGGGCCTCCTCAACACTCCTAAAATACCTCTGCGCCTTAAAGGAAAAATAGTGGTTTTAATTTGACATAGAAAACACTGCAGTACCACCTACTAAGAAGACAGTAGGAAAGCAGTATTCTCAAGCCACAGGAGCAGAGAAGTGGATGCACATATATCAGTTTTGTAACTATTTTGGACTTTGTCCTGCTCTGCTATCTGTGTGAGAACCTTTCTGTTTATATGGTTCCCAACACAACATAATACCCTGACACAGCAAGCTATTTTTTCCCATGTGTGTGATGCAGACTTGTGAATATAGTGGATCCATGAATATTTTTGCTGAATTCTTAAATACCAGGCCTCCATAAACTCATAAATGTTACTTCTCTGTAACTGTTATACATGCTTCCTATGCAAGGATAAGTACAAAGTTTATGTGTATAAACATGCACATTTAAAGATGTAAATTTTCCTGGTTAAAAAAGAGCCAGTTCTATCCTGAGGGATAAATACCTATCACTCAATAAGAACTACAGTGACTGAGACAAGTGCTGGTTTCCATCTTAATACATCTTAGTCTTACAGAAACTTTATTCAACTTCTGTACCAGACTCTACTTCAGTGTGTATCTAACATGAATGGCTCACTACTTCACAGCAGCGAGTTCATTACAAGTAGCAATATCAGTTGGATTCTGCTTAGCTGAAAACACGTTTAGCTTTTGTTCAGCATCATCTTTTAGAAGATACTCATTTTATGTTCCTTTTTTTCCTGCTTAAATCTACCCAAGACATCCTTGACTTGTAAAGGCTTCTCTTTTATGTTGCAGTATTACATGCATGCCAGACACTTGGCCCTCAGCAGAACATTCCCAGATAAATTTGAGATGGAACCAAGTGCTCCACTAAAGGTAAAGTGCTTTTGGACTTTTCATTGGCATTTTAGCTGCTTTACAGGGAACAGGGGGGAACGGGAGGAGGAGGGGGGAGCAGAGAGAGAAATTAGCAAGTTTTGTTTTAACTGAAAGGAAGTGGGAACTTATAGTTAAAAGCTCAACAAGTTATAGACCCAAGCTCCGGTCAGGAGTTGTAATGGTAACAGATGCAAACACAAGGGGTACCAGGTGCAATACAGGAAAAGTTCTTCAAGTCATTTAAAGTGACATCGATGGGACTATGCCATTTTAGACCAGCTGAGGAACTGACCCTTGAAATTCCTACTATAAGAGTGGCAGGTTCTAATTTTGCTTCTGATAAATGCTATGGAGATGTTCTGCACAAACCAAATAGAAGGGGAGCTGAGAAAAGATGATCTAGCGAAAGCAAGGCAAAGTATTGCCTTCATCTAAATATGGTATGTGAGGAAGAGTCTGTGGCTGGAACTGCAAGGGGTCAGTTTGAAGGCACACCTTCAAACAGTTCTTGCATAGGGCATATTAGCACCAGTTTGAGGAGGGAGGCAGCTCAGATCCAATATGAGAACAATGTTATTTGAAACCAAACCTCCAGACACCTCCAGAGAGCAACTCAGTTTTTTTAAATAAGAAGAAAGGAGGTTCAGACCAAAACCACTTGCTTGGTTCTGGTTTTGTAGATATTGACATTATAACTAGAAAACTGTTTTAAAACTTCAGACTGAATTCTGAATTTCAGTAAGCATACTCTGACTACAGAGTACAGAAGGATTTCATGTTGTGTTGATGGTTTTAAGGCTCAGTAAAGATAGCCATATTCTGCAAAAAGCAGTGCTGGAAGGGCAGCATATTGTTTATGGCATAGGCTAAAGATCACTGCCATATAAGTGTGTACTTACTGACAGAGAAGGACTGAGGGTATCTGGGTTCAAGGGATTTTAATTTTAGAGTGCAGAGCAGGTCTAGCTTACATCCCACCATTGGTTTCCTTTGAAGTGTTGATAGCCTTAAATTGCTGTATACAACCAAATGAGGAGCACTGTGATAATATATACAACTTGCTTCTCTCTCTGCCAGACGGAAGGTTTCAGGTACCCCAGGCCTTCATCAGTGCCACCATCACCTTCTGTCTCTCAGCATTCCAGCCCTCACCATAGTGAAGGCGAAGATGAAGATGAGGATGAAAGATATGATGAGGATGAGGAAGCCAAAAGGGATAGGCAAAACATCAAGTCTCCCTTTTCCCTTGGAGTATTGCCGCAAGGAAAGAAGAAGCAGCATGGAGAATACAGGAACTGAATTCGTTGCACTCACCGTGACAAGGTCTCTTCATCCATTCAGCAGTTTCTCCTGTAGGCTTGGCAAGCTTTGTGTTCAGGACAGCTGATATAATTAGGGGAATCTTAAATGTTACTTGAGCTACACTGTTGGAAAGCCTAATATTATTTCACCTTGAAAGTAGTTTAAATGACAATTCTTCTGTGCCCCTTTGAGGTAGAAGAGATTTCTCAAGCTTAACAAACCTAGAGAATGCAACAATCCCCTCAGGGGCTTATACAAACTGCAGACCATACCTTTGTCTACATAATCATCTATATTAATCATAGTCTATGCTGATAGCTCCATTATGGGTCCCCAAATGAATCCCTGCTTCATTTATGTTTACCCTTTTCCCCTCCTAAACTAACATGAACTTTAAGCCAGAGCTCAAAAAATTTAGAGAAAAAAGTGTTATGCTGGGGAAACCTTGGCAGGGTTAAAAAAGATACACCGAAAAGAAAATGGTCGTTCTTTTTCCTTATGCTGTTTATTGTAAGCTTACATCATTTAAAACATTTTTTTTACAACACAAAGAACTGTCTTGATCCAGTGGTAAAATATACTTCCTGTGGAACCATATAAAGTCTTATGCAGTGGGCATTTGAATTTTAGAGACAAATGAAGTCATCTTTCTGAAGGTATTTAGACCCACAATAAACAGCAGACCATTTATTTTCTGATTCTTCTGGTATGTGTCTTTTGTTGTTTTCACCTTGTCTTAGATTCTAAGTTTGTTAACAAACTAGTTTCGGAGGAAATTAATGTGACTTGGCTAAAAAGAATGACAAAATTTCCTTAAGTAACACCTTTCCCTGCAGACAAACCCACATGCCATAAAGCAATGTGACAACATCTAAAGATGAGTAACTCTAGTTCTTCCAGTTGCCCTGTGAGTCCATGGTCTGATTCACTTCTTCTAGAAGAGACCTAATCATAACAAATAACGCTAAAAGAATTCCAAGAACACATCTGCCCCACAGACTAATTTCAAAAAGCACCTGAAACTTCAAAGTGCTTGGGGAATAATTGAACCTCACAATGAGAACTAGACATTTCATTTGCCTTACAGAAAGCTTTCAAAAAGTATTTCCATTCCTAGAGATGCAGAGAGTGCCTGAACATGCTCTTCAGAAGTAGATCTTGACATGAAGACATTAGGAAGGACATTCATCTTTTATTTTAGAAGTTTTTGCATCAAAAATTTCTCATGCTGTTCAAGAAAAGACATTTCCAGGAATTGATTCAGCCTGTTCTTCAGCAGGTAGGACGATGTAACCTTTGGAGGTATTTACCCTCACTGTCAATCCCAGGGGGAGCCTAAATGTCCAACTTTGACTAGACACCTACCTTTCAAACACTTAACCAACATTTGATGACATGGTTCTTACTATAGGCCATATAGAATAAAAGTGATTAGGTGCCTATTTGTATTTTTGGCCACCTAAAATCAGTTTTAAAATTGGACTCTCATTCTTAAGCTGATTTGGATACCTGAAAGAATAACTATTCTCAGAAGACAGGTTCAGGCTTTTATGGCAAAAACTTAATTGGATTTAAAAGGAGTCACTATTTTTTAGCCTTTTTAAAAGTAATTAAAACAATGAGTAGTTATTTTTCGTATGAAAGTGGTGAAAGCAAAGATACTGCAAATATTTTCCTTTGTACAGTTTACTAAGTGGAGAACAACTGCATTTTGTGAGTTCAGAAATGTATATTCTTGCCCAAAGTGCTTTTAATCAAAATTCTCTTGCAGAGTCAAAGAATGTAATGGATGAGAGTCCCAGCAAAAGAACATTTAAAGGGCATATTGATTGAAAGTTAATGTTCTCTTAAAAAAAAAAAAATTCAAGAAATCTGCCATTATTGCTTATATTTCAATGCACTTTTGTACGGAAAGAAAGCATTTCACCCCAAATTACGTCATCAAAATTGCATTAGCATCATCTGAGCGTGTTTGTTGCCTAAAAATGTTCTAGCCACACGCTGGTGAATATCTGTTTATCATCATTCCAGACCCAGCTTCACTGCAGTGCTGAAAGATGTGATCACTACACACATATTGTAAATATTGCTAAATGATGGAAGCACAGCACAGACAGTATGGAAAGTAGGAAGGTTTTGCTAGTGTTGCATTAATACAGCTGCACTTGTTCTTTCTGGACAAGTTCCAGAGGAGAAAAATAAGCAACATGTATGATCCAGGTTGCAGGTTCTCTTAGATGTGCTTATGGTAGTTGAGCTCCCTGGGAAATGCAGAGAGCTGGCATAGCATCTCGCACAAATCCAGGTGTGTTTGTTTCAGCATACTCACATGCTTTGAGCACCTCCCTGGTGGCAGAAAGTGCACAACTTCTGAGGTACAACTAATGTGAATACTGTGGCCATTCTTCTCAAAAATGGTCCCGCAGTGGCTAAAGTGACCTCTACCTCATGCCTCTAGGTTTATTTTAGTTCTGCCCTGAATGCTAGGAGTAGCCATCAGTAGCAAGGCAATGTAACTACAGCAAAACATTTCTGCCTTTTGAATTTGCAGTGTTAGAGGGAATGGCTTTTCATTCAGTCAAGGCAACAGATTGCCTAAATTAAATGCCACACATTTCTAACAGTTACTGACATCTGACAAGCTTGGTAGCAGTTATCTGTTACATAAGTGATTATCTGCCAGATTGAAAATATTAGGGTTTCACAAACAGCTCACCAACAAGCAGAATGTTTATTCTGTTTCATGATTTTTGTAAAGAACGGTTTAAGCTAGTAAACTTAGATCAGGAATACATACAAAAATCAGTCAACTGGGAATGTGATTAGTACAGTTTTTGTATCTCTGGGATGTTTAGAGGCATATGAATTTCATGATACTAACAAACCAAAGGATGTATGAGGGTTCTACTTTTTGTCTGAGCACTGACTGATTATACTGTAAAATATGCTGAAAAATAACTTAGATGCACCTGAGATATTCAGAGAATGCTTGGAACAAAGAGCAATTAAATTACTGAAAAGATTTTGGTGGATACCATTGGTCTTTAGATGAAGTTCATCATGAATGCATTCTGTCATGCATCATATACTGCTATTGAAAGATATATTAGTGCTTAAAAATGAACAAACAAGGACATTGTGATTTCTCTGGTTATGTTCCTCCGTGAAATGATATAGATTATAAACAACTACTGAAAGGGCTGAAATTAATTCCTCTGTTCCTTCAGCTGTGCTTCTTTGTGTTGAGGAGAAGCACGATTATAGTTAGTGTGAGTTAACAAAATTAATTAGCAGTGTCATGAGAAAGATCAGAGGAAAGTACCATTAAAAGATGAAGAGCACGACCAGGGCTAAAGGTTAAAAAAATAAAACATAGTTGCTTGGACACAAGAATCATGTGGCTACTTTTTAATTACATGAGAACTACAGAGGGCTTTCCAGTAAGACCACAAAACTACATAAATAATGTTAAATATATCCTTATCAGCATGGAATGATAATTAACCAATTTATGTATAATTCCAGTTCTGCAATTCAAAAACCAGGCCAACAAAAAAGTACACTAACGATGTGATTAATATTCTGTGTGCCTGTTGTCATGCATGACACTAGATTTGTACCTAGTACACTACCACTAGCTCCAGCAGTACTGCACCTCCTGACAGCAGTAGTGACTGTACGCCGTAGCCATTAATGAGGCCCTGGTCCTGTAAGACCTATCCCCATACTACCTTTATGTGGTGGGACTTGCTTAGTAGGATTGTTCAGAGTATACATTTCTGTATGCATGTAACTGGGGCAGTACTGAGGTCTAAGTAAGTGCTGTTGCCTATTCTTGAGTAGTGACAGTTATCTGCAAAAAAAAAAAAAAAAAATCACCGTCTTTGCAGTCAAAGATAGCTGGATTGCTTTAATATCTCACTGACTTTATTGACTATCAGCAACTTACAGGGCCAGCAGTGAAGCAATGAAGGAATTTACCTTTATCAGAAATAAAAAGGCTTCAATATACAGCTGGGTGGAAGGTGGTAAATGGTTTCCCAATTACTATTGAAAAGTTGTTTTTAATGAAGTATTTGTCCAAAAAGACAGTTTTAATCATCTTTTCAGGTAAGATGGTACAGTGTATTTTAAATTTTGGGTGGGACATACAAAATGGTCTAAACAAAGCCGGAACTTTACAAATACTTTCCTTATCTGAACAAATAACTTTTAATCCGTTTGCATTCAAAATTTTGCAATGTGTATATATGTCACCCTTTGTGAACTTAAGTGAAGACGGATGAAATACTCTGTTTACACAAGTCATGATTTCAGGGTATATGCAATACAAATGTTAAAGAAATTTGAAATATTTCACCAATTTGATAGATTATCTGTCAAGTAGCCAGGGTGATCAATGTTTTCTTCTTCAACTGTAAGACAAGACACAATGGGGAAAAATAAGCTGTAGATAAATGAAAGTTCAGTCAGCCAGAGTTTTCAGCAGATAGATTTGCCTCAGGCACAGGCCTAGTGTAATGTGACTGCTTAGCTAAGAGATGAAGGCATCTGTAGAAATAATCATGACTTCTTTCATTTTAAATGTAGGAATTTTTCTGTTTGCTGAAGAGCAAAGATACAAACCATGTCCAGAGGGGTATCTTAGTACAAGGCACAAATTTTTTATGCAGAGGAAAATAATGTGTTTGTTCTTTATTTGCATATTTCTCTCAGTCAAGAGGATTCTGAAATCACCTGAAAGTGATCTTCTGAAAGTGCATGGCTTACCCAGGTTTGACTGTCTTGTTATTCCTTACTACTATGATGGCAATGTTATTCCACATAGTATTTTCCAAACAAGCTGCCAGTTCTGCTTAGCTCTCTCAGATATGTCGCCTTTTTTTCTCAGAGGGCTGTTGCTGTCCACCGTCTCCTCTGGAACAGCAACAGCAGGCAGGAAAATACCACTAAAATTTATGAATCGTGAACTTCAGAGGATTTTCTTTTTGTTAGCACACAAATGACACTTACACTGATTTATCTTTAGAACTGCTGATATATTTTGTCCAAAGCACTATGCTCATTGTCAATTCTGCCTTTCTCAGTCAAAATGCCACTGAATTTTTTGGTTATAGGAGTTCTGCCAGGGCAGGAAAGAGAGAGCTGAGCACAGAGCCCCAGCATAACATGAGGTACAGTGGGAGATTTTAGGAAGTGGTGAAAGACAGGAGTGATTCCAGCATATCTGCACATACACCAGGTAAATTCTGTGAGGTGCTTCCTCACACCTTCTTTTCATTTCAGGAAAGGTGTGTACTTCAGATATCTAAGGAGAGGTGATATTGCAGTGATGACAAGGCGGTGTTTTATTACACACTGTTGATGATGTCAAGGGCGATGAGACAGTAACAGGCCTGGCTTACCACTCATCGATGTGAAAGGTACAAAACTACCTCATATTTTACTAGGGGTTTACTTCACATTTCCTAATTCAAGTAAAGCACTTTTTTCCCTGTCATGATGATAGCAAGTAAGAGCCTGAATAAGGAACTCACAACCAGGACAATAAGAAACAAGGGTAGCTTTTAGCCACCCTCTGTTTCTCCCTGTCCTGAACCAAAGAGGGGAAGAGCGTTAACTTAGACAAACTCCTGGGCTTGCACATGCTACAACAGCCTCCCCAGCACCCAGGGGTCAAAGCACAGCACAGACTCTCCACAGCCACCTGTAGGGTGTATTGTCCTTTTACAACCTCCATATCCCCAGCTCCATTTCCAAAAAATAGTCTATGTACCTGAAGAGGTGAAAGGTAGAAAGGCAGAGGACAAGGATAACATAGATTTAGGGTGTCAGCCTGGTGAGCTGTATGTATGCATCAGACAATGAGGGGGTTCAGGATAATGGTTTTGCAGGAAAGCTGGTCTAGGGAGAAAAGGCGAACTACAGCAGGGTGAGGGAGCTGGGGAATATAGGATAGGGGTCCTCATCTAGGGGAGTGCAATGTGCATGAAGGAGATGAGGATTAAGCCTGACTCAGTAGCTGAGTTTTGCTGGGGGTATTGTGGCAGGGGGTGTGGGGTGTGGTGTGTCTTTTTAGGATGCTTTTAAACCTTTCCACCAGGACAAAAGAGCCAATGGAGGATGAAAATTTCACAGGCAAACAATATTCTACAGAAAAAGGAGCCCCAGTAGAGTTTTGTTTTGGAAAATTCAATTCAAAATAGCCATTCACTTGAATCTAAACCAATAAAAATCTGAAAAGCAAATTAAAAGCAGAATACACAAATGTTTACCTACTATCATTTATCTGATTCATGTTCTAATCTGGAGAAATGTACACCCTAATATAATACCCTCTTTGTAAATGTACACTCTAACACAATGCACTTTGTGGAACAATATCTCATTTCAAACCAGGCCTTTTAGATCAATTTACTAAATTGTTAGTATATGAAATACTGATAAACCCCTTTTAAAAACATCAGGGTAAGACAAAACATGCATTTACCTTCTTGTGCTTTCTGTAAGGAACCAAGGAACAGTGCTGCAGCTTCAGAAAGAGATAAAGGATTTGTGTTTTGGCTGCGTGTTTCTAGAATTACAAAATCAGACATGCATGGTTTGTTAGTGTTTACTGGCATTTATTTATTTTGTTCTTTGCTTTTTTATCTCTACAACTAGAAACCCAAAGAGAAAAAAATAGTGTCTCCTTCTCTCTATAATATTCTCTGCTCAAAACCAGCCTGGTAAATATCTAACACAGAAGAGACTAGCAATCTTTTTTTAAAAAAGAGGCTATTTTAAATTCCCTTAGAAGGTAATAAAAAGATTTTATTTTTTCATATGTTCCTTACTTTGCTACAACTACAACATTGTTTCCTCCAGAAACATTGTCTAGCATGGATTAATGTTGTCTACTTTTGGCATTTTTCAGTTCAGCACAATTAGTAACTTGATTTGATTTTTTCCAGTAGAAAAAGAAAGTCAAAGGTACTGATGATAATCCCACTTAACTGCCAGGTCAGTCTGGAACATCACTTATGTAAATGAAGTCACACAGGTATACAAGAGAGGAAAATCGGACAGTCTTTATCATGTGCTTTTTGGAACGAAGAAACTAACAAAAGGGAGTTTAATTCCTTCCTTAAATAACATTGCAGGAAAACAAATCTCCAGTTTCCACAGATTTCTCCCATAATCTGAGGAAAGAGTGATGTGTAACATATACCTGTGCAGATGTCCTTACCAAGCTGCATTCTGTCATACAGATCCTTTCGCTGGCTCTCATCTGAGATGAATCGACGTCCCTCTACAAAAGCAGTGGGAAAAGGGTGAAAACAACCTCCCAAATCTGTTGTAATTCCTACTTTACAATCCCTAAAGCAGTATTTTCAAAATACAAAATTACAGCAATCCTTCTACAAATGTAAAATGGAAGGCATAAGTCCATTTCAGAGTCTTTCCAAATCAGCAGTAGCTCATCCTGAACCAGAACACTCAAGACATACTTTATTCCATAGAACTGGTGTTTCAGCACTTTTCGTTCTCCATTAACCTGCTGTAGGAACTATAGGTAGGGAGGAATTTACTGTCTATTCCTCACTCTTTCCTCAACTGCTGTACAGTTAAGAGCCTTCAAGCCCTTTGCTGGACTATAAAATATTGCCTTTTAAAGGCATATTTCTATTTAAAAAATGAAAAAAAAAAAAACAAAAAAAATAAAATCACATTACTTCCTGTGCATCAATAGGAATGATACACAGGTCAGTGTAGAAGTAACACAATGCATTATTCAGTTGGAAGCATTAAACAAAACAAAAAAGAGCCAAATTCTATCTTTTTATGAATAGAAATAATTTTATTAATGTCGCTAGAACTTCTTTCCATTACACTGACAGGTCTTTGGAACCTATATTTATTTTGTGTTTTTATTAATTGTATTGTCTCCCTTTTGCATTTCTCTCAGGGTTGTGAGCTTCAATTTTTTTAATTTTTTTTTTATTTCAAGGAAGCTATTTTTCTTGCTCTCTTAATGCCTACCTTACCTAATAGTTTTTAATTTTGAAACAATACAGTATAGAATTTTTTAAAATACAAATATTTCTGTTAAATTTTGTGGGTTTGCATCAAAGGAGAAAATATCTCTTTGGCTCTAAATTTTATCTTTAAATTTAATGCTTCTCTAATTCTAAACTAACAATAGAGACTCAAAAGTTCATTGCACAACCTTAACACCACAATATTGATAACACTGACATCCAAGTTCTCCTTAGGAGACGATGCTTGTGGTCTTAACACCAACCCTAATGCAAGATGCTTGTAATAGGAATGTGTGTTCTCCTATCGCTTGAGAAGATGTTTTAATAAAGCCTGAATGAGAATAAGGAATGATAACTATATCCACTGTATCTTAACCCCCCTTTAAGGTTATTTCAGCTAAGGAAACTGCTTTTCCAATAGGTTTTACAATCAAGCTTCAAACTCTCTATATTTTCAGTACTTTGTTTCGCTTTTCTTTTTCCACACTTGCTTTCTTCAATTTGATTTCTTTAAAAAATAATAATAATACTGCCAATGCCACTGTTTCAGAGGCAAGAAGAAATAACTAATTAGCACACCCCTGCAGGCCTCAGAACTTGTACCTCCACAGCATCCTCGGGGATTTACTGCTTGTGTGGAGCCAAGCAGATGAGGAATAACCCAGCGTTAGAGAAAGTTATCTCCTCAAAACAGAAAGAGCTAGGGACTTACGTGCACCCTTCAAATAGAGCATAGCGTGGGGAGTCCAGTTTCTCCTTTGGAAATGACCCTTTATGCCAAAAAAAGATAAAAGATCCATGTCAAGGTTTCATGCCATTACTAACCAGTACAAATACTTAAATGGCACCAACCTGTGAGACTCATGCTGCACATTCAGCCTGAGCGAGCAGTTTACCTGAGGTGCACTCCAGGAGAAAGATATGAAGGACGCTGCCAGAAACAGTGCCATTGCAGATGCTGTCAGTTTATGCAGTCCCTGTGCACAACAAAGAACCACAAGGTACAGGAAAAGCCTTTCAGATCTGTAGATCCTCTCAACTTCAAATCTAAATGTGAGGGTACTTCCAGTCGCTCCTTTCTCCCTGTCTTGCTGCCCAACCTCCTCTTGCTCAGTGGCTGTTTCAGCTTCAATACACAGTGATCGGACAGGAGGATGAATGTTAAATCAAACATACTTTATTCTCTTTACTAATAGTCATTATAAAGTTTCCATACCAGTGAGAACTGCCATCGAGGCAAGCACCTTTTGTGCTCCAATTTACAAGGACATTAGATCTTCCAGAAATGAGAATAATGTGATAACTAAGGGAGAAAGACAATATAAAGTATATCTTGATTTTACCAAACCTTGAATCATAGAGTTTAGACAACAAGCAAATGTAGGGGACTTGCCATTCCAAACCAACCAACCAACCAGGAGAGCGGATCGCTACGTCCTCAGGAAAAGAAAGTTTTCAAACTTAGCATCTTATTTGCATCAACCATGATCACACACATGTCACGAGACTGGCTTTTTTGATTCTTGGAGTTTGTTCGCTGATGCAGCACATGCAAATGAAAGCATTGAGCATGAATCCTCTGAGAACAAATTGCATCTCTGCTTGTTCGCACAGACCGTGTTGTTATTCATGTATTTATAACAGTGATGGGCAACAGAGAGCATCTTACATTATGACTGACAGTGGTTTATTTCATCCTGGTTTTGAGAGCTCATTGTGCTATTAATGGTTTTTTAATGCAGTTGTTTGAAGCACACTGAATATAACTGTGTATATTTCTCTCAGGTTATTTTTAAGTTTAAATTATTAAGCCCCCCCCTCCCCCACAGTTCCTAAATATTATACTCACATGAAAAAGCAAAAATTGCAAACTGAATATTTCCCATACACCCAAAGAGTCTCACTCACCTTCATACTTAGTTCAGTGGCAAATCTTCAGTCTTCTTTTCTTGGGATAATGTGTGACAAGATCTCCTACAGGTTTGGGGGTCCCCTTTTAAATCTTCAGAGTGAAAGTACCCTCCCCCTCTGTGGCAGGGCGGAGGAGTCTAAAGGGATCTCATCAGCCCTGTAGATGGAGAAGTAGAAGGTCTGATGACTCCTGAGGGAAACCTGTAGTCTTGCAGGAAGTCAGAGAAATGATTGAAAGATGGATACACTTGGAGATGCACCCCATTAGCCAGGTGAATACCTTCTGAATACATTAGCATCAGCCCTGTGCATTTGCAGTACATCACCTTCTTGCTAGATGATCGATAACCACAGCCAGAAGCAGGTATTAATATGGATGATGAGTGTTTACCTAGGATAATCTAGCATATATCAGATGGCTATCCATTGCAGGAGCTGGAAAAGTTAGTAAATTACTCTCCAGTCATTACATGCCAACATCAAGAAAAAGGTGACTTATCCAGAGTCACTAGCTTGAGGTTATTCCTAGCATACATTCAGAAGATGTAGTCTCTTGTTTGATTCTCTAACGATCTCTCACATCTAGTTTTCTTACACACAAGTAAAAACACAAAGCTGAATTAAAAAAAAAAACACCAAAAAAACCCCAGCCCCTGATAGTCAGAAACACTTTTCTGTCTCATGGATTGGTTGGAGTAAAAGCCCAGATCGTGGGCTTGAATAGGTCAAACAGTGGAGCAGTAAACAGAAAAAAGGCAGGAAGCGGGAATCAGAGAAGCCATTTCCATAAGCTACTTCTAAGTGATTGTTGGACTCATCACAGTCATGGACAGTGGGTTTGTTCCTCCGGCAAAGAGCTAATCATGCTTGATGCCTAGCCTTGCTGGTTCTGTAGCTAGGATTTTTCTCTCTCCCACTCCATTTTTTCCTTTGTAAAATGGGAGAGGGAAGCAGAAGGGGAAGCAAAGCAAACAGGGAGCTAGAAATCTGCTGATTAGAAGATCGACCAATAGAAAGTTTACTGCAGCAGGCTCACAAACAGGACCAGCCTGTGGTGTAATAAAAATACAGGTCAGACCACGTGTATGACAAACACATGCGCATGTACATGGAGTCTGAGTGAGGAGTGTGCAGGTAGGCACTTCTAAGACTTGTTATGAGCTTTTCCCTGGCATGATGTGTCTGTGGAGACTGCTCTGAAGCACGCTGTTAGCAAAGGTGCAATTGCTCTCCTGCTTTTGGGGGGTTATTGTTCTGTTCTCTGCTCATGCCAGACAGAATTGTTCATTGAATATACACAACTGGCATTAGCTGCAGCTCACTCTGGTATAGATGCAAGGAATGACAGAGGGAAGTTCAGGTTTTGGCCTCATGTAGCTCTTGTGATGGCTGGGAGCTGCTATTATACCTCTATCCTTTTAAAAAGGCCGTGCCATGATGCATCCTAGCCAGCAGAAGGGATTCCACTTGCATCTACTTCAATGTGAAGTTTACATTTTCCCTGCTCTTTTCCTCTTGCTCTGACAGATCAGAGATGTTTCTTGATGATTATTAACCCTTAGCCTTAGAAGGGGACTATGCATTGTACCCAGGAGACTTTTAACAAGCAGAGACTTGGAAAAGATAAAGCTACTCACCTATTCCCTTGTGGAGTGACTTCAGCGCTTCTTTTTATGCACAGACCACAGGGCCAGACTCAAAACATACAACTGGGTCTGTGAAAATTAAACCCCTACCTTTGGTATTGGTCAGTGTAAAGTATATTCTCGTCTCAATGCTTCTTCCTGTGGTAGAAAAAACAGAATGTGTTTGGCACTGAAAATAAGCCCTTGTTGTCCTGCCACTGGAATGAGAGGAGTTAACACAAAATAAACTGTGAAGACAACCAGCTCAGCCCCTTCTGTTGGAACTGGGGAGAAGAGGAAGAGAATGGGAAGCACTGAGAAAGATTTATGTTGCTACCACACTATAGAAAGACAACTTCAGTGTTTCTTATGTTTTGACCTCTTTGCAAAGTCTGAGCTGCTCTGAGTTGGTGTTGCTGGAGTCTTACTCTCTCTTCCAAACCTGGCTGTATTGCCAGAGTCCCACTCGCCTCCTTGTAGAGACTGGGGCTTGTTTGAGGCTGTCTGGAGGGCAGCAGGGAGGGGAGCTGAACTGGAGAGGTCAAACCTGAACTTATTGCAGGGTCAGGTGACCATCAGCTCAAAAGAAAATACAGGGCCTTGATGGCATCCTTTTAAATGAAATGGTTTTAATGCTGTACCATCAGACGTCTCAATGGCACTAAGGTGTCTAAAAGTGAAGTGTTTCATTTCAACGAATAGCAAGAGACAGGCTACCTTTCCCAAACACCGTCCAGGGCACCTGAGACATGCACATGGAACTGCCAGCTGTGACACAGGGCCTGCAAGAGACCCAAGACATGTGGAGAAGCAGCTGAATAGCAGGCAGTATCCCTAGGGCACCTAAAATGTCACTAATTGCTTTTGACTAGGAACTGAATCACTCCTACAAAGTGGACGGAAACAGGACTTCAAAGAGCACCCTCTGGCCGCAGAGTATAGAGCATTAAGAGAGAAGGACTGAATTCCCCTCTGGAGATGTCTGTGTCTCTTCATTGGCTGCAGACAGCATTTACACAGACAACATCAGGTGAAATGAACCCGATCCAAAATTGAATTTCCATAATGTTTTTTTTTCCAAAAGCTTTTTCTTTTCCCCTTAAATTCTCTGTGCCTTTGTGACTTAGGGCCCTAAATCCATGTATTTTTACTGTGACCAGCAATTATAAGTTGTTTTGGTGTTTCAAAATTATGTATTTCATAACCACTTCCCTGGAAATCTATAAGAAGCCTGCATGCAGAATAAAGAACTCCAGGTTTGTCAATTCTACTTTAGCAATTAAAATTTTAAAAATGCTTCTTCTTCCTTCATAGCTATTTCTGGTGTGATCCTATGAGAAGGTGGTCATCTCACTCTTCCCAGAAACAAAACCACTTCTAGGATGGCGTATGGGATATGATTTATTTGCAAATAGCAACAGGAGGCAATGCTTTGGGAAGAAAATGCATGTACTGAGAGTGTTTGCATTCACAAAAAAACCCCACGTGGATGTGTACGGGCATATGTAAGCTTGTACTCTTGAAAAATGAAGTAGCCTATAATTGGGTTATGGATCATAACACACTAAAAAACTATGGCACTTCAGGATGATGAGCTGTACATGAAACACTCATTGTCAGTGCTGCCATTTCTCAGCTGATTCACATAAATGAGGAAGTGACTTTGGCATGTAATCAATACCCTAAGTGAGGGAAGTAGAGTAAAGTTTGCTGTAGCAGCAGGACCCCTTATTAGAAAGAACATAACCTATTCTTATTCTTAAAGATGATCTAAAGGGCAGAGACTCCTTATCCTGACACAGTAAATGATAAAAAGCCAATTTCTGGGATTGAAGTTCAGTGCTGAGATGGGTGAAAAAGTTTTCATGTGATAGAGTTTTAAGTAGCAGGGCCAAACGTACATCACTGACTTGCATCATGACCGTGTACATTCCCAAATCTTTCCCTAAAAATATAGGCTACAGTCATTGTGCCTATTTTTAAAATGCTGGTAAGGACACCAGTGATCCATTGCTTGCTCTTGAGCAAAAGGTGTAGCTGTTGTGAGTAGGTGGCCAGTAGGTACGTCAGCAAATACGGTACTCTGATGGTGTCAGGGTATAAATCTCTTGCAATTTATGACCTTTGTCTCTTGTGCTTATTCTCATTTCCTTTGCACTTTCCTGCTAGTTTGTTAACTCTTTGGGAAATATATCTCACTTTTGTCTGGCATCTGAACAGCACCTAGCACAGCGTAGTTCTGGCTCACATATGCTAACCAGAGCATCTTAAAAGGCTGCGAATTATCATGGCAGAGTCTGCAAAGTAGGAAATTGCAAATAAAGAATTTTGTGTTTAATTTGCAGTACAGGGATTTAAGTTAGATAGTAAGGCAAGCTTTCTAACAGTAGCACAGTGAAATATAAATAGATTGCCTTGGAAGGCTGTGGATCTATTATCACTGAGAAACTCAGAGAACAGATTAGCCAACCCCTTCTTAGGACTCACTGGTAAACTGATCCTGCGCAGAAACATGATGATGAACCGTATGACCTCTTAACATCTTATTTGGGGCCTATTTTTTGTGTTTCTGTGATCTTTCAAAGCTGACTCTGGACTTTAACCCCATGCATCCCACTCAGACTAGGGGGAACTTTATGTCCAAGTTCCATATTCGCCTTGTAAAATCTATTGACTGATCAAACCTTATCTGCAAACCGTCAATACATTTTATGTCAGCCAGTTCACCTCACACGAACATGTTTTTCAGCATTATTTTTCAAAATAGGCCCTAACTTATAGAATCATAGAATAGTTTGTGTTGGAAGGGACCTTTAAAGGTCATCTAGTCCAACACCCCCTACAATGAGAAGGGACATCTTTAACTTCTCTGGGAAGTTGTATTTTCATGGTGCAGCTCTGAAGAGATACCCTCTGATGTAAACCAGGTGCACGATTACAGAGGCCATTAGTTGCTGGCCCAAAATTTATTGGACTACACTGTTGCACATTCAGCACCATAATGTCTGTGGGCATGATTCCAGTGCTACTGTGTAATTATTAGAGTTGCTTTTCTTCTTTTCTCTAGACTGTATGAGAACAACTGTACTAAAAACTACTTGAGGTACAAACAAGCTGTAGAAAGGCCAGTCTGCTAGGGATCGTGTAAATGCCTCATACAATAGAAGTAGCAGAGCCTTTGTTGAGGACTAGAGTACGATCAATGCTACATTCAGGTCCAGGTACTACTGTTCTCAGAAGTGTATTGATGAAAGAAGAAACTTCAAGGGATAGTTATAAGTAAAAGTTACATATGTTATGTGGGATGAAGGATTTTTAAAATGATCAGGAAAGAGCAGAAATCCACAAATACTTGAAAGGTGTAAACATGACAGAAAGAGGTATTACTTCTGAAGTTCAGTGAACCGTAGGATGGTACAACATTTTTTTCAGTAATGGACAACTCTGGGGCAAACACCAGGAAAAAAAGACCAGCTGAAAAACAGTTTTGTCCAGTTTGCAAGCTGGAAAAGAGATCTGACCATCTAAATACAGGCATTTACAAAGTACATTAGCAGAAGCTGTACAGCTCTTCAAACAGGCAGATACTACTGAACGTCTCTCACAGAACATACCTTTCTGTAATGACAGAAGCACCAAAGGCCAAGGAGTCATCTGACCTTTTCTTCCACCCCCATGAACTTGGCAAAGAGGATTTTTGTCTTTGTCAAGAAGCTACCTAGCGGGCTACAAACTATGCTGAGCATTACGCATGCAGTTGTCTCCTCTTGGCTGAGCAGTATGTTTGTCACACAGTCTCACCCATGGAGTGCGGCATGAAATACATGCTGTTGCTGAGCAGCGGGACGTCGATATTTTATTGTAAACAGTGGATGAATTGGGAGAGACAGAAAAAGGCAAGTTACACAGGACTGCATGATAACCAGACAGTCAGGTGTCAGAGACTGAAACAGCCTGCTCCATATTCTTGACAAAGTGCACAACCTCTGTGAGCATTGTCCATAAAATGTGCAGCCTCTTGGGCTGGTTTTCCTTGCCCATGTATACCACGAGGGATGGGGAGGGGTTGATACATTTATATAGAAATACACATATTTATATACAAAATACATAACCTATGTAAAGGAAAATGTTAAAGGCCAAACAGGAAACCCTGGAGAGTATTTTCAAGACAAAGCAAGTAACTTAGGAGTTCTACTCCATTAACATCTGTTAAACTTTGAAAACATTTGTCCTCAACATTTGCCCATACATACTGAACATGAGGTACACTTCACCCTTAAATAATATGTATTTTAATCCCACCCTGCAGAGAACAGGAATCCTACTAAAATAAGAGTAGTTTTTGCGCTACACTGTTGCAACAACAAACTTCATTGTTGTTTGAAACAAAGCTTGGTTCTAGAGACACAAGTCCAGTTTAGGGGAGAATAAATATCTCTACGTGATGCACCAGGTCATCAGGACTGGCAGGCAATTCAGATGTTACCGAAGCAGGTGGGAAACCACTTCAGCCAGGTCTGTCAGTGCTTACCTGTCTCAGCCCACTGTGCAGCTCTAAGCAAAACACAGTGTAGCACAGGAAAGATGGGCCGTGAGCCACGTGTACTTGAACTGCACACCAGGCAAATGGGGAGGGTGGGAATTTCCTGCTGCTGGATCTGCCCCATGTCACTGAAGTAACACATACTTCTTTTTGCAGAGCTGAATGAAATAGCACAAAACCCACAAGCTGATTCAGTACATGACTCTCTGATTCCACAAAGGAAAGGACCTGTTACAAGTGCTATTTTTGAAATTAGAAACTTTATTGTACATTTTATATTACAGGAGTTTGTGCTCATGCAGCTTAACAGCTTAGCTGTTACATGGTTAGACTTATCTCTTTACAAGGTCCTGTGTCTTTGTCATCTGCAGCAATGTGACGAGGGGGCAGAGTACATCAATGAGACTTTTAGGAGCGTATCAGGCACCTAGTTTATACCTCAGAGCCTGTGAATGAAGCACTGCTTCCTGTGCCCCTGGTTTTCTCACCATCTTTCTCAGTTTAGACTGTGAGGTCTACGGGCAAGGGTCACTTGCTCCTGCACCTGCACAGTGCCTACTCTGCTAGTTGTACAGCGGCAAAAACAACATCATCACCTGGAGGAACCTCCCTGAGTAGAGGTCACTTGTTCCTGTCAAGATATGAAAAAATAGGGATGCTGTTTTAATGTGGGAGGTTTTGTCTTCAAACCAGTAAGTTAAAAATCTTTCCATACACATAAATCTCAAAGATAAAAGAGATCCTCACCTAGATTGGTTTGATCTCAGAATTGTTACCTTTGTATTATTATCAGCTTTACTCCTGGAAGAAAGAGTGTCTAGTCAGAGACACCCATCTGCTAATCAAACCAGAACAGATAGCATCAGCTCCATGGTCTTTGGTAATGCTGCTCGATGTCAGTGCCAAGTTTTCACTTTTATTTAACACTTTTCCCACAAAACAGGGAACAGCAATGTCAGCTCACTTCCACATTTGGGGTTTTAATCACAAAGCGCCTGTGAGAGCACTTCTTTCTTCTTTTCTAGGAGTGCCCAAATAGCCTGTGGTAGATTAGATTAGGAGGTGTCATTTCTCCAGGTGTTCGGAGAAGTCTGACCTGTTGTGCAGTTAGTAGGTACTGGGCAGGCAGTAGTATTCCCTCAACAACGTTATTTTATTTCAGTTATTTGTACAGCATATACGTAAAGATCCACACTGTAAACATGCAAATCTCATTTGAGAATTTAATACTAAAGAGCAGACTTGGTTAACAGTCCTGATGACAAAACTCTTTTCTTTGCTCACAGAGCCAAGTGCAGTGCAGACAGTAACAGAGAGTCTTTAATACACCATTAGCCCAAGAGACTTCAACACTTGCCTTCCTTTAAAAAGTCCTAAGAGCCATGAAATTTATACAGTTTCTGGATTCTCTGCTCTAACTGTCACAGGAGAAAGTAGGAGAGATCTGCTCCTGTCTGAAATGTTGCAGTAGGTGAGAAAAGTAAGAAGAACTGCTAATAGAAGTGAGAAACATCCCAGGTACCTGAGTTGAGACACAGCAGTAAACTAGATAATTATTTTCCTCACTGTTTTACAAATAAGGGGAGGATAGCAGGGAGACTTTAGCATGCATTGAAATTCCAGGCAATTCATTTAACAGCTGCAGAGGAGATGCAAGAGAAAAAGGTAGAAGGGTTAGGAAGCTGGAGACCGATGCTTGATTTGCACCTCCTTACAGTTCATTGTCCTTCTCAGCCCAAGAGCTGAGTGGCAAGCAGCAACAGGTGTACCTTGTAAAGCTGATTTTCTAACAAATGAGCCTTCTGCTAAGTTGAGTACCAAAGATCGCGCAGCTAGTCCTCCTCAGAGAAACAGCTAAAATAGCTTTTGTTAGCCTGTGCTATCTCTACCAGAGAGGAATAGAAGGTATTTTTCCATATGCTAGTGTAAGTATAAGGTCTTGGACTGTTGGGTTTGTTTGGGTTTTTTTAATGAGGAATTACAAGCAATATTTAAAAACACATTGTAGATAAAGAGACTAATATTCTTTCATGGAGGGTTACTTATATCTGCTTGAAGGCTCTTGTGCACTTAGAGAACTTGCTTAAATCTAACTGCAATGTTTTTAACCTTCCTTTTAAAAGGTAGACTGTAATTCTAATGTAGGAGACTGCTTCAACTTCTTGGCATTTACTTTTAAGGAGTAAATCTTTTAAATCAGCCATAACAATAAAAAGCAGTCTCTTTAAAATTATTCTGAGAGTCTTACTATTGTCTGGGGGGGGGGGGGGGGGGGTGTAAGTATTCCTGTGGCTAAGGACATGTTCATTAAGGTAAATGTAACTACTTACAGAAACAATAGTAAAAAAAAATAAACCTGGAGACCTTGATTCTCCATATGTAAAACCAAGCTGCTGGCATGCAGAAAGCTTGTAATAAATCAGTTTAAGTAAAACATCGAGTATTTATGTCTATTGTAGTCTGGATTAATAAACACATGTGATTTTCCTCTTTGCTTCACAAGATTATACAAGCAGCAACTCTTGTATTAAATGCTAGTGGAGCATATTGCTGTCTGAGAAAAGAACTATTTTTTCTGTCTTAAAAAAAAGGGGGGGGGGGGGGGGGGGGAACTAGTGTCTTGGGGAGGTTGCTTCATTTTGTTTCCTGATGCACAGTTTGAGTAAAATGACACAGTTCAGTGAAGTCTATATCCTTCTATGGGCAAGTTGGTATTTGTACTATGCAGGGGGAAATCCCTTCAGGGTCAAGGAGTCTGGTGTTCTGCCCCTGAGGGCCACCATGTCAGTCCCCCTCATCCCCCCAACCCCCCACCTCGTGAGCTCTAGTTATAAAGCTGCTGTTTAATTTTCCTCTCTGTCTACCCCTTACAGAAGTCTGGTCTGTGATGGTGCTATTCTGATAGGCTGGCTAAGAGTAAAACCCAGTCTTGGAGGATCTGAGGATGGTTGTTGCTGGTCATGTAGGTTATGCAGTTAACATACACAGGATTCTTCACTGCTTCCCTTTCTTACTTTAAAGCAAGTGTTGTTCTGCATGTGTTTTGGGTTTTGTTTTTTAACATTGTATATAATCTCGTGGAGAGAAGCAATACAGTGTGTTTTCAGAGCTGAGGAGCTGAAACTGGTAAGAGTGGTGGTAGGTAGGTAGCTGCACTATTGGGTGTAAAATATCACTTAAAAACTGATTCTTGGGAGCTTGAGCTAGCTTTATTGGTACGTTATAATTTTTTTTAATTGTATATCTCTTATAGTGATCTAGATGTCATAGATAACTTCCAATAGTATTGCTTGTTTCCCTCCTGTTTCCAATGACAAAGGTTCAGTCAAGTTGCTGACACCTGTCACAGAGTTCTGTTCAAGTCCAGCCATGTTGAATGGGTTACACTGGCTGGTGGATGGCCTTTCTCAGTGCTAATGTATCAGCAGATGCTCTTTTTGGGGGTGAGAAGCTGTGAGTGAAGTCCACAGTGGGACAGTGTCAGATGAAATCTCCCAGCTACTCAGTTCAGAGAAGGTGGTTGCAAATTGTAGGGTGGAGATGGGCATCTCGCTTGAAATGTGGCTTTATCCCTGCAAAATGCACCTCCCATGTCTTCATCACACGCACATATGCTTATCTTATTGGAAACATCTTTTTAAATATTGCCTGGAGAATAGGTAATAAAAATGTAGTAGTGAAGCACCTCTGTAGGGTATGTTTCTTGGGTAATTCCCTGTGTGGTAGTGTGACAGCTGTAGTTGTGGCTAATTGGTAAAAGAGAGAACTGGGATTTGGGGTTTTTGTTCTTCTAGGCTCACTGAAATACGAAAGTCTTGTTGCTCTTGCTTTTCCTGTCTCCCCACACCCTACAACCCAGTACCTGCAAAGGGCAAACCCAGAAAGACAGCCTAATGTCTTCCTGAAAGTAAACTTCGTTTAAGTCTTGGCTTCTGAAACCTGTCACAAGATGGTTTCTAGAAAGCTGCAGGCTCAGTATACTTCACCTGACTTGAGTAGTCATGGCTGCAGGGTTTGATTGGGATGTCATGCAAAGAGATCAGAAACTGATAATGTTTATAGCTGTAGGAGATGCTTTCAGTAAATAGCTGGACATTTGTTGCTGTTAGACCTGAGCAAAAAGCCATGGAACTAGGGAAGGTAGTATGTGCTACAGATGTGATCAGAGGTAATAGTTACAATAGTTGTGTGACGTTTTTGTTTCTTTTTAATGAACACTTCATATATAAAAAAGAAATACCCAATTTGGGATAAATTGGTCTGAGTAATATTGCTTCATGCTTCCTTTAATCTAAAAAGATAGTCAGCTGCCAGGCTGCAGGGAGTTCTTCAGGTTTTATTTTTTGTTTCTCTCCCTTCTCTGACATGGTCATTGTATTTAAGAATAAGCAGTGAGATTTCAGAAAGTATGTGTTTGTTTCTTCCCCACCTTTTCCAAATCTACATCACTTCTAGTTCCTTGGAGAACTAAACATAATGAGTGAAGGTTTCTGTCACAGCTGGTATGTTGATTAAGGATTTTCTAGCCACTTGATACCAAAGCTCCATGTTGTCTGCTGAATGGAAAAATTGGTGCAAAGAATATGTATGTGTATGTTGATCATCGTGACTCTTGTATCTTGTCCCTCTTCTTTCCAGATACTTTGCAAGAGAGGGGAATTGATAATGTCTTCAGAACACGGAGCTAACAAGCGGCATCACAACCCAGTGGACAGTATATGCAGGAAGATCAAATCTATCCAAATGATGGACCAAGTTTCTAACCCTGCTTTGCAGATACCGAAATTTCAGTCCCAGAACTTTGACAGTCCACAGTGCAGTATCAAAAGAAATCTAGAAGAAATACTGAAGAAAAGAACTTTTAGAAGTCATGAAAGTAGTGGTCCACGCTTAACCAGTCCCATCAGTGACAGTGTTTCCTCCACAGATTTCCAGCTGCTGTCGCCTTGTCTCAGGTGTATCTCTGACTCCTGTTCTCCAAATGTTGCCTATTCAGTCATTAAAAGTGAAGAGAGATCCAGCAACTCATGGATGCCAGTATGCCCCATAGAGAGCTGTTCTCCATCCTACTTCAGATCCAGAGAGGCTAATACCCAGAACAAACTGCGTGTTTTATCAAACATTGAAGCTAAAGATGTGCCTCATGAACAGAAGTATCTTACGTCAAGTCCAAATTTATATTTCTTCACATCTGATAAAAAGTCAGAAAGTGCAGTGATCCAATCTCCTGTGCCAAAGAGATTATCTTTGAGTGAAAGAGGTAAAAATCCTGGGGGGAAAAAACCCTAAAACCTCCCAATCCAAAATCCTAGACATCTGAATGTTCAGCCTATGTAGATGACATTTATTTACTACTTAAACTAGTAACAATACAATTTAGAATCACTCAAATCACTGCAAAAAGAGCTAAGTAAAATATTAATATTTTTAGAGACAGTCTAAGGTGAATATAAAAAGTGACAAAGTACTGAGTCAAGACAAAAGCTTTTTCAAATTTGCTAATTCCTTTTTGTGGATAAGAGATTTGGCTATTAATTTAATATAAAAAAGATATATGAGTTTGGGTGTGGCTTTTTGTGCTTGGTTTGTATTTTAAGGATTGTTTTCTTAATAACTTAGTCTGACCATGATGACTTCTCTACAGTGTATCTGGAGGGGGAGGGAAGAAATAGCTGGACTCTTAAAATGTTCCATTTCATGTGTTTACTTCATGCAAAATAATAGCCAGAGTGGCCAAAAATGCACGTATAGAAGTAGATGCATAAGCCAGTTCCCAACTCAGAGGCTCCAGCTACAAACAGTTCCCGGTTTTATTTGGCAGTAAAAGCTCTGTTTTTATTGGCAGGGGAGGAGGGAGCTGGTTGGTTGGTTTTGGCTTTTTAATAATCTAAAAAAAAAAAAAAGTGTCATTCAAGCTGTGGTATGCTATGTGTACTCATGCTATTACAAACATAATATTTTAATTAGAAGCTATGGTGCATTAAAGTTAATATGAGCAAATAAAGATGGGCAATAACAAACTTATTCTTCATAGGATGGAAGCAGTCCCTGGGGTACAAAGCTGACAACATGTATGATGTGAGCTTGATCTGTGAAGAAGACCTGCTGACCACTATCTTCTGTGCATGTGACATAGAGCATACAGGTTTGCCAGTGGCTTTTCACTGCTCCGTTTCATTCTCCTCTCAACAGATTTTCAAGGCTGAGATCGCATTACGATTCCTGAAACGTCCCAACCTGTGATATGCTTAGGCTGACTAGCTCCCTTAGCTAGGTGTGTGGAAGATGCAGAATAAATGACTGTGCCTCTTTTGCATGGTGCCTGTCTCTTCCCTCCTCCTTCCCCTTCTCCACACACCGCCACTCCCCACCCCCCACTGATCTTTGCTATATTTTACTGCAGAGGAAGTAGAGGAGCAATATGCTTCTAGCAGCCAAACTTATTGGAAATGACTGTTTATTTCTTCTAGGCTTTTTCCTGTTAGAAAAGAGAACTTTGGGAAACTTCAGAGCAAGAGATAATTCCTCTGAGCTTCACCTCAAATGTGACTAAAAGTGGTAAAGAAAGGAGTCGTCTAGCAGAGTAAGATAATGTTAGTCACAGGGTTTGCCCAATTTGATGAGAGACCTGAAAGCAGTAGCATAGCAAACATCGAGTCTATTCTTAAACTGAAGTCCACAAAACTAGTAAACTGGAATTCCACACTTCTGTATTAGAAAAAAAACCAAACAAAAGCTCTAAACTACTCCTTTCCAGGCTGCACTAGAACTGCAGGGATCAGTTGTTTGTCTACAGCTCATGAGAGCATTGAATGCACACTAGTGCAGATCAGTAGCATGCCCTTTTACAGCTTTCTATAATGGCCTGCCAGATTTCAGAGTCTGTCGCATGGACACCTGTATCTATTTTAGGAAAAGTAGCAGTTTCCAAGATAGTTGATTATTTGAGACATACAACTAGTCGAGGATCGGACGATAGTGGTCTTGAAGAGCTGTGCAACATGCTTGACCCAGATCAGAAGGATGTCTCCATGGACCTGGAAACATATCATGCCATCATGAAAGAGTGGATTGAAGACTGTAAGAGGAAATGGTAATAACTTTTTATCAATCTAGCTTATAAAAGCGTCTGTGAAAACAGGAGAGTAGAAAGTTCTCCTGTGGCTTGCGTCTTCCGTACTCTGGAACAAAGATGGTATTAGGACACCGTGACCACAGCGTGGATTTTGGCTGCAAGCTTTTAAATGTTACAAAGTTGGTAAGCAATCCAGTGTCATGCTGTCTTTGTGACTCTTGATGCTTCCTTGTTTCAGGGAAGATGGTGCCACGACGGAACAAACAGCAAGCATGGAAGACCTGCAATTTAAAGTGCATAAAAATACCTCTGAAGGTGCAGACCATTTTATTCTGTTTTTATTCAGGAAAACTCCACTTTCTTACTCTCTAACCAAAACCCCCACCTCTTTCAGCCAAAAAGATGCATGTCTGGATGAACACCACATCAGGAAGCTTGGAGGCCTATGGGGGTGATGTGTCTAAAGGAGATATGTAAGTCCACTTAAGCAATTCTTTCTCAGAATTTAGTACTCCTGGCTTTGAATTACTTGAGAGCAATTGCTAGAACCACTGTTTAAGAAGACTATCTCGGCAGAGTTTCTAATGCTGACCTCGGTCTGCACTAGCTTTTGATGTTATCACGTTCTTTCTCATAGCTGCTGTTCAGACTTAAAAACACACTAGTAATTTTTCCTGCTGATATCTTGGTCCTTCTATGTCCATTTGCCTTTTTAATTCCCTTTGGTCAGAGTTGTGCTGTGTGTTTCTTTTCCTTTTTAAACTGGTTCCTTCCCTCCCCCAAGTTCTTAAGTGTATGACAATAGAAGACATTATCTCCTGAAAATCTTGTCCTTGGTTTGTTTTGTTTAGGGTTTTAATTTTTTTTTATAGTCATCACCGACTTGGAGTCTGTTAATAGCAAAGCACTAATCTTTGAAAATTCTTAAGATTTTTTGAATGCATAAAATGCAAAAGTTAACAAACATCAGATCTGCTTTCTGATGCTTCTGTATTGTTTCTCAGGATCTCAAAAGGGTGATTGATCCTTGTTCAAGTTTCAGTTGAAAGCATAAGTGGGGAATGGCTTAGGAGAAAAGAAAGGATCCAGAAACTGTAGAGTTAATACAAAAGTATTAGTGGTGGCCTAAGGAGTGATTAGCAAAGACTTAAGATGCTGTCATGCAGACATCCAGGTGTGGTACTTGTCTGGTGGCATACTTAATTGCAGGGAGCATTAAAAAAAGTGCTTAAAAACAAAACAGTTCCTGGTGTCCATAGAATTAGAGAACTGGTGTGAAGATGATCTGGTATCTCTGTGCAGAGCAAATGACTTACACTGCAGCATTACAAGTCCTCTGTGGGCTCTCCTCTCACCTCTCTAATAAGTACAGCACAGTATCAGGATTTTTAAAAAGTCTAAATTGGATCAAATCACATTTCTCAATCTTTCCTGGTTTTGTTACTGGAATAGGGAGACTTCTGACTTGATAACCTGTGTTGCGGACCTGCAGTACAACAACCAGAAGCTTCAGGAAGAGAACAACAAGCTGAAGCTCACGCTAGAAGCTGTGGACGAGACCAACAATAAGCTATTGGCAGATAATGATGATCTACGTCAACAAATAAAAAGGTGGGAGACCCTGGTAGCACCAGATCTACAGTGTAATGGCCATGGGCAGACCTGTCTTCTTCCAAATGGTCCAGCCTTGCTTTATGCTTTTAGCCTCATTGGTGCTTCATGACAGCAACTTTCTTAATGTAGTTATCTCTAAGGTTTAACCCTCTTGCCAGATTGTTCTGCTCTGTACCTCCTAGACTTTATAAGGTCAGTCATTCATCTTATAGCCTGGCTCTTGCAGCAAAAAAAAAAAGCCAAAGCTTAATATTACCCATAGAACAGCCAAGCACTGGAAGGCTTCTAATCCTAGACCATACATTTGCTGCCAAGTAGAGGGGAAATGAGCACACAAGAGTTATTTTGCTAGTCCCTTGAGGAACTAAAGTGAGTTGTCTCACCAGCTTAGTATTGCTGCAGCCTGGGGACCATTAATGCCACAAGTACAAGCCTATTTTTACAGTAATTTTGTAATGCTCATCTGACCTAATTAATTCAAATGTGATATAGTTATGTCAACTGCCAAACCATTCCAAGTGTCTTTGGGGGAGATTAAGGCAAGAGTCCTACAGCATAGCTGGCACAGGATGCGTGCCCTCACGTGGGACCGTGTGCTCTGGAGTGCTCTGCAGCCCAGAGCTAGCCAGGAAAAGAGCTTTGCCCCACTGGTTAAATATATATTGTTTGGGGTATCAGATCAGGATAAGGAAGTGATGCAGAGCTTATTCTTGAAAACTGAACTGAAATGGTTTCCATAACTGCTATCAATCAAGTATTGTAATGATGAGTTTAGGTACTTGGGTAACCTGATGTATTTGACTGTAACAAGCTAATTGTTAGGTGGATACAAACAAAAGCATGCTCTCTTGGATGTTACATTTGCCTGTGGTTGCATCCCTTACTGCGAGAGCAGAGGAATAGAGGGTAAGTCCATGAGCCTTTACTTACTGCACAGAAATGATGGGTTTAAACTTTATTGTTGCTCTTCTGTTAAGTATCTGTGCCAAAGCATAAGTCCCTAGTGGCTTCTAAAAATAATGTTCTTGGTATTTCAAGCCAATCTAATGACCAACAGTAACTCGCTACAGTTTCTCTGGATTTAATTCTCCCCATGCAGCATCCAGCATTCTGTGCTGAAAGCCAAATCACTGGAAGAAGATCTAGAAGAAGCAAAAAACAACCTGAACCTGTCAGAAGAGAAGAGACAGCAGATTCTCTGCCAGAATAAACAGCTAGTAGGTGCTCTTATTTCTTGGCTTACGTTATACAGCATCACATACCTTGCTGTAACAGTGGCATGACCCCTCGGACTATAAAAATCAGCAGTATGACCTTCTCTGTACTAGTAGGTACAGAGGCTTTTTGAGGATGTTTGAAATGAGATTTATTAGTGTTATGGAAACACTGTGAAGTTTTTGCATGGAAGTTTCTTTAAACTATTGTCGGTTACAATGAAGAAAACAATTAAAAGGGCCAATCTTGCATATAATTATGCTTAAAGAACAGCTCGCGTGCTGCCATCATTGAGCCCTGTTTATTTTGAAGTTGGTGATGTTCTGCCAGAAATTCACATGACTTTTCTAGAACCACCAGTGACAGGAGACTCGGTTCAGATGTCCACACAAAAGTCGTTTTCCAAAACACCCCTAGGTTATTGTCAATGTCCATGTGGATGGACAGATATGACAAAGGCCTATCAGAAACCTGTCCGTTCTGGACTGACAGCTGGAAGCTTGGCACGTCTCGGGGTGTGAGCTCCCTGCATGAGAGCATCTGAATTGCACCCCGGGTGTCTGAGTAGCAAAGCCGGTGTGACTGTAAGTGGTGTAAAGCAGCCTGGTAACAAGGCTGATGTGGCTGCAGCTTTAGCAGGTGTTGCCAGACACCAGAGCGTAGGCTCTCTGGAGAACATATGTTTGCATTGCTGCTATGCATGTTTTTCACCCTACAGTGGCATCTCTGCGTCTTGCTGTGTGGGTGTAGCTGTAAATTGGTGTTCCATAGCTCTGTGCACTGCTGATGGTCGGTATTTAGAAATCAAAAAAAGTCTTCCATGCCAAGCAAGAACACAAGATTTTTTTTTGGTGCTATCCTGCTGCAGTGTGTATAATTCACCTTGTGAGAAGGAGGTGGGGTGGGAGAGAGAAATACTATTAGAAGTTTTGTAGTTGTTCTTCTAAGTCCGTTAGTTACTGCTCCCTGTGCAGTGGAGGCACTGAGTGGGATACTACTACCTTTCTTCATGTCTGATAAGAAGAAAGTGTAGTGTGGCACATAGGCTTTCCAGATTTGTCTAGCATTTGCACAACTAGACTTGCTCACTCTGGCTTTGAATACCTCCTTCCTATCATCTAGTGGTCTGAGTTTTACTCTGATTTGAAATGCCCGTGTCAAACCTGTCAGAGTTCATGAGCTGGACCAGCCTCAGCACTCCCCTTTTTGCTGTGCTCTCAGAAGTAAAGGAATGCAACACCATAGCTTCATATTCAGCCCTGAATGTGTCTGTGGTCTGTTGCTTTTTGGCTTAGTTTGGCTTTGAATGTTGAACTTGACATACTAAACCCAACTATTTTTTTTTTTTTTTTTTTTTTTTTATTTAAATAAACCTGATCAGGAAAAAGAAAACCAGTCTCTCGTCATCAAAATTACTTCTCTCCAGGAAGAGGTAAAATAAATCGTGACTTTGCAGGTGTATGTTCTTGTCTAGCTAAAAGCTCACCATTAAGAAATGAAATGTTTGTCATACTTTGAAGCCTGACATGCTAATTCGGTTATCAAAATATCTTACATTTTACAAGGAAAACTTATCATGAAACTTTGTATCTTGAAGTTGCACTGTGCTTCAGACTTTCCATTTGCTGGGTAAGTAAGGATATGAGGTTGGGGAAGTATGGGGGACAGGGACAAACAGCTTTTTTCCCCTCTTTTTCAAAGCTTTATAGACAAATTCCATATATTTCTAGTTAACAGAGCTATAAGATACTAACCCTATATTGAAACAATCTCCATCTAACACTTTTTCATAATCACTTCTGTTTCCCTCCTTTACGATCCAAAGGAGGAGCCCTGTATAGAGCTGTAACTGGGGAAAAATAAATAAATAAATAAAAAAAATAAAGGCAGTAGCTGGGGGCTTCACTCACAGATGGATTCATTGATACTGGCCAAGGACCTACAGGAGGCTTTTAGGGACTATATTGCTAATGGTGCTATATCTCTAGGCTCTCTTTTTTTTCTGTTCATAGGAGAGCTATTCATTCTTACTTTCTTTTATTTCTTTCATTAAAGTAAATATTTTATAAACCAGTTTTTATCAGGTGATAAAATGTTATATTTTGTGAGTCTGTATCTTAGACTATTTAGGATGATATAGAGAAACAGGTTAAATCACACATAGTCATGAAAAGAAGAACCTCATGGATTCAGGAATCTATTACCTATTATAACAACATGGTATTCATTGTTCTTTGCACAATTTCTGTGCTCAAGATTAGTCTTTCCAAAAAGATCATAAGTCCAAATAGCTATCAAACTGCATCTTTTGAAAAATAATTCTCATGCTGCAGGCCTGAAAGACTTCCTTTCGCTTTCTAGGTCTGATAGTGCTTATAAATCACATTCTGAGGTTTCCTCTTTTAACAGTGCTCTGGAGAAATGGGGGAAAGTAGCAGAAACGGTTTCAGTGGGACAAGCACGTACAATGTATGTGCAGAAATGCTGGTAGTGCTTTAGAGTAGGCAGTAGCTTGGGGGCGGAGATGTCATTTTGCCTACTTTTTTCAAGGAGAAGCTGTCAATCCATTCAGCTATGCCTAAACACTCTGTATCTTGTTCAGAATATTAGGAATACCATGGACACTGATGGACTTCAAAAGAAGATTTTGGAGTTGTCTAAAAATGCAGCAGAGCTTCAAGTAAGCATTTCAACTCTAGGAGGAACAAAAAGGCAGCCTATAGTTTACTCGGGTCTAGCGAGGGGAATTTCTACCTCTGGAAGGTAGACAGCCCTGAACCTGTCTGTATTAAAGAACTGCAGTGCAATCATAATTTGGACAGTGTGACAGCTCTGACTAAGAAAGTTGCTGTCTGGAGGCTAAAAACTGGGCTAATATAAACAATCCACATTTTCATTCTTTCTGCTAAGTTAAACTTTTAGGAAACCTTTTCCCCACTATTTGAGAAAATATATTAGAAAGTCATGCTTTGGCTGATGTTGCTGAAACTATTAGCTCGGACAGACAAGAAGAAACAAGGTGACTGAAAGCTGAGCATGCTTTCACTTTTAACTGTGTACAAGATTTGAACTTTAAAACCATGCAAGGTACTCGAAGAAGAATTTGTTTTTTCTAAGCAAGGAATGTTGATACCCTTTTTGATTTCCAAGAAGGACATAGGAACAGACTTGTATTATAGTGCATACTGATGACTGGAATTATTTTTGATCTTTTCATTCTTTAGGTCCAAGCACATATCTATGAGAGCACTGTGGTGAATAAAGAGGCAAGCTTGATCCAGGTTAGTTGCTTTTACTTCATTACTGTCTTGACTGAAAATACTGACTGTGGGATGATTTGTAAAAAAAGCAAGGCAATAGTCTTGACTGTGGCACTTCTACTGTTCTCGCACTACAGAACCTGATCCTATTAATGGCTTCAAAGTAGGCGAGATCTGCTTTAGGACCTGGTTATGAGTCAGCATAATTAAAGGTTTCAGGATTTTGCTTTTATTTTAAAAAAAGAAAAAAAATCACAACCTATTAAAACAAAACAAACTTGCAAATTTCAGAAAAATGCACAGAAACTTCTGAAGGCTGCTTCCTTCAACAGTTGGTAAAAGAATGTGCCTGCTGAAGATCCTTCCCTTCATGTTTTTTACTTAAATTGCTTAATTTTTGTGTCAAACTAGAAATGGTGATTCAGAGCCCAATGGAAAAGCAAATTTGTCCTTTCTTGTTACTGAGGTGTAATTATCTAGGCTCTGCTGAAGATGATAATTTCTGATGTTGTCTTTAAACTAGAAAACAAAGACATAAGACTACATAAAGGTGTTGGCATTCTCTGGATTCATAAATTATGCAAATAGCCTTCTAGGCTAATGGAGTTGCTATTTAGCAGAACAGGTTCTAAATCAGCTGATAAAATATTTGACTATTAAGCTGTCTGCAAAAATGAGTGCAGCTGAAGTCAAATAGTGACAAGAGAACCTAATGTCAGTGTTATCCAGCTGATAATTTTGTAGCTGTTTTTAATAGTTAAGTTGTGGGGGTTTTTTTGTGATTTGTTTTGGTTTGGGGGGTTTTTGGTGGTTTTGGTTTTGAGAGATTTTTTTTTTTTTTTTTTTTTTTTTCCAGAAGCAGCTTAAGGGCAGAAATGAATTAACTTCTTTTTTTTTAAGTAGCTTTCACTTTCTCCTCCTTGACTGATTCATAGCTTTTGTGGTCTCTGTAGTATCCTTTAATTTTAAAAGGGCTTTTTTAGTATATTGACTAAATGGGAATTTTGAAAGCAGACTGCTAGACTGCATGTTCTTGTAGCTAAAGGTGACTGGTTTGTATAATTTTGAAGAAACTGGTGTGGAAAACTGAATTTCCTTGTTGGCATTAGGATCTGTGTGATAAGGGTTTACCTGTAAGCTAAAAAAAACCCCTCTCATAGCTCTTTATGCAAAGATAGATCAGACAGGATTGATGGTGACTGAAAATTATTATGGAAATGTTTTTTTTCCAGGCCTGCAGAAGGTATATGAACATAGAAAACACTTCAAGTTTTTCCCTGTTTAAAAAACAAAAACCACCCAAACAACAAAAAAAACCCAACCAAACAAAACAAACCCCCCAAACCCAAAAAAACCCCAACAACAACCTTCAGCACCATACATCAGTTGTCTCTGCCAAAGCTGGAAACCTGGTTCTGTAACGCCACTTTTCCTGCTTAGCTTTCTGTGTATTTCATCTCTTTCAAAAACCTCAACTATTTTTAAAGATGAAGAGTAGGAAGAAGTCATACAAGGGTGAGAGGACCAGAGCTCCTACCTGAAGTTCCTGTTTTCTCTAAGAAATGTTCTGCTTTTCTGTGCAGTGTCTTCTATTGTAATGGCATAACATGACTGAAACCCATTGCTAGTTTGTGATGCTAAGCAAGCTACTACTTCTACGAACTCCTCAGTCTTACCATAAGGGTTGATATGTTCTCTATCAGCCCTTCCATTAGGTTCTCTATCAGCCCTTCCATTAGGTTCTCTATCAGCCCTTCCATTAGGCAGTGTCTAATCTGGAGAGCACTACACTCTCTGCCTTTAATCATGAAAAGTAATGAGACTAAACTAAGAACACTACAACTTGTTTTAAGGGTCAGTTGCGATTAAAACTCATGCCAGGCATACTATAGTCCAGGTTTTCAGCCAAAACTAGAGTGATTCTGTCTAGTTTAATCTGCTACTGCCAGTACAGAAACCAGGTAAGTAAGAAATTAAAACACAGCACCTGGAAAAAGTTTTTCTGTCTCCTCGGTTTCAGGAGTTACATAGAAAAGGTCTTCTGAGTGCTTTCTGTGAGCCAATATGCAATATAATTGACTATATTCTTTTAAATTTGCAACTGTTTTTTATGTTACATAATTAGGTTGCTGCTCAAACCTAAATTGTACAGTTTACTGCTGTGATGTAGAATTGAGCATAGTGTTATTTCGGTTACAAAGCATCATAGCCATATTACAAATGCACTTCAATGTGCTAGTTGTCAGGTTGTGTACTTTAAAGGTTCTTTTCTCCACAATCTCTGCAGAAGGAGCAGGACATCAAAGAACTGAAGTTAACAATTGTGGAGTGTTCCTCAGTAATAGAGGTATGGGACCTGAGTTTAGTTTTGACTATGTGAGGGGAAAGCATGCATATACTATGCTTCCTCTGCATGACAAACTAATACTCTAACCAGGTTTGATATATGTTTTAGACCTTGCGAGCAGAAAAAAATAAGCTACTGGAGAACATGCAACACATGCAGCAAGAGTTGATCTCGTGAGTATTGTGAACAAGTCCCAAGAAACGCAGTTCATCAAAAGTAAAAAAGAGCTGATTTTTTTTTTCCCCCTCCTACTTCTTTCAGAAATGGGTTGAGTTTCCCACTGTGTAAATTTAACAGTAACGTTCCTGAAAGGACGAATTCACTGCACTGTGAACTGGAACTTGCTCAGTCTTCTGAGGTATGAATCAATTCTTTATTGACTCTTATCCCAGTTGTCTTGCATCAGTGAAGGAGTAACAAAGCTCATTCCCTATAGGTCGTTAGTAACCCTGGAACTTGAAGCCATTAGTCCTAGCATGCAAGCATAGAATGTGACGGTTACAATATTGTCCCAAGTACGTTGGAGAAAGTCCAAGGAAAAGCAAACACTCGGAGATCGAAAAAATGAGATCTACAAAGTAAATCTGGAAGACCTAGGGTCATGCATTTAGCTGGCAGAAGAACAGACTGATAGAAGAAAATATGAGTTTTCAAATATATAAAAGCTATTATGCTGAAGAATGTAATGGTCTGTTTTTTCTGATGCAAACATTTTCAATTGCAGGAGGGGAGACTGCTTTTTCCTTGAAGTCTAATGTAGTGAAAAAGAAAATTAAGCGTTAGAGTAAGCATCTTGATGAGGTTGTAGAGTCTTCAACTTATTTACTCTTTAGAAACTCTGATAAGCATCTGTCTGTAGATACCATTCCCTTGCCCCCTAGCAAGTACAATGGAGACTGATCTTTAGAAGTCCTGTCCAGCTTTTTTTTTTTTTATTATTTTTATTTTCCTTCTCTCTGAGGTCTTTTCATAGTGACTCAGAAGAGGACAGGAGAGGCATCCTTCTGATGACCCTGTCACAGGCTGACAGTCTTAGTACTGCAGTTGAGCTTGTTGGTTTGGAGCTGTAATGTCCCCCATGTCCTCTGCAGAACACCCAGCAGGTGGTTTGGTGACTTTTGGCAGCTATGCTTTTGATCAGACACACTTGACGTAACACTGGAAGTTTTGTCTCCAATTTACTGTTCTCATAGCTTTCCAGCACTCCAATAGAGAACTACTAGAAAAAAACAATGTATATTATGGTTTTGGTTCAGATTTTTATCTGAGCTGTCCTGTGCCCATTTTCCTAAAGACATTCCATGGAGTCCAGCCTTCCTTACAGTGCTGTCTTCCCTTCAGATGTGAGCTGTGCAGCAGAGCTGATACCAAATATATGCTATTGCAGTGATTTTTCTTGGAAAACTTCATTGTGCTGCTACCTGCTTTTGTATGTGGTGCATTTGCACAGCAGTCGCAAAGAGTTAGCATTTGCAACAGAAAAAGGAAAAACTACTCACGGACTAAAACTACAGGCCCAGAAATGAGAGGTACACTTGGCTAGGCAACTTTGTTTCAAAAGTAACATGTTGTCCCCTATTGCAGCTCCCCACAGATGCAGTGACTCACTGCATTTATCTCAAATGCTGTAATAAGACACAATTCCACCAAATCACCTGTAAAGCAAGTAAGGTCTCTGCTTATGCATCATTTGGTAAAGCCTCTTCTGAATAAAGATAACTGATTATTGACTTCCTCTTGCCTACTCCTGACGTGAAAATTTACATTGGATCACTCGGCAGCTTGGCTGGCTTTTTTTTTAAATTCCCATGACATGATGGTTTTGAAAAGCTTTTACAAGCTTCAAGTTTCAGTAGCTCTGACCTTCTGGTAAATACGATGCAGGGATACTTCAGAAAAGTCTAAATGTCACTGATGCTGGTTTGTAATAAGGAGATGTCAAAATAAGCTAGCTGGCTCTTCCATCTCTTCAAAGATTACCAAGACTGAATGGATGTCCCTGGATGAAACACTGGACCGTGAAGTGCTGTTTTTACTTCAGGGACCTGAACATGTGGGAGAAAAATTTAAGACTATCATGCAAAACCTGGTCAGTGGCAGAGCTTATATGAATAAGGATGCGGTCTTCTAGCAGCCTTTTAATTAGCATTTCTCAAAGCATTGATAATCAGATCAAGTTTAAGCCTTTTGAAAAAAAAAGAATAGCTTTTTTGGGGATGGAGAGGGGGCATAGTTGCTTTAACAATATCACTTGGCACCTACTCTAACACTGTAACTTATAACCTGGGTAATTCTGGGCAGCATTGTGTCAGACTAGCACTAGAAATGCCAGGGATTGGGGGGGGGGGGGGGGGGGGGCTGTTTGGGTTTTGGGGGTTTGTTTGTTTGGGGTTTTTTTGGTGGGTTTTTGGTTTGTTTTGTTGTTTGGTTTTGTTTTTCAGCAAGAGGAAGCCTCTGAAGCAGAGGAGCTTGTCATGACTTCTTTACAATGCATAAAAGATCTTGATGTGAACATGCAACAGGCTTGGGAAAGAAAGCTTGTGGTAAGTAACTGTTTCTCTGAAGCTATTTTATGAAATAGTAGGGCTATGCAAAAACTTAATATATATTAATTACTTGAGATCATAGCAGTCAGTTTGGAAGTCAGGGATGGCTGTATGGGGAGAAATACCTTTTGTAACTCCTTTTTTTTTTTTTTTTTTTTTTTTTTTTTTGAAGATGAAAGGGATGATTGCTTTTCACTTAAATGCTGTACTTTTCCTGACTTGTCTTGTGCAAGATCTCACTTTGTTAAAACTATGCTTGAAGGCAAGGGTAGGTGAAACAAATCAATTTGAAGAGGGAAATGAGGTCAGATGATAATCCTATAGCATGTGAGTTATGAAGATTTTTCTGCCCACTGCATCTTTCTGTGTGCCTCGAGCACCCATTTTCCCGTGCTCTGAATCTGACTATGTAGCGGATGGTTTCACCATCAAGAGGAGGAGGGAGGTGGCTTTATAACTGGATTTCCAAATCAAAACCTTCATAGGGTTTGCCTTCTTTTGAAAGGCAAAGTGTTATGCTTTTGCTGGACACAATCCATAGGAAAAGTTTCTACAAAAACATATTTTATAACTTAATCTTGCATAATGTATTTTTACTATTCTTCATACCTCTTGTGAGGCTTGAAAGTAAACAGTTTTGCTCAAGGTAACTGACAAAAATAAGTTTCCCGTATGGTGGCAGTGGTCTGTGGACACAGCTCAACTCCCTTGCTCTTGTTTCCTCCTCCCCTCCCATGTAACAGCACAGTTTCTGAAATTTTCATCTTGCTGGATGTAGCTTTTTCTCTAACCTGCTCCTTCTTCCTAACCTGTCATTAGGAACACTGCTACATAAAACTCCACTGAATTCTGTATTAATGCTGTCTTTCAGCTCCTTAATAGAAGCAAAACCCTCAATTCATCCCGCTTGGGTAATAGCAGGTGGCACTACCGTACATGCTGCTTTAAACTGTTAGCTTTTAAGCAGAAATCTACCCTTCTTTTCTTGTAGTGCTGCCAAATGTTGTAGCTGGCCCTCTTCATCTTTCCTGGGCAGGCAAGAGCAATCATTGGAGCCATCTAGTCCTGCAGCCAGGTTTTTTAGTTTTTTCTTTTTTTATGTAAATCCTGAAAGCTTCCACTTGGAGAAAGTGTAAGCATCTCGGTCTCCTCACCCTGGTGTGACTTTGGGTAGACTCTAGGAATCTGCTGTCTCATGCATTGCTGTAACTTTTTGATCCTGACTAAAAACTTCCTCATTCAAAGATGTCACAGCTGAAAAATACTTGTTAACTTACCATTTGCATTGGGATCCTATTCCTGTTAAACATGTAAAGCTAAAAACTTTTGGTGTGGGTGTTGGAGTTCATTGTGGCAAGTGAATCTTAATCTGGTTCCTAGAGAGTGATGCATTTGGAAACTAAGTTAACAGAGGATCAAGGAAGAATAAAATTTTTTAAAAATAAAAGGTCCTGTCCTTCTGGGTCCTGTGGGGGTTGGAAGTGACTTCATGTCAAACGTATTATCTTCACCTAGCTAGAACAAGCCAGATGTGCGGGAAATATGGTATATGGAACTGAACAACAATAGATCAAAAAAAAGAAGCATTCAAAGTAGCTTCTTCCAGCCTTAGAGAAAACTTTTGTAGAAAACTTAGAGCATGGTCCAAGATTTAACTATCACTTGAAGCCTAAACACTTCCCCACCATTTCCTGTGAAATATACTATGGACATGTTTTGCTGGGTTTTAGTATTTTTAAGTATGTTTTAAATTACATTATATGTAAAGTAAATTTTAAGTGTGCCTGTGGTTTTCTGTGTATATACATATATTTAAGCATATACAAATAGTGACAGCAAAAACTTTTTTGCCCTTCTCCTGCTGGAAGATAAGACAGGCACATGTGCCCTGATAAGCCTATACCACTTATGTGTCAAAACCATGCTATTTCTAAGAGCAAGTGCTGCCTGCCTTGGCTGAGAAACTGATATTCAGGATGTGGGCATTTGCATATGGTCACATCCCATGTCATCCTAGTAAGCCTATCTAGCAAAACTGCTCAGCACCCCCTCCCCTTTTTTTTAGCATGATACTTGATGTGCTACACTTTTTGTTTGTTTGTTTTGTTTGAAGCTTGTGAACAACATTAGAGTCTAACTTGCAAGTAGGTAACATGGCCTGTATTTGTAGGGTTGTCGTTTTCCCCTTTGAACTAATGTGAAATCCTGGAAATATGAACCTCATTCTTACCTGATCCGTTTGACTCTCACTAAGCATTCTTTAAAAGCCGAGGACTCTATTTTTTTATGTTCAGTTGAACAAGGTCAGAGGAAGAGGACTGGATTCTTCTTTCTCAGCACTTTATACTGCAAGTCACTGTTCAGAGAAATATAGAGGATGCAATGTTACTTAACACTTCAGTTTTACCCTCTTCCCCTTTTTCTTCCTACAAATCAAGGTAAAACTGAAAGCCTTTGTCACAGGTGTCATCCCCTGGACAGATTTCATCCGCTAGGCGTGCATGACAATGAAGTATGGATTTATCGGGATTTGTTGTGTTTTTTGTTTTTTTCTTTTTATTTTGCTGTAATACAAACTCAAATTGGCACCAATGGACTTAGTTGTACTTTGAGGAAAGGGTCACAGAAGTCTAAATTATCAATTTTTTGGGCTTCCTGCAAGATAGTCATTATTAAAACTTACCCTTATGAAATATGTTTTTTGTTGCTGTATCTGGGCATCTTGTGCTGCAGTTTTTGGGGGGTAAGTTGTAAAGACTCCCTTGTGCACCATGTAATCTCCTGCCACACTTACCATAAATACCTTGCCAACTGTATATTTGTTTTACAAGAAATAAAGAGGAAGAGGACTATCTGTGTATGCTAGATCTGCCCAGAAAGGCTGAGAGTGGCTTTTGACTTAGAAGTAACCTTTTGAAAAAAGCAGGAGCCATTTGTCAAATTGGACTACAGAAGGCTTACGTTTTCTTGTGCAAACTGTTATGTGTTGCTCCATCTTAAAAAAAAAAAAAAAAAAAAAAAAAAAAAAAAGTCTTAAAGTACTAATGCTTGGCAGGAGTCTAGACTGTCTGTCCCCACATCCTGTCAGATTCAGGAGTTAGAAGGCACAGGTTTGAAGTTTAGGTAGCTTCGTCAACCTATTAGACTGCACAAAACATTGTTTTGTACAAAACAAATACCCATTTCTCCTTTATAATACCTTTCTTATTAAAATGTATTTTTCCTCATTTCTCTCTCTCTCTCTCTCTCTCTCCCCCCCCTCTTCCCCAACCAGATGCTCTGTGAGTAGATTACAAAATATTGTCAATCATCCACCTTCTTTATTGCTGATAGTGTTGGATGTAGGTGATGATACTAAATGGTGGAGCAGAGAAATTAATTCTCATCACGTAAATTGGGGCTCTGGTTTAGTCTCTGGCTCTGCTCCTCATCTAGCCACATGGCAACTCAGTTTCAAAATTCCACAGGTTCTCAAGCAAGAACTAGGAGAAAAAAGACATCTTTGGATCCAGAAACTTAATCTCTTGGAAAAATACAAAGAATCCCTAGATAAGGATTTTATTCGAATGGCAGGCGACCTGAGGAGAACCAAGACAGAGCAACTTCACCTAAGGAAAAAGCTCTCTGCCAGGTACCCCTTCAAAGCATATGTATCTTTTGTTGTTGTTGTTGGTTTTGTTGGTTGCTTAGCTGTTTGGTGGGAGTTTTTATCTTGTGGAACAAAGTTCACTGAATTCTGAAGACTTTTTTTTCACAGAGGAAATTATCTGCTGTTTTGGAGAGTGGATCTGGTTTTAGCATAACGCTTACGCTATGTGGGAGTTAAGGTTTGTGTGTGAAGTAACACATTGTCTTGGAGATGTCTCTGAAAACACCAGGGAGACCACAGACTGAGCAGTTAAAGCAAGAGGGCACTGCTTATCTAGCAGGTGCAACCATTAAATAAACTGCTGGGTTTATGTGAAGCAGAAGACCTGTAAAATATATGCCTGCAGGTATTATTTCTTTGGTAGACAATTGCTAGCCCCAGACAATATAATGTCGCAGTTTCTCAAGGGTGTAGCTTCAGTGAGTTATCTCATTATATATGAAAACTTAACTTTAAAGTTTAGTTTATTGGCACATGGTTTCTGCTATGACTTTCCATGTTACAAATGTGACAGCAAAAGACAGCAGGTGTAAACCTCTGCCTGCCCTCCTTCCTCTCCTCAGACATTCAGGAAAGTAGGTAGTTAAGGGTTTTTTGTCAGAAAAACTAATCTGAATTTGTTGTCTTTGTGGAACCCGGGCTTACTCATAGCGTCAGCCTTCTGCTATCCTATGTTAAATGTAAATTTTTGCACATATGCTTTTACCTGGGTTTGGGGTGTAAGCAGCTTCCTAGGGCATTGCATCCCAAAGAGCTAATGTGGAGCAGTCATACTGTGCTTTTGCCTGACTTATCTTCCACTTAACATTGTTAATGTAGACCTCCCACGTGCTCTCCCTTCACTCAGAAAAGAGCTGAAAAAAGTACTGATGGCTTGGTTTCTTACAGCTGCCTCTCTGTAACAAAATTGTTTGTGCTGGTAGCAACAAGAAAAAAAATACAAGGGTGAGTTACAGAAGAAATGGGCAAAGGATTTCTGCAGTGGAAAAGAAGGGGTTCCTTGAAAGCCAGCACCTTTGGCACTGGTTCTGATGGTATCTGCTTGCTGTCAAGTGAAATACACAAGTTCATTAAATTAATTCCCCAGTATTTTACAGGTTATCTGCAGTAATAGTTCCAGGGTATCTTTGCTGGAATGATTGACTCTATATCCAATAATTATTTTTTCCAAACCATGAGACAATGCATTCTTTTGACTAAATTGCAAAAGTTTGCCCCACTAAGCTCTTGCTCTTTGAGAGTTCTCTGGATGTTCCACAAGCTTCTGCTGTGGTACCCAGCTGGCTGGGGCTGGCACAGCCATTGCACTGTTCAGCTGGGGAGAAACCAGGGAAAACCTCCATCCCTTTCCAAATTCTGGAGCTGCTATAGAAAACCTTGTCTGCCTACTGGGTTGAACCGTGCTTAGCAAGAACTAAGTCCCTGGTGCTGGATCCTGGGGAGCTGCAATATGTAACAGCTGAATGTGGTTCTTGACGAGTGTCTCGACAACTAGTGTGTGTCATCTCCCAGGCATGCCTGCTCTAAAATATCAGGAATAGATTGTGGTTTGTGCTCTCTCACCCTGCAGGCAACGTGAGATAGAAACTATCAAACAGTTACAAGAAGAAACTGCTGGCCAGGCAGAAGCCCTTGGTTTAGAGCTGCAAAAAGCTACAAAGCAGCTTGAGTATGCCAGCAAACAGGTAAGGAACAGCCTAGTTCCTTCTACACAGGGAACAAGAAAGCAGATGCAAAAGGTTATGTACAATGCATCGCTGCTCTTGGGAAAGGAAATCGCATGTTCGGAATGGAGCGCCTCGTTGCAAAAGTGGAACCAGCAGAGGAAGTAAAATTTGAGGGGGTGGTGACAACAGTTTGCTGATGAAAGAGGCAGCATTGCATATTTGCGGTGGCTTTAAAAAAAAAAAAAAAAGAGAAAAAAAACCCAAAAATAGCTTCCATACACAGTCCACCCCAACGTAAAAATGCAGAAGTTCAGAGGGAGCTTTATCACTTCCTGAGAAAGAACAGATGCAGTTCGGTTTCATTTACATGAACTGTAGAGGCTCCTTGTGTTAGCCAGGCTGCTTTATTTTTTATTTTTTTTTATTCCTGTCTTTTTTCTTTAAATATTGTTCTGTGCTTAGGCAGAGGATCAAGTTGAAGCCTTTCACTCTGCTTGTGAGGAAGCTGCATCCTTGAAATGTAAGTTAGAGGAAGCCATTTCTGAGCAGCAAAAACTCAAGGATGTGAATGCAGCTTTAACAAGCACTTGCCAGTTGCTTCAAGAAAAGGTGGAAGACCACAAAAGTGAGTAACTGCCGGCAGTGTGCCACCATTCACTCTTGCACGGGCAAATCCTTTATGGTTTACTTATGGCAAGGGGGAATACGACTGAGCTGCAGGTCATCCAGTAAAATTCTCTGTGGAGTTTTTTTTTTTTCTCCTCTTTTTTTTTGGGGGGGTGTGGGTGAGGGGGCTTTCTTTCTATTTTCCCTTCTCTTTTAAGAGATCTGCAACCATGGCATCTGGGTTGAGAATCAGGTGAGATCCCAATGAGTGGATGTTGGGCTGGACCAAAGCTGCAGAGCCTCCTAACAAAACCTCCAGTTCTAGGAGGAAGGGTTAGTAACTCCATGGGTGGCACTGGCACTCCTTTACCAAAGGTGCTGTTCCCACACCTGAATAGCCCACCTTATTCCTAACAAAGTCATCCCTCTTTCTTAAGCTTCCTGTACCAAATAGACCTGATTTTTATGTTCTGCATTCTGCTTGCTGCTTGTATTTGCTTTGTGTTTTTGAATAACTGCATGGTATTAGGCTGTTTTCTTTAGTAGAAAGCAATTGTGTCATCGTACATGTGCAACTTCTGCTATGGAACCATGGGAACTTCATACTACCTCTTACTCACTTACTAACACCAACACCTCAAAAGCTTGGGCAATTAAAGAATGCATTGGTTTGATTCTACCACATGTGGCTTTTTCTTTGCAAATTCTGGAGTGTGTATTGCTTGTAGGAAAAAAATTTGGCTGACTTAAGCCCACTAACATTTGACCTCAGGCTTGCATTTCCCAGGGCAATGTGACTGATGCTCAACATACATGTGCATTGTAGTTTCACATAAAGTTGTTTACAATTTGTCTTGTAGGAAAAATTACATGGGACCCTGTGTCTTAGCTCTAAGGCACAACTGTTATGCACTGATGTGGCAGAAACAGCTCCAGATTGTGCTTGAGTTCTGACCAGTATTTTAGCATTGTTCACATGTGTGTGCTCACGTTGCTTTCATGCTTACTGCTTCCTTCAAACTGTAGAGTGTGGGTTGAGTTTTTGGGGGTTGGTTTTTTCTTTTCTTTTTTTTTTTTATCAGGAGGCATAACAATGGAAATAGTGTGTCATTTTCCAGCAATGAGTAGACAAAGCTCTTCTGCAAAGTGAGCTAGAGTAAATGAAAACAGAGATCCCCAGACATGTGGAAGAGACTGGTGCCACTGTGACTCAAAAAAGGAGAATAAAAAAAAAAACCAAACAAACAAAAAACCAAAAATACCCCCAAAAATAAAGACACACCCCCCCCCCCCCCCCCCCAAAACCACCACCACCTTGAAAATGGCTAAGACTTTGGCTTTAAATGACTCCAGGTAGTTTGCAGAAATCTCTTTCTGTAGATAAATAGAAATAAAATGGTAGATGTGTAGAGAAGTTGCAAAGTGTTATGAAAAACAGGGCTTATAAACAAGGGTGGAAGTGGGGAAGGACAATGCTTTATATTGGTTCCTGCAGAAAGCCAGACAGGTCTAGTGTCCCTTCTGACTGAAGGGCTGGGCTGGGGTGTCTCCCCATCCACCTACCTACTCCATTCCCTTCCTTCCTCCCACCTGTGTGGTAGGAAGTGAGAAATTAGGGAACCTGTTGGCCAAGGAAGCTACTACTCAACCTAAGTCAGCCTGGCCCAGGTCCTTCTGTGTTTCAGATGTCTCATCATGCCTTGCCACTAATTGCTACAGCCCTCATCCAGTGAAAAAGCTGAACAAGCTGCTGAGCTGCCTTCAATTTTTGCTTAGGCACTGAAGTGGCAGTGCTAATAATCTCATACCCCACACCCGTTATTAGCTGAGGTATAAAAGTTATGATAGACTTATATCAAGGTAGAAGTCAGCAGAGACAGGCCCTGGCATTACCTAACTTGAACGAAGAAAGTTTCTAAGTATAACGTAAAGCCCATTGACTTTAAAACTTCCGTACAGGATGTCAAATTGGAAGGACAAATGCTTCTCTTCCAGCAAGTCATAATGGAGTTGTCCATTTCCAGAGGGAATTGTGCCACCACAACACTGACGATGTGGGCAAGCATTGCCTCCCCTTTATAGCAAGGGGAAACATAACCACAGGGAAGGAAATGACCAGTGTTTTCTGCAGGGTGGAACTCGCAAAACAAAATGCACTTTTAAAATTCTCTTATCTGTGAAAAACCGTTGTAAGTATAACTAGACTAAAGCAAAGTACGATGGGTTAGTGATAGGCAGTAGTCAGGTTTAAAGACACTATAACATCCAACTGCTTGTTATCAAATTATAAGGAACTGTGTAAGACTTGTAAATGTCTCTTCATAGCAACTGCTAATGCGCTGAGATGGGAACTGCTTCAAAGGCGACTCTGTGAATTGCTCTGTCAGGTATGATGCTTGTTTGGTGGGAGAAGAAAAGGTAGACTTGCACAGGAGGTGGTCTGGTGGAAGGACACCTACAGCTGAGATGAACTGCAAGTAATTTGGCAGCATCTAATTTCTTCTTTTCTAACATGTACGTAACTGTGGAGGCAGTAAACTGTATGTACTGATCTGCACATTATTATTTTCCTTGCTCAGCCTTCTGGAAAAAATGGGCTAGAACCGAACAGGTGTGGTGTTGGTCTTTGCTGTAAACTATTGTGGTGATCACATCAAATGGGGTTGAGGGAAGCTTTCCCTGATGCGTTGGTGTAATTTGTCCCCCACAATCAGCCCTCTCTTCTGCAGACAGTCTTGAAAACAAATGTTTAAAATTTTGTAATAAAATATTTTTCAGTATCCAGATACTGGAATAGGCAGTGAAACAGTTATTACCTTTGTGCCCCTCTGTGGAAATATGTTGAAAATTATATAACTCTGGTGTGCTTTGCTTTGAATAAAAATACTTTCTTCAAGTTTGGAAGGGGGTGGAGGGGGAGACACTGTGGGAAGACTTTTTTTTTCTTTTTTTTTTTTTTTCCCCCCTCAAACAGCTCTAGTAAGGAACGCTATAGCTCAGGGTCTGAACAGTCTGGATTTCACACAGAATAACAAGGTATTTATAAAGACAAACAGAAGATCCTAAAACGCATCCTAGGCTGTAACAGGGGCATCAGAGGAGCAGAATCAAAACTGTGGACCAGCTGCATGTGAATAAAACTTGTGTTTGTGCATAAAGGTCTGCAGAATTAAAGGCTGAAAGTAGCAAGGGGAAACAACTGCATAGTTTTCCTGGTAGCTGATAATAGTTCAATTAGATAAAATTCCATTTTGTTCATAATCAGTAGTAGTGTTCCTTTTTTTTTTTTAACCTTTTTTTTTCTTCTACATCTGCCTGCCTTGAACTATTTCTCTAATGCAACAGTGCTGCGCCGAGTTAGAATCTGACTACGGTCTGCTGCCCACATCAGCTGAGCCACTAAACGGGAAGGTAAGTGTGCTTGCTATGACCATTGCTGAGCCTGTTTAAAATGTGACACTAGTTCTGTTTGTCCTAATTTTTTTCATGACCTAAAGGAATTAAATAACTTTCCTTGTGAGAATCTTTGCGAAGTTAAACATTCAATAAAAATAATTTGAGGTACATATTTATGTATATGCATGCACATGAATACACACATACAAAAGTATATTTAAAACTTTATTGCAAAACCAGTTTCCTACTGCTTCTGAACAGTCACTGTGACAAAATACAGGCATTTGATGAATTGCATTCTGAGAAGGATCAGAGGCTGAAGATGGGGCTACATCTTCCAATTTCTTTTCCATTTTTCATCACTTAAGCAACATTAGGTTAAATGCAGCTGTGTTAAGTGTTGCTTCAGAAGTTTTCTCTAGCCATCTTCAGATGACATCTCTTTAGCACTAAAGAGCAAGTGGTGTGCGTTCAGGGGCAGGGGGTGGTGGGGACAGCGCTTTGTCTCCATGCGGCCGAGCTGGAGCTGCCCTCCTGCTCCTGCTGTGGGAAATCTGACCTGTGTAGCAGGTGCTGGACACTGGACAAATGTTCCTCTTCTCAGGCTGTCCAGTTGGCTTGGCTTGGCTGAAAGGGTTGGGTTTGGTTTCGGTTTTGTTTGGGGGTTTTTGCAATGGTTTGTTGTTTATTTGGGTTTTGGTTTTGGGGGCATGAGGGTTTTTTGGGTTGTTTTTTTTTCATGGTGTTTGGTTCATTATTTGGGTGGTATTTTTGGTTCTCCTGTCCTGCTCGTCTTGCCTGGTTTTGTAGTATCTAGTTCCAGACGTAGCTTGAACCAATATGTCTGTTGCAAATATAAAGTTGAATTATTCTACCTCTTCCTGTATCTGTTCTGCCCATTAAGGGTGTCAGCTTTTCTAGACAAAAAAGCAACAGATGATGTATTTGTCTAACTGTTAGTATTACATTATGCAGATGCAACTGTGCTTGTGTGGGGGAAGTTGATGGTATTAATGTATTCAGCGTGATTGAACAATAGCAGCACTTTCTATTTTTCAATTAGCAGCTCCATTGCTCTAAACGACTGTGGAGTGAAGGACCCACCTTGTGCACTGAACTTCCTGGGACACTGCCCTTGGATATTTCACACTGGCATAGTACACCTCTGCTAGGTAAGACCTGGTGGTGTTGGCCATTTTTCTGTCTCTCTCCTGAAATATAGCAAGAGTTCTATAGAACAGTATCAACGGTGCTAAACGTCCTGGTAGAGTGTGGAAAATCTATTGTTGGCTTTAGGCTATTTCTGCGTGTAATCCAGGAGGCTGAACCATGTTTATAATGCTTGCAATGAAAGGCCTGAAAAGGTGACTGTATCAACCTAATAGGACTCCCCAAAAGCTTAAGGAACTATTGGTATAAAGCATATATCCAGGTATATTCCTGACAAGATGCTTGCCAGTCTGGATCAAGAGGGCTTGAGCTGTGTTCTTCCTATTCACTCTGACTGGCACACACTGAGATAGCAAGTGATGTACTGCTACTTTGCTACTGAGCTGAGGTCGGTTCTGGTTTAAAAACTTGGACGGGTAACATAGCTACTGAGAATCAATTAATTTTATTTGTTGATTTCTCCTGCATTCATAAGGTGTTTGTAGTTCCCTGCAACCCTCAAGCCTTACGAGTATTAAAAACAACCACTGACAGATATGCATTGCAATGCCACAGAACTGCAGATTGCATTTGGGATTTTACAGACAAAGTGTTTCTTCCAGCAGTAAGCTGGTACAACACAGAGTCTCTTCTCACACAAACTGAAAAATGCTCAAATGTAATTCTGTGCCATGCTGGGGGAAATGGAAGAAGATCTTGCTTGACTGCACATGCTCCTTATAAGAGCACTGCTGCTCTGAAAGGGCTGTTTCAGTGGACGAGCTCAGAGAGTTCTTGCAACTTGCTGTAATATCACGATCCAGCCACGAATAAGGCAGGTATTCTCGGCTTGCACCAATTGAGTATTGATTAAAAAAAAAGACGATCTATTTCCCAGCCCTCTACAACAAAGCTGTCCCACATGGAAGTTTCCATAACCTGACTGATATCATAATCCCCATCCTCAGGTGCTGCAGACTCTCCATCTACAAAATATGCTAAGGTCACATAACCTACCCTTTCATACCAAGATAGGAGCTGCTTTATTATAAATCTGTATTTGGTTGGTCTGCTTCTTGATTATTTTAGACTCGGTCAAAAACTGATGTAACTAAATCCAACTTTGCCCACGATTGCCACCCTTCACACTTGTGTCTCTTAACAGATGCTCTGACCTTGGAAACCTCATGCCCAAATAACTCTTCTGTGCACAGCTGGGATCGGCCTTGTAGACGGAGCTCTGGCAGCTGCACACTTGAAACCCGCAATCGGCAATGCGCATCCACTTCAGATGTGACATCAGTGGGGTGCAAGTAAGACGGCAGAATTACCTCTTTGGGGCAAAGGGTGGAAGAGTCCACAGGATCTAGTAGGTTCTAAGGGAAAGCTCTATCCCCAGTACATGCTGGCTTCAACAGCAGAACGTCTCATATACTGGACACTCGGAGGTCAGCTAATGGTGCTGTGGGGTAACGTTTTGCTTCTATTCACACAAGTAATATTAAAACTTTTTACTGAGACTGTTGGTATGACCACCAGCCAAATACAGTGATGGCATTTCCATTTCATGGCTGGAGAACTGAGGCATGAGGTAGGTATTCTTGTGTCTATTTTCAGTGTTTAACTCACAACTGACACTCCCATTTAGGAGCCAAAAGCCTATTGGCTTTGAGGAGTTACTTTTTTTTTTTTTTGCAGAGTTTAGAGCAGGAATTCTGAGGGCTTTGCTTGTCAAGCTGCCTCCTTAGATCTTTAAAATAGAGATTGAACTGCTTAAGACTGTGAAAGCTAGCTATTGTCAGTGAATATTTTAAAAGATAAGGATGTTCCTGAAGATGCAGAGGCAGACAGTCTGCAGCAAAAGACTCAGCAGCTCTTGAAGATTTTGCCACTGGTTTTCTGTAGAATTGTGCAATGTGGAGGAGGTTGGGAGGAGGACTGGTGGTGGTTCTTGCTGTTCGGGGGAGGGATTGATGGTTAGTGATGAATTTGTCTTTCTCTGAGACACCAGCTGTCTGACTATACAGATAGTGGTGACTTCAGTTGTTACGTGCTTGGAAAACGGGCAATGTAGCTCGCTGCTGTTTGGGCAATATGCAAATAAAATGTGTATTGCCAGGTGGAAAATATGCTCTGCTGCTAACTATACTGATGCAGACCTTCCTGTTTCCATTACAATGACGGACTCTTCACTTACTGAGGTGAGTGCTGTCTCTGATGCCCGAGATGTGGTTTTGAACGGGTTCAAGCATTTAGTGCCTTACTCAGGCCCAGATCCAGAAGCTATAAATTGGCACTGCTCCAAGGTGTAATACTGTAGTTATAGACCGAAATGTCTTGATGTTCACATGCATCTGGGTCATGCTTTTAGCTGGGGAGTATTTTAAACATGGCTTCAAGGCTTGAGATGGTGCTGTTTCTGTAGTAATACTCAGTTCTGCCAGGGAAGTCTGAGTGATTTTGCTCTTTTCATCCACCTGCAAGAAGCCACAAGATGTTTTAGTTGTGAATGCTGCCTTTCTCTGCACTTTCTCCCACAGCTGCCATGTAACAGCTAAAAAACGGCATCTTTGCTGTATGAAAACTTTCCTTCTGCTGATGTGCTCGGACGTGCCTTCACTGCTGTATTGAATCCTGCATCTACAGCTTGAGCTGTCAGTTGGCCTTCTCATGGCACCAGCAAGATGAGCTGCAGCTCAGCACACCTAGTTGTGCTCTGTGCTCAGTGTCACAATACTTACTACTGAAATCTAGACCTCAGTCCTGCCACACAGGGCTTCTAATTAGTTTTACAAATGCCAGTGTTGGTGGTGATGATGGAAGAATATTGGTCAGTGGTTTCTGTGAACCTGGAAATAGCCTTTGCAAGACTGGTGAGCAGGCAACCTCAGACCTCGCCTAGCAGGTGTGTGGTACCTGCAAGTGCAGCAGTGGTCTGGTTGTAGTGGCAAATCAAGGCAGAAAGTGCAGTGAGGGTAAAAACTAAGAGTGGTGGGGACTGCCTGTGGTTTCAGCACACTGCTCGGTTGGGGTAAAGCAGGTGAGGAACTCAGTTTGTGCTCTTACTACTTAAGCTACTTTAAAGAGGATCATCTCAAGTGCTCTTGCTTTATCCAGTCCTATCACAGCCTTGCAAAGTTGTCTGAAATGCCTGTGCTTCATTGCTCTGGAGCTTTCTGTAACCACAGCTGGGCTCAGAAATGTCATTTTCCATTTTTGCTTCTTTTTTTTATATTAAAAAAACTTTCCATGTGAGTATTCTAGAGAGGGAAAATGAAAATGTTAAAGCTTGCCCCAGAGAAAAGGCAAATGGGCTGTGTCCAGTAACTGGTCTAAAAACTGTGACGTGCAGCAAAATTTGAATAGCCTTGTTTAATAGGAAAAGTCTCCCTGTTTTTTTATTACTATTACTACACTGTGGTTGCAGATATGTTTGAGCAGATCAAGCCCTTCAGCATGTGAGTAACTCAAATTATTTTGTCAAAGCATTGTCACTGTACGAGTTTAGGGAATATTTATTAAAGGAGCTCTTGTGAGAGGCAGATGAAGCTTGAGCTTTTTATACTTGTTTTCATTTATAAATGTGAAAGTTGTATCACAGTCTAAAAACCAGATGATAGGCATTCCAAATGTTATTGCTCGTTTGGGAGGAGTTATACCAGACTGTGGCCAGAATTTGTCTTACGATAGTGAATCCTTGTATGATTATGCTAATCGAAGGGATGGAGGAGGAAAAAGTGGTTAGGGTTGTACTGCAGGATCATCTTTGACACAATTCTTTTACTGGGAAGAACCACCATTCTCTAATGCTCTGTGCAAAAAGATTTTATTAGGAAATCTAGAATGCAAGGGGTTTTGTTGTTCTTTCTCTTTAAGAGTACCCTGTGTAATCTAGGGGAGCTCACAATCCTAATAGTCAGTATGGGGTTTTAAAAACTGAATTGAGGATTTTTCTTTACTGGAAATAGAATCCACTGACCATGTGATTACCAGGGGATGGAAGGGCATGTAGAATAATGTATTACTTTAGTCAGTTCCAGGTGTTGCAAGGGTTGTTTGGTTTTTTTGTTTGGGTGGTGGGAGGTGTGTGTGTGTTTCTTTTAAAAGCCCTTTAGATTTCTTTTGTTTTCATTCCAACATGCTATTCATTTTCACCTTCTCCTTCCCCAACACCCCTGTAGACCTAATGGCCTGAACAAGGCAAACGCAATGTTGTACTTCCTTAAGCTTGATAGAGAATTCAAAGAAGAATAAAAATAGCCTGGATTTGCATTAGAGGAAACATCCAGCTGGCTGGGGCAAGGCTCTGTGAGTGCAGTCGAGCTCTGATGGGTTGGTGAGCAGAGAGGAGAGGGAAGGCACTTACTGATGCTGGGAGCAGTCAGTTGCTCTCAGAAGTGACTGGGGGCCTTGGTCACCTCCTTTTATACTTTGCTGGGTTTCCTGGGTCCTTTGAAGAGGTTTGAGGGAGTAGGGAAGATACCAGAACATAGGTGATCGCTTGCTCATATGGTTTTTCTGTTGTTGTCGCAGCCCCCTCCCCTCCCCGACTTCAGTAGGGCTCTTAGACACTTGATATGTAGGGATCTACCCAAAGCTGGCTAATTTCATACCTTCTCTGCTTGGAGACGGGTGGGGTTTTTTTGGTTGGGGGTTTTTTTTTTTGGTTGGGGTTTTTTTTCCTATTCAGCACTCCTCTTCAGCCATGGGTGGAGTTCATCAAAAGTCATTACTGACTTAACCCTTTAAACCTCCGTTTCACCCTGTATTTTCACCCATAAAGAGAGACCAAACTATCAATTGAATAAGCAAGATGGAGTTATCCAGGGTGAAATGAGGAAAAGGGATATTTTCCATTCAGTATCTCCCTTGCCATATTAAAAGACTTAAGAGCATGTTGTTTATGTCTGTGACGTGATAAGACTCGGGTCCGGAACAGCACTCTAGTGGCTAAAGGAACATGAGCAAAACTATGTACCAGCCTTTAACTGCTTAATTTCTCTCTGCTGTTTGCATACTGTCCTGGAGGAGGCCTGAAGCCTACTGAAATGGCTAGGTAATTGTCATATATAATATTGAAAACTAGTGTCATTCAAAGATAGACGCTAAAATGTACAACGGAACATGCAAGTTTTCTGCGTTCTGGATCACCTGCTCAGTTGAGCTGTTAATAATAATGCTTTTATTTACCTAAACAAGTCTGACATCTATAGCCAAGTGAATATCTGTGTAACTCATTCATAGGGTTTGAGGTCAAAACCTTGAAAATTGATATATCTTGATGCACAGCATTAAGATAGGACAATGGTGTGGTAACACATGCATTGGTCATTTGAAAACGTGTGTTGGAGGCAAAACATGAAGTGAGGAACCAAAATACATCTCTAAGTATGATATTCCTGAGATAGGATTTCTGCAGAAACATAGTTATCACTCCTAATGATGATAACATGCTAAGCTACATACTGTATGTATAGATGGCTTTAGACTAGCAGATGAATCTGCATGCACTTACCATCTAGTTCTTCACTGCTAAAATAAATTAGGTACAGCTGGGGGAATTATTAAAACCTTGACATACAAACTTTCTACTCGCACAGCAACTGTTTCCCTGATACTAACTCTTCTCTCTTTCTGTTAAGATTGACGGTGGAGAGCCAACACTACCAGCCAGTCTGATCCCACCCAGGTCAGGTCTTGTGCAAGCTTATAAAAGCCTTTATCAAGGTTGTGTAATATGGATGAGTGCCTGAAAGAATTTTGTTTTGGCAGTGATCACTTAACATCACCCCAAGAAGTTCTTATATCCTCTGTGGAAAGCACTGCACAAGTGACAGGTGAGCACTTAATTTGGGGCACAGATGTATGAGCTTTTTGCACTGAAAGTGTTTGAAATAGATATGCTCAAGTCTGCACGCTTACTGAACAGTAAGAGCTCTGTCTTCTGTCGCCTGATATATTTGTAGGCTGCCTTGTCACAGAGGAAAAATCACCCAAGTGCTCACGTGAAAGAGAGGAAGATGTGCCAACTTCTGTAGCAATGGAGAAAAACAACGATAAGGATCCAGCTGGTCCTGTACCAGGTACAGTAACTGCTGCAGCACACTGGCACTCGCACAGTGAGGAGAGGGCTTGCTTCCAGCACATCTTTGAAGTGAGGAAGCTGACTAAGAAAAATAACTTGAGGACAACTTGTGATTTTTCTGTTGTTGTACATGCTTTTGCCTGCTAGTTCTCTCAACCCTCCCTGAAACTCTGAGTAGGCCTAAGGCTTTACCTACTTGCAGGAAGCCAGTAGAGTACAGCACTGCAAGAAGTAAACGTGAAATACTGATGCTTGCTCAGCTGGCAAAACATTGTGTGGGTACTAAACTCCAGGCAATTTTGAGAGGAGAGAGAATGTTTTCATGCCTTTAAAAAGTTTAGTGACGCACCTAGGCAAAAGAACATTTTCCTCGCTTTCAAAACTGATGCTTAGTGCACAAGAAGCTGGGATGGGTCAAGAGGAGGGATGAGGATAGAGGCCTTTGTGTATGGTTCTGTCTCTTGCTATAGCCATAAACACCCAGAAGAATTATTCTTACTAGATCTGATGGTGCTTCTTCCACTTAAAAACTAAAAGCAAAACAAAACTGAAGTACATGTACACATTGTATTTAAGCTATTTTTAAGAAAGCTGATCTGAATAACCAGCACAGAATATGTGTGCATGCTTCTTTGTAACCATTTCTTAACATTTACCTAAACATAAGACTTTTTGTCGTCACTTCTTGTTTGGTTTTGTTTCTTTCTTTAGTACTATCTTCCTGAAATCTAATTCAGTCCCCTCACTTAAACATTCTTTCTTTCTACTAGTTTGCCTCTACTGTTAATTTTCATATGTGGTCTAGGTACCTTTGGCAAAGAGGAAACAGATATGCAAAACAGATCAGAAAGAGTCCAAACAGCTTTGAAGTCGGAGAATCCTGTTGCCTGTTGTACATCTCTGAATAGAAAGTGTTTCTAGCACTAGAACAGATACACTGATGAATCTCCATTTGTGGTTTTCGCTAGTACCACACAATGTCTTGTATAGGTGCTTGGGAGCCAGGTCAGATATGAAGGGCTGCAAAAATCAGTAGGGACAAAAGGGAGTGCTAAGCAGAGGCGGTTGTTCATGTGAAGGATGAAAAGAGAAAGCACTTCAAACCTGAAGGTGGTTTTTTGTTTTTGTTTTTTTCCTGTGCCATTTCTTTGGCTTGCATCTGTGTGTGTGCGTGTATGACTATGTAAACAGAACAGGGGGAAAAAAAAAACCAACCCAACCAACCTCTAGATGTTCTAAAAGGTATAAATAGCTACCAGGGTTACTGCAACAGAAGAAATTAGGTGACTCTCGGACTTTTTTCAGTTTCTTAAATAGTTTCCTTTTTAAATCTTCCTGGAGGTTAATTTTGCTTGCTTTAAAGCTTTTCTAAATTGCAGCACTTGAAAGTTTGTGTTACAGTTGAACTGGCATCATCAGTTCCTGAACTTATCAGTTGTTCATCACCACTCATCTTCTGGGGGAAAAAAACTATTTTGTTGGCTCTATCAGCACCCTGCTAGTACCATTTTTAGGCACGAAGGACAGTCCAAGTGGCAGACTGTCTGAAGCTTATGGACACCTGAAATACTACAACTGTATGCATTTCATGACCTGGTTGTGCTCAAGCCTCTCTGTAACAGAAGAGCATCTATTTCTTGTCTTCATCTGATATTCTGTAACATGACAGAAGAGAATTACAAATACTCATCGCTTCTCCTGTTAAGTCTGTGCATGGGATTTTTTATTTTTTTTTAAAATATTCCTGTGCTTATAGAATTCCAAATAAAAATTAATTATAAAATGTCTCTTTAAATAGCAAACAAACAAACTCCTGTGCTGCTAGCAAAATAATGAAATTCATTTATCCAAGGGAATATTACTGTAACTCTTACAACTTCTACTAGAGCAACTACAACCAGGAGTAATATTCTCACTTGTAGACACGTAACACTTCTTATTGGAATTTTTTCCAAGTCAGATATTATTATCATCACACTTCTTCCTTTATGTCTTTACAGTGTTCTTTGTGGCTGCCTCTCCTTCTTAATGCCCTCTCCTGGCATTTGCTGCAATTTTTTAGCCCTGTTGGTCCATGGCTAGTATGCTGGGTGTTGCAGTCTTGTTTTGGTTTTGCCATTACATTTGGTTTTGGGAATGTTTCTCCGCAGGAGCAGATCTGACCAAGAAGGAATTCTGCCCCATAACAGAAGAACACAAAACCACATTTCGAAATGTTTTAAAGCAAGATCTGGTAAGAGTCCTAGTGACAGGGAAACATAGAACTGGTTTGCCTGAGCAGTGACAAAGAAAAATACTGCTGGGGGGGCCAGGCCCCTCCAGTGGTGTTGTGGCTGGTCCTTTGCTATAACTATTCTCTGATATGCCTTTAGGAGGTGGACCAGGAAAAGAAAAGTAGTAAAGAGCAGAGTGAGGAAGCACCAGCTGTGGTTCCCAGTAGGAAAGGTAAGAGGTTTTTTGCTGAACATGTCTGTGTAACTCACTGGAGGACATGCCTTGGTCACCTGTGTCAAGGGCTGTGTAAAGATGTGCAGAGAGCTGCCTGCCCCACGCCAATTATTATGAGGGGTTTTTGTTTTAAGGAGTAGTAGCTGCAGTTAGAGATCAAAATGGATTAACAGTGGAGAGAAGGAAAACATTATCGTGCAAAACCCGCTTCTCTGATTTCTACAGATACTGATTTAACCAGCTCCATCTTCCTCTAGACAGGAGGGAAAATTTCTTAGACGTTGCAAAGGAGTTGGAATATTTGAAACAGTTCTTGTGTGCCTGCCCTCCCCACGTATTTGTAAAGCAGCATCCTTTGTACTAGCTAGAGTTTGGGGTAATATGACATAGATACGCAGGGTGATGTTTCTACAGAACTGTGCTTAGGTGTCTCTGCTCTTCTAATCACCTCACCTTTTGCCTTTGGAGTTCTCTAAAAGCTAGTGATGTAGTAAGTCATGTAACATCCTGAATCTGCAGGCTGGGGACTTAAACCAAAACCTATATTTAATCATTCCTGTACTAATTAAATGCCAGCTGAAGCCAACTAAACAACTAACTCTTGGGGCTTTGTACAAATGACAGTGCTGTGCCGTCTTACTGACGTTAACCCTAATGTACTCTGAGGTACACAAATTGGTTTTAGTGGCAAGAGCTTAACACTGGAAATCTTTAACAGTGGCTTCTGCTGGAGCTTAAAAGACTTTCACAGGCTGTTTTGGGGGGGCTGTGTTTTCACTTTTGTCTGAGAACTTTTTTCCTCTCTTCTCAGGGAGTTCACCTACTGCAGGTGGCTTTAAAGCAGATAAAACAAAGCAAAATGAGCTGTAAGTGTTTTGACTTTCAGTGATCACCTGCAGGTATGAATTTAAAGCTGCAGTCTGTTACATGATTGCTTTTTCTCATCCTACAGTGACTCTCCTAATGAGAAAGAAGTGGAGGTAAGTCTCAACTGCTTGTATTCTTAAGTTTCTCAGACAACAGGACGATCTTGTCGATAAGCCCTGATTAATATCTCATCCTATATAAAACAGTGGTGCTGAGCAGCTTAAAGTGGATGTATTTCTATAAATTGGCTTCTTAAATCTGTCTTTCCAAGCCCAATAGAAAATTTGGAAGGGATGGGATGGGTAAAGGTGGAAATCTGTAAAACTGAACAAAAGATTTCTCACTACTGAAACATTTGTTTGCAAGCTTGAAGGAGCTTAGCTGTGACCTCCTCCCAGGCAGAATGTGCTGATTTAAGACAGTTTTGTCAAAAGACACAGATGGCACTCTGCATGCTGCCAGGATATCACCTATTCTGCCTGCAAATTATTCTCCCCATCACTACAGATGGGAAGATGGGCTTTGTGGAAGTGGGCCACGTTTGCTTTCTTTTCTGTATCTCTCCTGTAACTTTGTTCGTGGCATATAGTCCCAAATGTCATGTCAGTATCCAAATATACTTTAAAAGCTTCTGCATCGCTTGGACTATTCTGAAATCTTTTCCTTTCCCACAACAGGCTGAATTTCTGCGGTTGTCTTTAGGTTTTAAATGTGACTTGTTTACCTTGGACAAGAGAGTGAGGCTTGAAGAAAGGTCCCGAGACTTGGCTGAAGAAAACTTGAAAAAGGAGATTACAAATGCTTTAAAGATGTTAGAGGTTAGTATTGGCCAAGGCTGGTAGGGTGGATGGGATGAATGGTTGTGAAAGTGTCTGTCTTAATACAGCTTTTTTTTCTTGGATTTGTGTGTGTCTAATACGTTATAAGCAAATCTGAACGAAGTTCTTAAGTGATGCGCTTGAAATATGAGAGACTTTGCATTTGAGGGGTAGCCTTCATCTGAGTGTACTATGTGCTCAGGCAGTGGGGAAATTTTCTATTGCACACGTGCTGGGCAAGAACCCCTGTCTTCAGCTGATTTTATGCTAGGTAAACTGAAGCCTCTGCCCACTGGAGGTCTGTACCCAAGTTACACTGACCGAGGATGTTGGCTGCTTATCTTGTGACTGTGTAGGCCTGAACACAACTCCTCACTGTCATCAGTTGGGTTCACCCTCTTTTCTCTACTAATAGCTCACACTTTTTCTTATCAATATGCCTCTTAGGCTTTAGTTCCTTTGTGTGAAGAAGATAACCAAGCGCAGGAGATTATTAAGAAGTTGCAGAAAAGCTTGCAGTTCCTTAGCCAGTACGCAGCCCGAGTCGCCAGTAGAGCAGAGATGTTGGGGGCTATTAATCAGGTAACTGTTTCCATGTAAATGTATTTTGTACAAAGTTAAAAGCTTCTAGCTGTAAAAGGGATAGCAGTATCTGTTTGCTAGGTTGCTGATTCCAGAATTAGATTTGAGAATCTCATGTATGTAATGCAGACTGACCAGTACAGCTTAGTCCTGGCTTTCTCTTCTCAGATCACTGTTTGTATTGTTGTAAGGAATGCCAGGCACTGAGAGCAGCTACGTTGCGCTAGCATTGTGCAAAAACACACAACAGAAATATGGTCCTGATTTAAAACAAAATGCAAACAAACAAAAATCAAAATTTGCAGCAGAGGGATCTATACAGTAGAAAGCACAAGAATGCAGTGTGGAAACAGTAGTCTTGATGCTGTAATGGTATTTCTGTGGCTTATGGAAAGGGCAGCTAATAAGCTAGATCTATGGAAATTTACAAAGACCTGCTCAAATGTTATGTGTAATTGTGTATAATGCCAAAGAACAGCATGAAAATATGACTTGGCAATACTAGCAAATGCGTGGTGGCAGCTGAGACTGTAGATCAGAGAAAGATGAGGAGGAGTTGTAAGGGCTTGGAAAATGAAGACCAATTTATTTGGGGATAAGAGTAATCACTGGAGAAATGAGACCTGTGTGACTTGAGCATGTGTTGGGAGATGGGCTGTAGTGAAACTTTGAAAGGGTGGACGAAAATGAGAGGATGTTGCATCATGGTGCTACAAAATGAGAGTAGATGGCCAAGGGCGGTGGGAAATCTTAAACTCTAAACATGATGCAGTTCCTCAAATAGCCACTTTTTGTCCTACTGCTGTTGCACTTGCTCTGTTAGGAAAGCCGTGTCAGCAAGGCTGTGGAAGTAATGATTCAACATGTAGAAAACCTGAAGCGCATGTATGCAAAAGAACATGCAGAACTTGAGGAGCTGAAACAGGTCCTGCTCCAAAATGAGAGATCTTTTAATACTCTTGGAGATCGAGGTAACTAAGAAAAGCTGCTTCGTCTTTCCTCTTTCTAGCACCTGCCAGATAGACCCTTATCTAGTTGAAGCTTAACATGTTAGGTGGAGGGGTTATATTACTGTTGTATTTCCTTTCCTAAAAATAGAGGAAAAATAGCAATTTATGAACAGTATTAGAAACAACTCTCAGAAATTGGACTTGTATGTAAAATGTCATGAATCTCGGGGTGGGGGGCAACGCTGAGAGTATGCAGTCATGTTCTGGCTTTTAGAAAAGTGCATTGCATGTGGTGGTGATAATCTTATTCCTAGTGAGCAGTAAATTTGGGTGCTCGCTCACACTGGAGCATTGCCAGTAGCTATTTCTAGGTAGCTGAGCTTTGACTGCTCTCTACAGATGCTTCCTGCTCTTTTCTAAATACAAATTACAGACTCTAAGTGCAGGTGCTCTGAATTTCCCCCTCCATGCAGATGATACAGTGGTCACGTTTTCAGATGGCACTGTGCACTTGTGGCTTTGCCAGAGAAGTATTAAATTCTTCTGAAAAATAGAGCATGTACTTTAAAAGCAGAAATGTCAGTCCTACACACCAGGAAAATCTTCACAGGAGCCTTCTGAATCACAAGCTATTCCTTCCTGACTGTAAAAGATTGTCCTGTAATAGGACACTGCCTCAATATTAGAAGAATACATTTAATGATAGCAACAGAAATTGATGCTTGTAGAGCATGTATAATGTGTGACTATTATGAACTTATTGAATGAAATAGAAAGTTTTTTCCTGAAATCTCATTTCTGCTTTCCACGAGTACTCTGATACACTCTTTGCTTAAACAGACACTGCAAAAAGTCAGACCTTTAGTTGCAAATAAAGCTCACGGCATTCCTGTAAGCCTTTCTGATGTTTGATCTCTTCACAGATGAATCTACGAATAAAAAGCTACCAAATTCTTTTAACTTTAAGGTAATGGCCCTTACAGCCTAACATGAAACTTCAAGTGTGTTTTTGTGTGTTCTGTGTTTTTCTTTGCTTTGTCACTTGCTGGTGCTCTGCTACATGCTTGACTCGGTGGTTTTGTGTCTCAAATATGGGCTGATGTCATCAAACATGAGGATACATATGTTCAATCACTCCTCCACCCCCCCATCCCACCACCCCCCCACCTCAACCCAAGGGAACTGCATATAGTCCCACTTAGAAAATGACATGTTCACAGAAGCTGAAATGGCTGTGCTGTCACGCAGTGGTTAAGAAATATTGTTCACATGTTGTTCTCTCATTGGGGTTAGAGAAAAAGGATTTAGCATGGAAAGATAAAAAAAAAAAAAAATAGGTGGGAGCAATTGACTGTAGGAATTCCTGTGAGCATCATTAGGGGAATTTAGACACATTCAGTTTTGGTATTTTGCTGCAAGCTGTGTAGCCAGCCTCACTTCAGGTGTGCTTTGGGGGTGGGGGAAGCAGTTAATGTGGAAAAATACTGCTTTAAAGAATACGATTTGATTTTTTTTCTCTGTGTTACTTCAAGCTAAGTATCAACATCTATTTTTTTATAGTTTGTATAAAAACAGATGGTATTTTCTGTGATCAGTGAGTAATCCAGTCATTCCTTGATAGAGTCAGTAATGCCTCTTATTTGTATAGCCATCATCATCCCTACGAAGAGTTAGCATTGCAACATTGCCTAGGAGTGCTGGAAGTGCAGGTATTGGGTTGCCGCTGGTAAGTAAGGGCTCCCAGATGGTGAGGTGCTTTACCTTCTCAAAACTGGCTGGGCTGAAGCATGAACATGCCAATGCAGTAAGTGTGTCAAACTTCTTCTCTAGGCCCAACTCCATGAACCTGATGGAGATGAACGGAGTGATAAATTCAACAGGAGATCAAGCAGTTGGTAAAGTTACTTGGCCTTGTCTTTGTATGTGGTTAAATTTTCAACTTGAACTGTGTCTGTATTAAGCAGCTTATGGAGCATCTTGAGGCATAATAACATTTAGGCTGCATCTTTCACATTAATTTTACATGCTTCAATAGGTAAATGAGCCTTCGTGACTAATGTTACAGCTTTATTTTTTTTTAATTACCCTGAATGTTTTGCATTAGAACTAGAATATGAAAAACTAGGCAGCTGGCATTGATGGATTTGGTTTAAAACAAAACAAAACAAACCCCCCAAAATAAACAAAAAAAAACCCCAAAACCCACAGTTTTAATTTCAGGCAACTAATTTTGAAACTTATTTGTCTAAGGCCTACTCAAGCAAGTAGGCTGCTGTTGAATTTCTAATTTCCTGCTATATATTTGATAGGGAAATTAAGACAAATATTTTTTAAAATATGACAGGGGGCGACTAGGAGCAAAGCAAAATGAGAAGCGTCCTTCGCTACAGCGGTTCATTAGCACGTATTCCTGGGCAGAGTATGAGAACGAACATTCTGAAACAAAGTAAGTTTAACAGCAACCTGCTTCAAGGTGTGCGTGCAGGGTTGGTTGGTTTATTTTTAATGAACTCTCAACTGTCCACTGCCTGATCAGGGCTATAAAGTCAAGCTACTGTGAGCTCTGTCAAATTGAATGCTTGATGTAAAAGCTTTGGAATTGTTGACGTTTGCTTACAGAAATGAGCCATCAGAATCACCTGCTGAAGTACAAGAACCACCATCCAGGAAGGAAAGTGTCTCTGAAAAAGGAAAATATTCATCAAAATGGAACCTAGAGTCAGTGTAAGTTTTCTCACATCGTTGTGAAGTAAAGCAATGTTTGGGTGGTGGACATGGGAAGAGGAAGCAAAGCTGTAGCTTTGGTTTGGTTGTTAACGCCCAATTCTTAAACAAAGCAACTGGGAATGAGTGATCTCAGGTGCCAGAGACTTGCCCCCAGGGATCCACTACCCATCCTAAAGGGTGACGTAAAGAGAAGCCTCATGCTATGATCCCACCTCGTTTGGTTGCTCTATGACAGCTGTTATAGCTAGGCTACTAGGTCATGCTAGCATGTACTCTTGTAAAAATGATCAAGGATTTAAGGCCTGTGCAAAACTTACTAGCAGCTTTGGTACACACTGAGGCACAAGTAGTTATCAAGCCTAACTCCAGACTATTGCAGCTAATTTCTCTGAATATCTTAAATCAAGAAAGAGAGTGCTGTCCTAAACAAGTATCCCCTGGAAGCCCCTCCCTTACAGGAAAGGAGGTCTGCTGTCTCTACAGAGAAACTGTTTATTCCATATGAATATACAATGCTAAGCCTCCCCTGTGAGCGTTCCTGATCAAGGGGAGACCAGACAATTATGCTAGTGTGTAAAAGTGAGAAGACAGCAAGAACAAATATGATTTTTTTTCCTATTGTTTGATAAAGGATGGAGGTACCTAATGTCACGAGAGGTCTAGGATTTGGATAACCAGTGAGGGTATGACTTCTCCCTAGCCTCATGGAAGGCACCAAAGCCCTAGAAAACAAAAAGCCCTACACTTTCAGTGCTTTGTACAAACGAGATTTCTTGATTATCTGCAAGGCAGCTTTGTGAATCCTCTTCAGAAACCGTGTGTGGTACAGAGAGCATGGGTGGACTTACAAGTTGCGTCAGTCGCCTAAATAGCTTAGCAAGAACTTGCTTACTGAAGTCTGCATTTTAAACCCAGAACATAAACTACCATTGTATGCAGCTCCCATACAGTAACAACCTTGTCACTTTTGGTAGTGAAGGATCTGTATGTTTGTTTGTGGCGTTTGGTTTGCTTTAGGGGGTTTTGGGGTGAGGGAGTGGGGTGGGAAAATGGCTTCCAAGTTTTGACGAAAAACTGAACCACTCTTATGACTTACTGTTCTGTGCAGGTGCAATTTAATATCATCATGGGTATCCCATTTCAAGACTTCCTTTTCCAATGCTAACAAAACTCTCTGGGTTTCCGTTTCCATCCTGGTACTGCTTGCTGCTCTTACAAGCTTCATCACTGGGCTGTCTCTTCAAAGACCAGCGGATGCAGCACCTGTAGGAACTGGGGACTCCTGGACTTCACTACAGCAACTGTTGTGGCCATATACAGGACTTCAACACAACGGACCACCCCCAGTATAACAAAGGTTCTGACTTTCGTAGTTATACTTCCAAGTTCTGGATGACAGTATGAGAAGCTGGGATAGTATATTTAAGGTTATACGTTTGGGCTTGTTTTGTTGGGTTGTGGGTGTTTTTTGGGAGATGGTTTGGTTTTGTTTTGTTTTTGTCTTTTTAAAGCATGACTTGAAAATTTTTTTTTTTCTTCCTGTTCTGACAAAAGTCATCTTTACAAGTACATAAAAGTGTCTCAGTTCTGTTCAGGTTTACAATAAAACAGTAATTTTGAACATAGCTAACAATAAATATGACTAAGTGGTCTAGCCACAAGAGGATAAAGAACTTATTTTGCTTTAACAGAAATAAAATGTTTGCATTTTAGTCACTGAAGCTATTCCAGTGATTTGAATAGAAAAGGATTCAAGACTTGAAATGTAACTTTATTGAAATCTTTTGATAATAAAGTTTTAAAGGAAAGCATGCAGTATTTAAGAGTATGTTAAAACTCTTGTAGCAAGGAGTAGCTGATATACAACATCAATAAACAGGAAGTTAGCTGTTTCTACTTTATCAATTGCTTCTTTGCTGGCAAAGTCCTTAAGCATATGGTAGAGTGTGGAGTGAAATTCAGAATCTTCTTCTAGCTCTTCTGAAAAAGCTTCACTGGTTTCAGTGATCTTGAGCTTTTGTGCTTTCTGACCGTTAAACATATAAAGAGACCAGTCTTTGACAGAATCTGCTTTAAGATGCTCACTTACCTGTTGCAGAAAAAAATGTGCTGTAAGATGAAGCCCATGACTGAAAGAGTGTAAGTTCTAGTATGAAATTCTAAATTCTAGTATACTCATGAGTCTAATACAGAAACAAAACTAAGGCCCTGCTTTGAACCCTTAAAATAATATTAGTTCTCTGTGCCTAAGAGACTATGTACCAGGTACTGTATCAACACCACAATCTTCCATCTAGTTTGCCTCTGTAAAATGCAAGGTTTGGCCACTCCAGCTGCTGCTCCTGACTCCTGTGGAAAGAGTAGCTAGGTGGAATAGGCATCATTTGTTTTAGTTCTTGCTCCTGGGATTAAGTATAGACTAATTATTTGTATGTAGCATGCATTTAACTCGAGAGGGGGAGAGCTGCTCAAGACTTCAACAGTATGGTATGTTCTGTATCTACAACCCCAACTGGGAGTATTTTTCTGTCTGTCTGGGAGAAGTTTTAACCACATGTGTTTTAGTTCACAGATGGAAACAAATCATGCTTAAGTTGCTTATTCTCTCCTTTACACTATGGAACAAATGAAACCCACTATGGACAAGAAGAAATTTCCAGATATTAAATATAAAACTGGCACATCAGATTGCTATTCAGAGGAACACTACAGTAGAACACTTCATGAAAATCAGCATCCAGCTCTATCATCCCAGCTTTGGCTAAAGCCTCAAGAGCTGACCTATCAGTTATACATCCTAGCACATTAGCAAGTGTCTTTGTTACTGAGATGTGTGTCCTATTAGAGCTCTCAAATGCATGAGCTGTGAAGCAGTGGAGAAGCAGGCTCTGAAGTTTTACTGACACACACTGAAAGCTGCTGCGTAGGCAGGGGTTGAAGACAATGTTTGAGATGAACATAACTTATACAAGTTAATTGTTTCTGTCCCTTTAACTGTGATAGAGCTGTATGCTGGTTTTCTCAAGTTTAGTCTAAATCCACAGACCTTGAACACGACTTGCTCTTGACCTGCTTCTAGATTCCACTTGCTCCAGGCAAAAGCAAAAGCAGACGCAACCAGGGCCATCTGTTGATAGGCCCTAACTTCTGCTAGGGGAGCCTGTAATGCAAAAGTACAAGTCAGAAAAAAATATATAACATTCAGTCTAATGCCCTGTGTTATACAAATGTAAGAAAAATCTTGCTTTAACTGGAATCCCCTGGCTAAGCTGGCAGAACGCTTGCATACTTGCCCCTTGAGTCTGTACAACAGGTCTTCATACAAGATGTTACCTAAGTGAAAAATAGGTGGAAAAAACCCCAGGAAAACCATTCACTCTTGCACTTACCTTCTTGTTTACAGAGACATACTTGTGAGAATATGCTCCTGGGAAAATATTCACACCAGCTTTTTTCAAAACTGCTCTTAGGTCAACTGGACTTAGCCATTTTCCTGTGACATAGGAAAGGACATCCTTCTCTTCCACCACTACTGAAGACAACATACACTGATTACCCTGTTGTACAAACCAGTGAAAGCAACTTACTGGTCATGAAAGCTAATTTCTGCTTCAGCTGTTAAGTCTTAGTATCTTTGCTATTCTGGCTATTGCATACATTATCTACCACTCTGGGCTGTAAACTTTCATTCACATATCTTGAAGAAAGCCACTTCTCTGTAGGATTTCAGAAGTGACACCTGGTCTATTGGCCCATGCTTATACTGACTCTTTGAAAATCATGTCTGTTACTGAACTGATTTATACAGCAATAAGCATACGGATGACCGTGCCTAACAAACCTTTAGAAGGAACAAGCAGCACTAGTAGTTAGTAGATTGCTTGAAATGCTTTTATTTCTCTTGGTATAGGTGGGAGGAGAGAGGAACAATTCTTAAGTCTCTACCTCGTGAAACAGTCTTGAATTCAGCAAGGTAGTAGTATCAATATCAAAGCACTTACTGGAACTTTGCAGAATAATCACACAGATGCTTTCTTCTGACCAGTTCACAGAAAATAACTGAAATCACCAGTACTGTTCCTTACAGGGCTTGGAAAGGAAGAGATCCTCCCTCATTTTCACCAGTGCAGAGTAAAAATCAAATTGCTCTTGTGGAAGCACCCCAAGTTCTTAATGAAGGACATTGTAATAATTCTGTATTTTTTAAAAACATCTGACAATGTTTTATAAAAAAAATTATTTACAGTACCTTCATTTGTATCTGAATCGTTGCAAAGACTGTAGTAACTATAAGTAGTGCTTCATCCATGCCTGTTGGTTGCAATTCCCATGCCTGATATGGCATGTTGAGATGAGCGTCCTGGAGAAGTGCTATTGTATAAAAGGCACGCATCTCAAAGGTGATACTCTTGGCTTGTCTTTCATACGTTACGTTGCTGATGCCATCAGTTCTCCACTGTTGGCCTTTACAAAAGGGATGCAAAAATACAAAGATGTATATGTAAAGCTTCTGCTTGTGATATGTGCTGGGGAAGAATTAGTTAGCAAAGGCATCCTAGATTAACAAATATTCACAGTTAAGATAAAATATCAGGCACAAAATAAAGAGAATTCATTTAAGGCCAAAACTTCCCAATTTTAATTGTCTTTGCGCTAATTTTGACAGGAAAGCTTCTCCTTAATCTCAAAAGAAACATAAATACTGTCACTGTCATTTCTCACTTGCTATATAGCAGTCCACAAGCTCATTTTCAAGAGTAACTTCAACTATCAAACTGTTTACATTCATTAAAGAGAGTAGAACCTATTAGAAGTCAGAGGTTTGTATTTATCTAATAACTAGAATATCATATTTGGTTTTTAACATTTAATTTTTATATTTTGACTTAATACTAATTAATACATGTAGTTAAGAGCTGTATTGTCTTAAAGTGGACTTTCTATGGCTTCACGCTAGCAAAACTTGATTTGTGGGATACAGTTGTACTACTGCCCACTAAATGGTGTGTATTTTTTCCATTCATATTAAAAAGCTACAGTAAAAAGCCCCAACAAGCAGTCCATTATTAGATATGATGCAGAAGCAAAACAGAACCAAAAAGAACCCAACCCCAAATGAATGAAGCCCCCAAATTATTTCTGGGCTGTGAATTGGCTGTTATCTTTACAGCTGGATTCTGGAAACAGTCAAACTCAGATATTAATTCCGTTATTCAAACTTAAAATAAATTTGTGTCTTAAGTTTGTACCTGCAGGATCCCATCGGGCTATCACAGGATCCTCAAAATACATCACATTGTCAGAAAGCCTAAGGGTTATCTGTATTGGTGGATATGTGGCATCTTCAGCCTCTTCTGGGGGATAGGGGTATGCCTGCAATCCAACGTCGAGTACCTTTGGCAAGATGGAAAAAGGACAGATAACATTTTTATTAGTAAAGGCAGTAGTCTACTTTTTTTATCTTCAAGTCCACCTAATCACTTGCAGAGTTTTCTAACACACCACTCACTTAAAATTTATTAGTATTAACGGTCTGCTAATATTGCACATTTCCAACTACATCGTTGAAGACGGTATAGAAGGGTGACTACCAACCGGCCTTTGAACCCTTCATGTGCTGCCAATGGCACCCTTAAGGCAGTGCCACACAGTAGGCACGGTCATTTTTTAACAGATCCACAGTCTCCAAAAAAACCCCCAAGAGCAGCTGAGAGGCAAAAGTAGATATAATTCCACTTTGCACACACAGTGTCAAAGGGAATGAAAGATGTCACACATGACTGGTAATCCAGGTCTGTGTGCTCGGCTGGGAACAAAGATCCCATGCCTCTGAATCTGCCCTCAGTCCTGCTTTCTTAGTTTGTATGGGAATTTCACTTACTAAAGGTTTTCAGCTTCACAGCAAAAACCATATGTAGGTTAGCAACACATCAGGCTCCACAACTGGAAAAAATAGAACACTTTGGCTATAGTCTTCAAATATCTTGCAGAGCCTGGATCTGAATCAGCAGTAATTTTGTTACCATCCTTCCTTAAGTAAGTGTACCTTTCACATATGAAAAACTAAGAACTCTCTTTGCTTTTACTTTGGCCAAGAGCATTTTCCAGCACAATGATCTGTGCTAGCCATGCTAATGAGCACTGACTGAGCACACACCTCTAAGTGCAGGCTGATCTGTACCCTCCAGCTGCTCTGAAAATTGGCCAAGTGTAATTGAAAAATTATTTTAAAACTTGGTCCTTTAGTTTGCTGCTCAAGAAATCAGGCACACTGCATACACACAGTGGTGACACACCTCAAGAACAGCTCTTCAAGGATGACAGGGAAGAAGACTGCACACGGTGTAATCTCTTTCCACACTTACCTCCACCATACTCCAGTCCTTGATTTGTTTGACCTGAGGTGGAAGCTGCAGTGCATCGATATGGTACACACCACCCACGGGTACAAACTGTTGCAAATCAACAATGTTTTCATCAGTTATTGCTGCTTCTTTTTCATTCATCTCTTCTTGTGTCAGCGGATGCTGAACTAAAAAATAACCAAACAACATGAGTTAACTTGGTGCTTAAACTAAGACACTGAAAATTCCCACTTCCATTATTTTTCACTTTTGCACAAAAAGCCCACGTGCTTGAAGTGGTTTACACTCTGCAGCATTTCAGCACCATCTACTGGTGTTCCCCAAATCTTTTTACAATTAATTAAAATGTGGGGAAAGACAGACAGCTGGACAATGAAAAACACTTCTTGTTTTGGTACTCAGCTTTTTAACAGATTAATCTCTACTCTAACTTTGTAGTCAATTCAAAATGCTTTATACAGGAATAAGGTTTTACTAACAAAATGAGTCACATCATTAATCACAGAAGAATTTCACAAGTATTCAATACAGTAGATTCAGGGCAGGTTTAGTAAGATTGTATTGGTATGAAAAGAAGTGAGGCAAATAAAAAGATAAAAGGCACCTACAGGTCATGGGCTGAAGGTGAAAGACAGATGATATTTATGAAGAGCAAGAAGAGGGATTTAACATGAAACAAAATTTTCAGATAACAGAGATGATTCTTTTTCTTTTTTTTTTTTTTTTTTTTTTTTTTTTTTTTTACGCAAAATGTATGTATTGCATATATGTATTAATGTAAGTTTTAATTAATTGGAAAATGTTATTAGAAGGCATCAATGCCATGGACAAAAATGTCTAGAAATATTTTCTTTAAAAAACACCAAACAAGCCCACACAAAACATTGTACCGGATGTTACAGAAGGAGGATGGAAGCTACTGTTGACAGGGATCAAGAAAAAGTGTTCAATACTGTAAAAACAGTTACTGTAAGTGCTATGAAATTTGCTTTTAGAGTGAGATAATCTCAAAAAATGACAAATATCTGTATAAACGGTCTTCAAGCTTTTTAAAAAACAAATGAGAATGATGCTAATTTTATAATGTCAGATTTTGTTGCATTATGCATAGCTTTTATTGTACTGTATTCACTTGAGAACATACTGTCCTTTTGCACTTATTCCGAGCAAAAAATTTACAGGAAGTAAAAACCATTTTACTACCAGCCACAGTGGTAGCTTGCACTTTAACTGGCTTTTTAAAATAATAATACAAAAATATGGAAGTGTCTTCTAACCAAAATTATTCATTCTCCCAAGCTAAATTCACTTCTTAACACTGGTACAATGATGTTAAATCCAGAGAACTGCAGTAGTTCTCACTCTTCTCCTTACTGCATTCCTGGTTTTTTCCTCTTGTCTACCCAGCTGCCTGTTTTCACTGAATTTGTGGTAACTGAGTATCCTTTCAAACTCTGTTCTGAAAAGTGGTTGAATGGGTTTGCCAAACACTAGCATGCCAGCAAAAGCATAGTTCCATAAGCCTTCTCTCCTTATTAAAGGAGGTAAACAAGCTTGAAGACATTCAGGTATAATTAGTACACTTCTGGGCACACACATTTCACCTAATACTATGGTAAGGATTTTCAAAGCCTTACCAAAATAAAATAGCAAATTCCTCCAAATGAAGCCCAAGTCCTTTATATTCTCTTGAAAACCACCTTGTTTGGGTGGTCTTTAGGGTCTAGTCTCACAACTGATGTTTGGACCGTGCTCAACAGAAAGTGTTGTGGGCTGGGGTGTGGTTTTGGGGTTTTTTTGTTTTGGTTTGGGTTTTTTGGTTTGTTTGTTGTTTTGTTTGTTGGGGTTTTTTTTACAAGGAAAAAGCTGTACAGTTCAACTAAACTATGCTGAATAGTTTGCAGTTGTTTTATTTAAGACAGTACTACAAGAAAACTCAGTCTCATTAAACCAAAGGACACTGAAGAAGTTTGTAACTTAACTTATATAGGACAAGGAGTTTTACTTCCTAGAATTAGGCCCTCTTTTAGCAAAGTGTATCAGCACGTATCTCACTTTAAGCACACATTTCAGTAATACTCAGTAATACCTACACTACCTGAGCGCCTACCATTACATGCAGTTGAATCACTTTTTTTCCTGAGGAAGTCAATCTCACCAGACAGCCTGGCAGAGTCATAAAGATTGTGTGTCTCACCCACAAACATACATAAACATACACATAATAATAAACAAATATACATAAACACAATAAACTTGTACATAAACAGAAATAATAAATAAATTAAGTGTAGGGACAAAATCCATTTTCCTATCTGTCCTATTTTCTCCCTGCATTTAACAATCATTAATAGAAATGTCAACAAAACTCAAGTGTTATCAAAACATCAATATATTTATAAACTTTGTTCCATGCACAGAGATCTATATCACAATGTTTCCATATATAAAATAAAATATTTAAAATAAGTACTTTTGTAATGCTGCACATAAAACCTAACCAAATACCTTGTGATGGTATGTCCAAGATTTATAAGTACTTTTGTAATGCTGCACATAAAACCTAACCAAATACCTTGTGATGGTATGTCCAAGATTTCTGATTTCTTCTCAATTTCCTCCTCTGTCTCATTTATATCAGCTATGCTATTGCAGTTTTCTTTGAATGAGACAGCACTCTATATAAAAAGCAAAAGACATTTTTTCATTAGTCAGAGACAGACACAATAAAGAAGAGGGTATCGCCTCCTTCACGGAGGCCCAAGGAGAAAGAGTACAGTCCCACTCCTCCAGCAAAATTTGCACCAATCTTGTCAAGGTTTTAAGAGAAATCATTTCTACCTAGCTAGCAAAAATAGTTTTGTTTAAAGGTTCTCTCCAAATTTGGAACCAGATATATAGAGATAAACATAAAACAGTTACTTCATTTCCACAGCAAATCCCATCTCGAGCCCCCCAAGTACCAAGTTAAGCACTTAACCTTTTTAGCAGTGTGTGCACTCAAAAATTATGTTTATGCTGACTTTACAGCTAGAAGAGTGACACAAAGGAAACTAAAGCCAATGTTGAATCCAAAGCCATGCTGAAACTCTGCCAGAACCCCCACTTGCAGTCTTAGCCTGTGCCTTGTCCATTATATTTATTCACTTTCTCACACTGTTTTCTATTTTCAAAACATTAGCCTAGATTTCCAGCCAAATTTCCAACCCAGATACAAATTCATCCCTGTCATAGCAGACTCCTCTGGAAGCACAGCAGTAGACAAATGGCAGATCAGTGTATGAGCCATCTATTAGGAGGCACAGGCACCTCCTGTGCCCTGTGCTGTGCCTGCCAGTGCATGGGAAGAAGCGCACATCTCCTGAAACAGGACAGAAGGTGAGCGGAAAGAGGTGTTTAAGCACATAAACGTGGGGGAACTCAAGGCAGAGCCAGACAGGAGGAGAGACTGCAGTAGCTGAGAGAAATGGAGTCTTCAGAGGGAACAGGAAAATTCACAAAACTGGACTGAGAGGAAGAGAGTAAGACCTGGAAAAGAAAAAGTGAAGGCATGAAATGAGGAGCCTGAAGAACGTCTGAAAAATGTAGGTGAAAACTATGAAAAGACAAGATTTGTCGTGCAAAAAAAGAAAAAGGAACCAAGAAAAATGGCATTTCAGGCACTGATTCACTACAAGCCATCAGGGACTGAAAAGGAAAAAGGCCAAGACTGTTGCTCCAAACATATCAAGAAGGCATAAAACATGATGGTTTACAGTTATTTGTGCAGCAATTTTAGATAAGAGAACCCGAGTCATTTATCTGCAGATCACAGATGATACCGAAAGTTAAAAACCCAAACCCAGTAAGAACACAAAACCAACCAACCATCACAACCCCCAAAGCCAACATACTCCATCGAGAGGTGTTGATGAAGGGAATCCCGCAAACAGACGCAGTATTGGGAAAGCCATCTAGTGGCAAAGGCTTCAGCACACAGGCACAGAGCAACGACGTAACTGCACAACCAAGACCTGCTGAACTGAATCCTATTATGCATGCTGAAAATTTTCCTAATATTGGATTCCTACAGTGATTTTATGGGGCTGTCAGTTTCTCAGAAGCAGAACATATGTCACAGATTTATGGAAATATCTTACAACAATGGCACCTAACATTCCTCACGGCTTGATCCTACTCTTAGAACTGCTAACCGAATGCCAACTCCCACATGCCAACTGCCCAGCAACTACCACATCCTGTCCAAATGTCCCTTTCGACCTTCTGTACAACGATCTTTGGTCATCCATCTTTCCACTCCCTTGAGAAGATCTGTGACACAGTATTAACACGAGTTGCCTTTTTCTATAAAACGTTTAAGAACCTGGCTCTCAGACACAGGACACATTAAGAAGCTCTTACACTGTGACTAGGCCTCAAGTAACGGCAGCACTGTAGAACACCGTTTTGTGAGATTTTTTTAACTACCTTTCTCCCATCAGAACACATTTCTTCTTCAGTGGGCATGCTGGGCTCTTCTCTGGCTTTCTTTTCCTCTTCTTCTGGTTCTTCTACATTGTCTTTTGAATGCTGAGTTAACTCTTTGCTATCGAAGACTTCCAATCTCGGCACACTCTGACACTGCAGCCAAAGTGGAGATAGATGGTCGTAATAAGTATGCAATATACGAACAGCAACACTGCTCATAGCCAGTGACTTTGGAAGATCAAACCCATGCTGTGCATCACAAAACATGTGACTTTTTAACCTGTAAATAACAGTTAAAAAAAAAAAAAGAATCCCTAGTAAGATTGGCAGCACACACTTTTATGTTTCTTCATAAGTATTCAAATTGATGTTCTACACTAAAAGTCACCTAAATTCTCTTTTGTCGCATGGCACAGTCTAAGAAATAGAGTGGGATGTCACAGCACCTGTCCTGTCTTGTACTGACAGCTGTCTGTAAGCCCCTCCAGAAAAGCTGTAACTGCATTAAGGAGATCAGGAGCTGCAAAAATAACAGTCCTGATAGGATGACAGTGAGGCAGAATCAGACAGCAGCTCTTCTACATAGTACATTCCTGGTAAAACTGACTAATTTAATGAGCAAATCCTACACAAGTGAAGTCACCAGCTGTCTGTGTTACATCAGTCTCAGCATCTTCCACATAAAATCCAAAGAGATACACAGATGTAAAAGTAATTTTGATTATCAACAGTATTACACAGCCACCGATCCTTGTGACAGTGTAGGAAACAGGCTAAGAACAGGCACAGAAGGCCAACTTGCACCAAATCAAAGTATCTAACCTGTGAACTTGGATTCTTTCATCAGATATGGAAGTTCGTTGCTCATTACAATTCCTGCCTAACCAAAGCCAGAACAATTCAAATAATACCTATTTTCAGATAAGATCTGCTAGTCAAAAGTTCTAAAAATCCTCTAGTAAAGCAAAACTTATTTTTTAATTCTTTGTTGAAAATTTTAAGTGCATCTCTAAGCTGACCAAAAGGCTTTAACACTAACCCAAACAGGCTCTTCCTGCAGCTCAGTCTGACATTGCTCAGCACCTAGCCTTCTAGTTATCTTGGCAAAGGCTACAGCAACAGGTCCTTAGTCAAGGCAAAGTCCTTTTACCAATTTATTCCTCATATTTGCGGAGTGGGAGTAGTAAGCCCACTCAAAAATATTGTTTTGAAAAAATATATCAGTTAAACAGTAATCTAATTAAAAAAAATAAACATCTTGGATTCAGAACCCACTATGGAGGTTATTTGCATCCCAGGCTCTAGAATCCTTTCTCTAACAGAGAACTGAGCACAAAGCATTATGCACCACTTTGCAAGCACCTGTTAACAGCTTAGAAACTATTTAATGCATCAGCAAGAAACATTACTTCCAGAGGAATTTCAATTCTCTGCATGAGTTTTATTGTTTTCCTTTAAAAATTGTTCTGGCAGTAACAGGGTTCTACTGTAGCATTTTACGAAACAAATGTTATACATATTTATATGTACATACATATATAAACCACTCCTGTTTCTTTAATAAAACTCTGATGTAACCAGTACCTTCCTTAGCAACAGGTTGGTATGAAATCCATCATCTGGGAGTCTGTAGAATGAATGCTATTCAACATGAAAAAGATTATGAGAAACTGGTTCGTGGTGTTTACTCGACTTGGGTAGAAGAGGCCAGGCCTCATTTCAGATTAAGAATTTCAGTATGCTGTACCTTACTTTCTTCTTCAGATTGGCCCAAATGCAGAAAGTAACATTTTTGTCCTTTATGACTGCCTGCATATTTCCCGTTTCAGAATCTTCATACATATTAGCTGTCTACAAATAAAAAAGCTGATTGAATCATGTTTTCTTATTATTTATATCACTTTGGTTTACTTACACTTACACTTGAATAAATAATTGAAAGACACATAGGAATAAAAACACACCAGACCAAGCTCAGGTATCTTGTATTTATGTACTAGAACATGACAGTTATAAACTCCAATCTGTTAAAATTTGAACTATATTCTTTTGCTTCCTCTGACTTCATCAATTCTGTCAAATACGGGATCTTACATTATCCCTTTCAATGGTACTGCCTAGATCTCCCTTAATCTTTTGCCCTCAAAAATACTTCTCAGGACAAGTTTTTTTAAAAAAAAAAAAAAAAAAAAAAAAAAAGACTTACTGAGCAACAAAGCACTCCTGTCCCACAGTCACTGCACAGATTATTTTATAATTTTGTCAATATAAAACTTGTGAAATGATAATTACATTAGGAGTTTAATTCTAAACTCAGTAAAGACAATCAAGAACTTAACATTTCTTACTTTGCAGAGCGTTTTGACTGTGAACATACAACTAGTTCACTATTTCTTTTACTCCTTTTCCTTTTTTGTTTCCTCTAGCAATACTTTTGCTAAACATACTTACATATATGATTAACATACTTAAAATCAGAAGCAAGATCACTATCTATACATGCAACCCAGAAAACCAATTCCCAAGTACATTTTCAGTTTCTTGTTTATATACTCTTTTCTCTTCCCAAGATCCTAGTTTAAAAAATATTTTAGTCACATGCACTTGTATTAATGTGTACAAGCTAACCTTATGATCTGCTTTTCATATTTGCAATTTTTTGTAAAGTCAACTAGCTTTAATTAAATCACTGAGACAAAATAGAAAACAAATTTCATACAGCCCCCCTTGTTTTCAACATCTCCAAACCTCACAAAATTTCACAGTAATTTAATCTTAAATGTCTTAATGATGAGAATTTCCACTGTAAAGCTTAGATTTTCAGGGGTTTTGAAGAATTACAAGTCTGGTATCTGCTATACACATGATTTGGAAACTCAAATACTAATCTCTGTGACAATTTAAGAACAAACAAAACCAGCCATCACAAGACACTTGTAGCTAACCTTATGTGCACTGCGCATATTACAGTTTCAAAGTAGTAAATGTTACTTACTTTAAGCAGGTGTTCTGTTGCTCCATTGTACTTCTGATGAAGCAGATTCTGCAATTCCAGAATAGATTCCTGGTACTGGACTGTTTCTTTTTCTGTTATCTCACTTGGTGGTGTGTCCAATAAAAGAAACTGCAACTTCTCAATTAACTAGAAGACATTATATATGGGAAAAGTATCTTTGTTTTGACACCACGCTTAAATACTGTGTGTTCTGTCATAAAAAGAGGCAAACTGGCTTCCTTTGTACCCAAACATGTCTTGGTCACAGATATAATCTTTTTCTATACTATCTCTAGAAATTGTGCTAAGCCACCGACAGGCAGTCAGCCATGCAAAGTGCTGGAAATCCCAGGGTCAATTCTGCCTTCCTTCATTCCTCTAGTCCAATTCCTTCATTCCTTAGCCTGTGGGCTGTGAAATCTTAGCTTGTGAAACAGGTCATTTATTGAACCAGATTGGTCATATGAAGAAACCTTTTGGTCAAAAATCAGTTTTCATGAAAAACTTACAGCTTTATTTTGGAACCATTATTTTCTATAGTAATAATCTCAACTATGAAATCTTAAAAATAATTTAAAAAAAAACAATAGAAAGACATACAGCAATTACATTTTAATCCTCAGAACAATCCTTAGCATGAAGTTTGGAACTCCGCTGTAACATTGTTTTCTTCCACTACATGCTAGTATCTTAACATCTAAATGCTTTTCTAGAACTAAAAAATTCCTAGCTGGCCAAAGTGACCTGCAGCACTGAGACTAACGGAGGATCAGACTGTGTTTTATGCCTCCCTTCTAGACTTGCCAGGTTCTTCTTCCTCCTAGCCTGTGGAATTGCTGTGCAACTGCTCACTAAAGGTGTGGCAAAGCAGCAGCAGCATTGTGACTACTACAGTCCTTTTCCTGTTGCACCTTTAACGTGGTCTACCTCGACAGTGAGGTGGTGGTCCCTGTCAACCTCTGAACAGCTGATCTATATGATCTCACAGTTCAGAGGGTTTAACAGTTTATGCTAAAAACATGTAGAACAGGAAAGAAATGCTCAAGTGTTTTAGACCAAGAGAAGACAGACAATCTTTTTGACATCAACTTGCATTTCCAGTGGGGGCGAAACAAAAATGCCTATCTTCCAGTATCACATACTACTCTAGTTAGCCTACAGTGCAAGGTAGTATACTTTTACAGGACCTGATGTAGCTGTAACTGCTTCAGTGTTGGATCGGAAATGTATAGCAGGGAGGAGGAAGCGTGTTTGTGGGGAAGACATAACAGCAGGGAGAAGAGTGGTGAAAATGAATGGAAGTGGGCAATTGCCAGGCTTTTTGCTTGGGTTGCAGTGTAGAAGAGAAAGGGAGGAGCTATCTGTTGAAATTCTTGGAAAGGACTAGCACACTCCCCACTGGCTCAGAAAAAGGCAGTATGCAGAAGGTGAAAATTGCTGCACCCAGCAAGCATTGCAAGACAGGAAACCTGACACTCAGAACCGAACCAGCCCAATGAAATTTGTATTACACATGTGACTTTCACCCCCAATTTCTGGAAGACCCCATTTAACTTTCTAAAAAACACTGTAAGTTAGCAAAAATGAAAATAAAATCCTAAATTTACAGAGCAGCCACAAATTGCTTAAAATTGCTTCACAAGCCATCAATGGTTGGTGGATTGCATTTTGGGAACTCCTGCTCTTAACATAACACTTCACTGGCAATAAGTGTTACCCAATAAGGCTGCTGTCCACCGAAGCACCTACACATGACATGAGCTTATATGTTCGGGCTCAAGACTGTTTAAAAGGTACACAGCAGGTAAGATGGGTGTTGGAATAATAAAGCTCAGCGTAGAAACATTACATACAAATCCCTTAAATGCACTGCATATTTAAAGTCAGCAGTCAACTTCTTTAGAGTTAACAATAAATCTGTAATTAAAACAATGTAAAAACTGAAGAAAAACTTCTGGGTTTGGACGGTTATAGTCAATTTCAGTCATGTGGCTGAAAAAAAAAAAAGGAAGGGGGAGGGAGCTGTTGAGGATATGTTCTGTTAAGCTTAAACCGAAAAATACCATTTTAACACCTACATTTAGCACCTGTGCCCCCTTCTCCATCACAAGTTGAACATCCTCATTTTGATCGTCACGCCATAAGCTCATGAAAGTATTTATTTCCTGCAGTACTGTTGGGTCAGGACTTCCATCACAACTGAGGTAATGCTCCCACTACAGAAAATGTTCAAAGAAAAGTAGATACAGCATGTGGTGAAAATGACTATCACTATAATATATTTGTCTTTCAGAATCCTCCTTTTTTCTTGTAATAGTGATACATTCATACCTGCATCTAAACAGGACTGTAACACCAGCTGGCTTATCATTATGTCAGAAAAAAATGGTTTACTTTGATATTATTGTGCTAAGATACTTCTGCCCACCTAACATTTGCTGTTCATACTTACTCACTTATCAGTGGTTTCTGTTCTGCTAGGCAGAGCTCGCACGTCTACAAAAGCAATGAATTCAGTACCTGCCACAAATGAGGGGCTGAAAGAATAAATGACTGAGAACATAAATGAGGAACTGGTGCAGGTGGAAGAGGCAGATGGTTCTCAAACCAGATACTGCCAACAAAACTGAAAATTCCTATGCTGGCAATAAAGCTGCTTAAGAGCCTTCTACTCCAACATGTTTATTCCTCCTTTCTCCACCTCTGCTGCTACAGAAACCTCTGGTAGGAATATGAAACCCTAGATTTTATTTTTTTTTTAATAATTTTATATTCAAATCAATTACCAGTCATTCTGATGGGGGGAGAGGGGAGGAAATCAGTGACAGGCTAAACCCACTTAACCCTACACAAGCCTAACATTGGCTCATGGGATCAATTTATCACCTATAACGTAATTTTTTTCATCCATGTAGTAAGATATTAAGGAAACACTGCCTCTCTGTTTACTGTGAAGATTACTAACACAATGTTACTGAAGATTGCATTACAATGTAAAATGGGTATTTTAAAGCAAAAGTGCTTGTATAATTGCATTTGCAACCACTTCCATAACCATTTCCACAGACTTCAAAAAAAGCAGTAATAGGTGAGTGCTCAGTGCACTGGAAATCCTGTATAAAAGATTGATCAGTCTTCAGTAATTAAAACATCTGATTTTTTAAATTTTTTTTTTTTTTTTAACACATCTTTGCAGCTAGAAGAGTGCTTCAGTTTCATCTTCAGGAAAACACATGCTTAAAAATAACAGCACTTGTTCTTTGAGAAAAAGGATAAATTTCATGATAATTTGTAAATGTATCTGTTAATCTGAACTGAAATTGTGTAGAAATGGATGTGGAAACTCAGCATTTGGTATTATATATTTCTTTTGCCCTAAATATTCTTAACAACAGACTCATACAAACTCTGGCATTTCCCATAATCTACCAGTATTTTACATAAAGATTTATTTTTAAAGTAATAGTTCTATTTTGCCATTACTTTTCGAAATGAAAAAAATCTGGTTTTTCCTTCCAATAAATACTCTTCAGAAACATCCATAAACACCAACTTTCCCCTTTCAAAACGACCAGCAGATTCTCGTGTTCACAAGGATAATAAGGTTAGAGCTTGCCAGTAACTGAAAAAGGTAATAAAAATCATCCAAAGGTGTCAAGACTTAACTGTGAAGTTATCATGCTGCACCCTTGTGGCAACGACGGCTACGGGCACACCGGGCAGAGCGTAACCAGCAAGCCCAGGACCGTTCCCTCTGCAGGGCTCCTGAGGCCACCCCTGCAGCGCTGCACCCAGCTTTGCAGTACAGGAGAAAGAGGGGTAAACTGGAGGGTCCAGATGAGGGACATTGAGATGGTTAGGGTACTGGAGAAAAAGACACATGAGGAAAGGCTGAGCTTTGTTAGCCTGGAGAGGACGAACGTATGCAATCTGCCAGTACCTAGAGAGGGGTCACAGGGAGCAGAGAGGCAAACTTTCCTCAGAGGCATACAGGAATGATGCGTACTGACAATTAGGCAATGATCACAAGCTGTAACATGGGAAATGCCAATTGCATTTAAAGAAAAGTTGTTACTAGAGTGGTAAAGCAGTCAAAAAGGTTGCTCGGACATACTGTAGTATCCCCATCCTTAGAAATATTCAAAACCCAACTGAGCACCTTGATCTAACTTCACAGTTTGCCCTGCTTTGTGCAGGAGGCCGAACTATGTGAATTTCAGCAGTCCCTTCTAACGTGATTTATCCTATGAGTCTAAATTTGTTCTGCAGAGGCTTTACAAAGGATTAAGCAATATATAAGACAGAGAAAATCCTTGTGCCCACAAGCCTATTTAAGCTTACCTGGAACCAAACTGACCAAATCTCATATCAGACTGTTACCAAATGATGTTTCTGCAAGCTGGATTCACAAGAGTGAAAGGTTCTACTAGTGTACTTCCATACCTTACTATTTAAAATTTAACTTTACAGGTATATAGTACTATTGGGTGATGATTCAGACACCCATGTGTGTCACCCTAAACTGCAGACATTAACTCTTAGCTGCATTTTCATGTATTTCCAGCCCTGATATCTGACCTAGATTTGTGCCATGTTCTTCAAGGTTTTGGCCAACCTCTTTCCAAATTATGACCTGCGATATCCAGGAACCCATGGAACAAATGTTGTCAACTGTCTCAAATTCTACAAAAGTATTTTAAGCCCTGGTAGAGCTCTTTTGTGGAATGCTTAAGAGTAGAATGAATTAAACAAATAGAAAAGGAAGGACAAATACCAGAACATCTGAAACTACAATTCCTCTTGACTGCTGTGGTAAGCTGTGGGGCCCTAATACTTTGATCACCCAGACAGGCTCCTCTTTGCCCATGTTTCATTTCTGTGTACACCGAAGTATAGAAGACAGAAGAGAGTGAGCATGGCAAGTTACTACCTTGAGATGGAACTTGAAAGTTCAGAAAATGGAAGCTCCTGGATCCTGTAATGGAGACATAGCCTAACATCTCTTCACTGTTGAACCCCTACGACACTGGGCAGATTTTGGAAAGAAAGCTCACCTTTCCATACGCTCTATAATCCGTTTTCCACTGCTGTGCAGACAAAAACTTCTGTTCCAGTGAATGAAGTTCTGCTAGTTCAGACTCCCTTCGTTCTTGATCCTGTTAAAATATATGTATATATCTCTCTCAAACAGAGTAGTTAAATACTTGGTTTACTTCTTACAATTATTTTATATCAAAGAAAAAAATTTGGGATATTTGAATGAGTTATCACTTAAACAAATCCAAGCACTGATAACTTGCATTTTTATGAAACACTTAATTGAGAAGACTGCAGTAGTTTGCAATATGTTATTGTCATCACATTAGTTGCTGCACCATATGATAAACATAATGTGTCATATGATTGTTAACCTCTCACTTGAATGGTTTCCATATCATCCTGGAACTAGCTCTAATGAGAGCTGCTAAAAAATGTAAGCAAATGTTGGAAAAATGTGTGCAAGATTATTCGATTTTTTTCCTTATAATTTCTATTATTTTAAATTACTTTTCTCCCTAGGGAAAAAAAAATCATCTGTGAAGGACAAGAGGCACAGGCAAGAGTGATTTTTTCAGGGGGAGAAGGAAAAGGAAAAATTATTTTTTTGTTGTAAATGGTTTTTTTGAAAACACAAAAATATTTAGATGTTACCAATCAGTTTTTGTTCTGAATTCGTCTTCTTAGAAAAATAAATATATATTCTAATACACACACAGATATATATACATATACACACACACAAATCAATATATCTGCCCTAACATGTAACCACTTAGAGAATTTATACCAAAATTTTCTTGCCACAGCTGTGCCAAATGCAATTATGGGGAACACAAAAAATATATCTAATTGAAAGTACAGAGGAAATGGAAAAAAAAAAAAAGAAAAGAGGTATTTATTCAAACTGGAGTATATATTTTGCAAAAGTTAATGTATTTAACCACAGAATCTCTATGTATCAAAACCAGGCAGGACTATCTCATCTCAGGGAATTTTTCTGAATCAAAGCAACACTAAGCCAAACACTTGCTTAGTGAAAGAATACTATAGAAAAAAAATTGAGCAGCATTTCCCTTGACTGTGCATGCATTATGTTTTATTACTAATCCAGCTCGCTACCTTCTCAATTTGTGGGATCTTAAATGAGTACCTTTCAGTGGCTTGGCCAGATTTTTCATGATTAATTTTAATCTAGTGATGCTAGAAAATTTCATCTATATTGTTCCCAACACTAAGGATATAAGGAAATTAATTTCTATTCTCATATTAAATTACTAATGTTTTATAGACCTTGTCAAAAGTTTAGAAATAGGATTAGATTTTTTCAGTAAGTACAAACTAACTTTTGCCTCAAGCTTTTCCATCTGTTCTTGTTCAATTCTCTCCTTTTCAAGTCTTGCTGCTTCTTCTTGTTGAGCTTGAAATTGGGCTTCCTCTGAAGATTGGGAAATATACCAAGAGCATAATTATATTTTGCTTAATAAAACCATACAAATTATTTTGTTATTAGCTGTAATGACAAAACAATCATAGTAACGAGCAACATAATTGTGTATCTTCTATCACACAGAAATCTTCCAAATGAGCCAAATTAATTTGAATCATAGTACTGAAACACACGATCTATGGCGCTGCCTCTATCAGCCTGTGACAATACGAGTAGAGACAAGGATCAGCAAGCCCTCTTTTTCCCCTCAGGAACAGCAGCAGGAGTGCCCTCTCCCTTTATCTACAACTTCAACAAACCCAGGTTCTTAATCCAAACTCTACACTGAAATTGAGTGCTTCAGTCCCAAGTTACTCTTCTCCTTTCCTACAACCTTTGCTTTCCTACAACTTCAACGTTACAGCTGTTTGTTCATTGAAAACCTCTTCAGGATCAGTTACTCCTGATCACAGTTTTAGCTTTTCTTTGCTGCCATAGGGACTAGAAAATTAGAGAAGATGTGAAAACTGAAATTCATTTCAACCTCTAAGCCTTCAGTCTAGGCTAGCACAGCCTATGCATCAATCCAGATGTTCCCTAGCAGTGGCTTGAATGTCACTGCCTACACATAAATCACTTCAAGTATATCTGTGTTGCACAGAGGCGAGAGCAAGGGCAGTTCCCAAATCTGCCCATACTCACCTGAGCTGCTACGCCCATCCACAAAAGTTAGTATGATTAGTAGTCACTTATTATTACTAGCAGTCATAACATGCACAAGCCCCCACCAGGTTGGATTGATGGCAGAAAGGGAAGAAGAGATGGATCTGACGTTGAGAACAGGGGTAGCAGGTTTTGATACTAAACTGCAGAAGCAGACACATTCAGATGGTGAGGACAGACAAGTCATGCAACTGGGATTTCATTTTAAGGGATACAGTGATATACAACAGAAGGATCTTGAAGAAGTGGGTGGAGAATCAGTCACTCAGTAGAGACAAGAAGCCCAAGCAAACTACACTTTAATCTATCCTAGCTTGTAGTCACCTTAGCTGCTGCTCCATCAGAACACAAGCCAGCCCCCTGTCAACAGAAGTATTCAGTTTGCCTTCTCTGGAAAGAGTCCTTTTCAGATAATTTCTCTTGACTACTGATAACTAGGCCTGGGGCGGAGGGGGCACAGGGCGCAGCGAGGACTGGAAGAAATGCAATGTTTTCTGCTTTTCTAACTTGCTGAGAATATTTCAAAAGGTAATGGTAAAAGGGGGTGGTGGTGGGAGGAGGGGGAATCCAATTCTTCCAGCCATCCTCCTTCCCAAGTTCCTAACCACAGTAAAAATAACTACTGAAAAGAGTATGGCTCTAATAGGAAAGTGAGATGTGATAACAAGTAACACAGAATTTGGCCCACACAAGGGAAGAGGGAGGAATCACCTGTGTTTGTGAAATAGAGAGAGAGATTGATGCACATATAATTTAGAAAATTATTTTCTATCTATTTATTTAAAATAAGTGATTTGTGCCACCATATTCCCTATAAATTAAGTGGACAGTACCTTCCTCTTTCAGCCTCCTTTCTTCTTCTTCTTTCTGCAATCTCAGTTGTTCAGCTTTGCTAACTTTCTTTTTGCCACTGGACTTAATGTTTGCAATAAATTAAAAGAAAATAAATGTCAATATTATTTTAATACATTTTGGGAGGTATTTGCTTTCTATAACTTTGCTCTTCTAATGCACTCCCTGAATTAAGATTTTAGACTCCCTACACAATGAAGCCTCCAGAACATCAATACACATCCTGAACTCAATTTTCTTCTCATTTTCATGATGCAATATATGCTCTTACAATTAATATATTATTCTATGCTAGACATTCCTGAACACAGCCACAATATTAAAATCTCTTTTTTTAATGTAGAAATTGAATAACAGGTAGATTTGCTAAAAAAAGTAGAAGTTACAACTTCAAACGTTTCAGGAAACACTGGGAGACATATTTTGGGCAAGTCTGGCATTTCGAAGCATCTAATTCACAAGACAACTAACAAAGAGTTCTCTTTTCTGTCATAAAATCCTAACTGCAACTCAAGACAGTTAACTATATTTTAAATTTGGGTTTCTCAGAAATTATCTTCCTTTGTCAATCCTTTGTGGTCTGGGTATATACTTTAAAAAAGTAAAAGACAAGGTAAGTAACACGCAAAATCTACTGTCGTGTAACAGATTAACCAAAGTAGAACACTTATTTTTGTCCTGCAATTCATAGATTCCTCACTGATGATACACATTAAAATTTGATAATTGGATCTGTGCACGAGGCCATGTTGTCTTCAAGAGGCTTGAACAGCTAGGATTTGGAAAGCATAATTATCTTTGGATTTGAAGATGTTTGCTAATGATCCCTCACTTTTTTCCTCACCAGCAAAAAGGAAGATTCTTGGATGGGTTTTTATTTTTTATTATCATTTCATTTGGGTTTTGTGTTCATTTGTTTTTTGTGTTGACACAGTCTTGGGATGCTCAATCAAATGTGTAGGATCAGCACTGTCACTACAAAACAGCACTTCAAAATAGACACACAGAAGGAAAATACTGATTTCCTGTTAATGCAGTAGCAAACGCAGCCTAAGGTTGCAGTCCTCACCAAGCACATAGTTACGAAGGACTAAATTATCTTTACTCAGTTTTATTCAGTGTTTACACAGGTAACACTGCCATTGTATTGCACATATAATACACTTGCAGTCAATGTGTCTTGACTCCATCTCGGGTTGATGGAACGATACCAGGGAGGAATACTGTTCCTGAAGGCACAGGCTACAAAGAAAATGCCTGAATACAATAAATTAAAAAAAAAAAGGGGGGGGTGGGGAGGGGGAGATGGGCCAGGAAGTAAATCGAAACAAGTTCATGGAGCTTGTCAAAACAAGGAGGCTGATTTTGTACTGAACTGCAAAATTAATTCACAGCCAACTTTATTGCTCATGATTGAGACAGATAAGGCTATTTTTGGTAAATAAAATATTGTTACAAGTAATCCAATTGATAGGGAACGTAGTAGAAATCATCAAGGAGAACCTTTGTCATTCATCACACAAAAAGTGTGTTACAAATACCATTATTTCACATTTTGATTCTGACTAGTGTACTTTCAGATATAACAAACTATTTTGAAAGCTATTCACTTTATACTACTTTGCATGATAATAAATATATAAATAAATATAACTTTTAATACAAAGGTTATCATGAAGCTTGAACAAAAACAATGGTGAAAGTTCAGTGCCAACAAGAAACGTACCCCCACCAGAGATAGCGTGCATGTTATGACATTTGTTACCAAAACATTTATTTGCAACATTCTCTTAGAACAGCCAGTAAAAACCACAATTCTACTCATTAAGATTTCAGGGAAGAAGCAGTTCCTTCTGGTTTCAAAAAAAAAAATAATCTTTGATTACTTTTCTTCTAGTGAAAATGGAAAATCTGCTTGTTTCCAGTGTTTATAATCACTTTTTAGTCAACTTCTTTTCAAGTTTTTATGACTTAACATAGTACTGACAAAATTGAGATGCACAGTCCTCCAAGGAATACATTTGAATGTGTTCTTTTTGGGGGGGAGGCGTGGATAATTTCATTATCACCGAATTAAGAACAATCCACGGGATGAATTTATGCAATCCAGTTTCCCATGGACTTCTGTCTGTTGTCCCCCCTACCCATCATGTTCTGTGTCCAGCCTGTGGCTCAAAGCCAGGATGCTGGCTCTCTGCCTGGACATCTGCTGCCAGGGAAAACACACAGCAGCTGCGCTTGCCACCTCCTCTCTAGTAGTTCTGCAGGAACACGACTGAGCCTCCTTGCAAAAGGCACATAAGCTTAGTGTCCTGGAGATGTCTGTTCCTCTTTAAAATTTGACTGAGCCTAACCAACTGGCTCAGAGAAAATACAGATTAAAAAATGAAATTAAAAAAAAAGCACACACCTTTTTTTCTTTTTAAAATGCACATTTGCATACTATTAAGGTGTCACAAGACCTTTATTATGACAGATCCTCTTAAAAATATTGTTTTGTAGACATTAAGTCCAGAAGTAACTGATGCTTACTTTAATTTTAGCATTAAGTGCTTTGTAATTTTACTCATGAACACTGCAAGGGTCAAAACACTGTATGTGAACTAGAGCATATTTCTGCCTACCTACCTTTTTCTTCTTTTTTGGACCCTAGAAGATCAGGGGAGGAAAAAAAAAGGGGGGGGGTAAGTGAGCATCAGAGAACAGGGTACCAAGTATAAAGGAATAATTAGAAGATACAACTATTCTGTAAAATTAGATGAGATCAACTATTGAAAAATTACAATGGCAATAATTTCAATATTGCAGAAAATTAGCCACTAACACAGGACTCCAGACCATCATAACTTATCAGGCTAGCTTACACTTACGGTTATAGAAGTATATCTACTTATTCCCACTGTTAAAAAATGTATGTACATCAAATATGTAATTTAGTCCAAGACATAACGTAGTCAGAAAACGTTTTGAGTGTTTTCTGAACTCATCAACTGATGCTGTTTGCTATTGCTAATAACACTAAATTACATCATGCGATGGACGACCTGAAAGAACACAGAATCACCGAGTCTTTTTTTCATTCATGGGGAAACTGCACGTGAAGTGAAGCAATGTAATTAGGGGACCTCTCCAAACGACTACAAGGTAATAAGAACGGATTCTGGAAAGCCAAACACCTGTGAACCCCTTGTTTGACCGACCAAACCACCACCTTCTCTGTGCAACGTCTGAATACTGCCACGTGAATTTACCTAACTTCGGCGTGACTAATCACCCGCATGAGAAGATTCCCTGTGGGGTGGAGGAGGAGAAGACGGCCTGCGCACAGGCACGCAGAGCGGTTCCCACCACAAAGTTCTCGTTACCTCCCGGCGGGGTTTCACGCCGAGCGGCCATGGCTACAAACCACAGCACAGCAAGTTAGACGTGCCCTTCGGGTGATTTTTTTTCAGTCTTAAATCCTTTTTTTTCCCCCACACCGGTACCTCAGCAGCCGACGTGGACTGCTCCGGTCCAAGCCCTACCCTCCTCACCACCCCACCGGCGTCTCAAGGCGCCCGTTACCGCTGCTCTCGCCTTCCCCCTTCGCCTGCAGCACCCCGAAGCCCTGCGGCCCCCCCCGCCCGGCACCAGCAAAGCGCCCACCGCCCGGGCCGCTGCCTCAGCTGAGGGCGCGGGGGCAGCCCCGCCGCGGACCCCAGCGCACCGCGCCCTCGCGGCCGGTGCCGGCGGCGACCGCAGCAGCAGCAGCGGCCGCCGCCGCCGCCGCCCCGCCGTAACGGGGAGCCACCGCGGCCCCTCCGCCGGCCCGTCTCTCACCATGGCGCCTCCGCCGCCGTTGCCCAGGCGACCTGGCACGCGCTGGCCGCCGCCGATGGCGCACTTCCTCCCGGCAGAAGGGCGGTGCCTCCCTTTACGGCACTGCAGTAAAGCGGCGCCGGCGAGCTTTACGGCGCGGAGCTGGTGAGACCCTGACCTCCTTCTCCTTCTCCCTGTCCCCCAGCCCCGCGGGCCCGGCCGGGAGGGGAGGCGAGGCGGGGGGGTGCGCGGGCTCGTGTGAGACCGGGCGCCGGAGGCACAGGGCAGGGTGACAGGCACCAGCCCCTCCTAGGCCAGGGAGGGGGAGCCGGCAGGCCGAGGGGACGGGCCCCGGCCCCGCCGCCCCCCGCGGCTGGACTCCATCCCGGCTGCTTTTATTTACAAAATCCGTTTACTTCCTTGCTCACGCTTTTTAAAAATTTATTTATTTTTACGTTACGTTTTGCCAGTATGCACTGGCCTCAACTCGTAGTGCAGTTGAAGGATTTTTAAAAAGCCAAATTAGCGAACGCAAAAGTTGCGGGAATTCCTAGGTTTTTATACAGATACATACACACCTGTATATATAGACAGAGACGTTTCATTAGCAGACTACAGATAAAGCAGCTGCCCGGCGAGCAGCCAGGCAGAGAAGGGCAAGCAGCTGACCAAGAGCACAAGGATAAACGAGCCTAACAGCAGTTGCAGGTCTTGGGAAGTTTCTCGTTTTCCATTTGCGATGACAGGTGGAAGGGAAGAGAAAGAGAGGCAGAGAGCAGAAGAGACAGAGCAGAATCAGAAAATAACAGTTAAGAGCAAACCAGGCTCAGTGAGGGAAAGGAGTCTGGTTAGAAACTGTGCAGTTCCTGTGGCAGATGAGGCTGGGGTTGACTCACTCCCGTGGAAGGCTAATGTCAAACTGATTATTCTTCAGGTTAAAAAAAAAAAAAAAAATCAGACGGGAATAAAGAGTTCACTGAAATGTGAGAATGGCCAATTCTTTAAGAGGTGAAGTGTTGAATCTATACAAAAATGTAAGTGTCTTAAATGCCACAAGCACTTTCCTTAACCAGACAAAACCCTTTCACTGTGCACCAAATTTATAATTTTTTTTTTTTCTTCAAGCTGCTGTACCTTGGAAGGGAGTATCCCAAAGGAGCAGACTACTTTAGAAGCCGTTTGAAAGCAGCTTTTCTAAAAAATAAAGATGTGAAAGATCCTGAAAAAATAAAGCAACTAATTGCACGAGGAGAATTTGTTATAAAAGAGTTGGAGGCTTTGTACTTTCTCAGGAAATACAGAGCTCTGAAACAGCGCTACTACAGTGACGACAATCAGTAACTGGTGCTAATGACTTTGCATGTAATGATACAAATCCATAAAAATAAACAATAAAAGAGCTGTAACCTCAAAAGACACGAAACGTAAATCCTTCCAACCCATCTAAAGTTGTTTCCCTTTAAGTAGTCGCTTGAAGGATTAGATTTTATAGTGTGGGGGCAGTATGTTTTTCTCAACTACTTTTGACCTCCTTGAACTAAAAACTTCCATGTACGAAACATGAAGGAAGTAGCGGTAACATAATTCTGTTCTGTTTCCTGTCGATACGCACATTGAACAGATAGCTCTTCTTGCCCAATAGCTGTGTGTTTGAATGCCGATTCAAGGTACTGCACTTCTCTTGTTACTTAGAAGATTAATCTGATTTTGAAAGTCTTCCACATTTGATGATTAATTTCCACGGTAGACGAGCACCTTCTCAAAAGTAAATTCTTAAAAGATTTTAACTACATCTGCTTAACATGCAAGAGTCACGTTGGCAGGCTGGCGGAGGCACTGCCTTACTGTGTTAGGAAGAAGACTATGGGGTCAGGAAAGGGGGGAATTTGAACAACAGTGGTTTAAGCACTTAGACCCTGAAGACAGTTCCTGCTACTGCTGGTTTCTGATGTCATGGAACTGCTGTAGCAGGAATATAGAACTTGATGCTTTCCCCTGGAAGAGAAGTTTGACCGTGGATGCTTGCTCCATGGCTGACTCTTAATTCTGTAGACCTCGGCTCAACTAGCACAAACTTGTGCCCGAACTGATACTCTATACGTACTAGGTTTGGTTGGTGTTTCTGTCCGCCTGCCCCAGTCTAAATGACACTGGAGATAGAACAGTGATCAGGACACACATGCAATTCAGGGGATACTCCATTACAGAGATGAGGGACTGAAATTCTTGGAGAAGAAAAGGAAACTGGGACAGAAACTCACAATAACTATTTTTTATTACATTACAATAAATAGGAGCAGTACAGTTTGACAAAAAATGACAAATTCCAGGTCACCTCACAGCACATACTCCTAAAAACATTAAAAATTTTAAAACAAACAGTGGTCTTTTTTTTTTTTTTTCTTTTTTTAACTTAATGTCTGGTATGACCAACATTCCTAGGTCACGCAACCAAATGATGGAAAAACTGGATCACACTGCATATGTTCCACATCAAATAAAGCACAATGTACAAAATGTGCATGTTTCAGTTTACACTATACAAAAATAGTTAAAATACATTCCAGGTAAACATATTACATTAAGAAGTCATTCTAGTAAGAAGTTGGCACTCAAGAGGAAAAAGCAGAAGTATTTTCAACGTGAAAACACAAGACAGTGGAATAAAGAAATGTTAGGAAAGATTTACCATCTATGTAGCTTTATGTAAACTTGAGACACAATGATTTGTTTACAGTTTGATGGTCTTTGAAGGTAATAATTGTATTGCTTCATAGTATAGACAAGAGCAGAAGATTGCGTGTCAGTATTTACCCATTACGGAGATCCTGTTACTGTTACAAAATCTATACAGTTAAACTTACTTTTAAGTTAACAAAAATTTTAGGGCAATGAGACTGGTCAAAATAATTAAATTTCAGTTTTGAGAAAACCAATGATAAAGTTGTTTACCAGAGTTACATAAAGCTACTATAAGAAGGCATTACTCCCTGACACATGGCAATTTAACATATTGACATGGTGATTCACCTGTTCATTTAGTAGTTGCTATCAGAACAGATAGCATCCAGGTATGTTCTTTGAAAGCATTCCAAATAGGGAAAGACAGAATAATAATGAGATCAACTTTTGCAAGCTGCATCCAACATGCTTCACCAAATCTCAACAAATATTAAGACAAAACTGCACAACAGTGGCAAGGATGTGTATTTTTTTTTTTCTTCCCTTTTTTTTTTTTTTCCAAAAAAGTAAATAAGGGTTAATCTAAATGGATTTTGTACTAACTTAGATCAGTAGCTACAGATCACATTTACTGAAAAAAAAAAAAAGAAGCCCAACTATTTTTATATATAGCTTTATATTAGAGCTATATAAATCCACATTTGATGATTAAGACTTTTCAGCTAGAATTTCTCCAATGGTTTTTAGTTAAATTAACATAAGAATTTTAGACCAGCCCTAATTTTACATGCAGTGTGACTCAGTTACCAAAAATCTTAAAGTAATCTTAAGATTACTTCCATTTGCTCAAGGTATACTATCCTGTTCTGCTACGCTCTTCATATATGATCAAGAGTGTCTAAAATGCACAAATAACTGTCCCCAAAATGTTTTAACCTTGGAAGCTGTAAAATGTTTTGCAACATTAAGAATCTGTTCTTATTCCGTATTGGTCCTTACAATATAATGTTAGGTTCTCCTATTACTGTTTTTCAGAGTATTTCATAATCTGAAGTATATTTCACATCAAAGCTGAAAGGAGGGAAAGGGGTCTGGGTTTTGGTGGAAGGTGAGGAATGGGGGGTATAGGCAGGAAAAGGCATTGTTTCTCTCAGCCACATTGAAATTAAAGAACACACAGCAATCCAGATAGTATACATCCCCTGCAAGCTTTGCAGCTCTCCACCTACGAGAGTCACTGCGGGGTTTTTCTTCGTAGAAGCAAAAGAATATCTCACGCAGTTGCACCCTTGACATCATATAAATAGTCCAAGTTACACAGGTATATTAAAATCATACTGTGTAAAATTTCCACGTAATTGTTTAGGTATACCTTAGGTTAGAGCAATGCTGCTATTCCCCGTTCCAAACTTTCCAGTGTCCTGAACTATCCTACTTCAACGTCTTATGTTTTATTTTTTTGGGGTACACCAGAGTCACATTTTCAATTTTACTCTGCAGCTGAGCTGGGTACTAGAAAGAAGTGTACCTTCAGGAGCCCAAGTCCTAATAAAACAATCAAACAATACAACATTTACAGTAAGACAACAGGAACTGGCAACACTGGAATTACTGGCTCTTACTTTAGTGCAGAATAACTAGATTACTGCAGTACGAAAAAATGAAATCTTCTGCAAAAATTCTGAATTCCAATCAGAAAAAAAAAGGGGGGGGGGGGGGGGGAATCACAAGAGAACTTAATCACAGAGAAAGACAACATTAAAATCTTGGTCTAGCTTCATGACAGTCTAGACACTGGAATGCCACTCACCAACAATTTAATCTGTGCAACAAAACTAGTACTTCACGAACATCACACAAACATTGACTCTGGAAACCATGTTCTATGTTGACTGTTTGTGCAAATTCCACACCATTTTTATGGCATAGTAGATTTCCAAATTATTTGCATGAAGCAGCTAAATTCAACTCATTCATTCACTCATTTGATATTACTAGAATTTAAAATTCCTCCCCTATTATGCACAAGATAGGCATCTGGAAATATTTAATGCCACTCTTGGGGAAATAAAGAATGGTTTTACTTCGCTATATAATTTGGGATTCATTCTGATTTAATTCTTATGGTAAATTCTGGATCCATGTATGAATTAACCTAAGAATTTGAATCTACTTATCTGTTAAGGCTTTCTAGTATTTCCTAGATACACTAAGGGTGAAATCCTGTACCTACTGAACAAAGCTACTTAAAGATTTGCCACTGGGGGTCAGAAGAGCTAGGATTTCGCCTTGGTCTTCAGACACAAAAAGTTAGTGAAAGTCTTAAAAGAACGCATTAACAATAGCAAATCAACCTAATTAGAACTTTTACTTTTTCCATTGCCAGATGTGCATTGTTGTCTTTTTTTTAATTTTTCTTTTTTTTTTTTATAGAAAAAATAGAGTATTTAAGGAGTGACCGTGACAAATTGCAGTGAAAATTTTTTTTTGAAAGTTTTATCTTTACATTCATTAAAGCTGATCTGAAATGCTACAAGACTAGATGCCTAGAAGCAAAATCTACAGGAAGACTATAAAGGCTTCTGGTCTCTCTATATTGCAGTCAGTCTAAAATAAAAGAAAGGCTGAAATGAAAGTCTCTTTTGCTAACTAGTCCTTTGTCCCAACCAGATTTAAAAACCAAAAAATTAAAGGGGATGTTAGAATGTGTAGAGCATCATTTCATTGTTTGGTTTGCACACAGAACAGAAGTTCACAATCAGTAAGAAAAATAGGAAGTTAGCAACGGTGCATGCACTGAAAAGTCCTAAGACAGTTCTCAGGTTTTTGTGTGAGGTTTTTTTTGTTGGTGTTTTTTGTTGGTTTTGTGGTTTTTTTTCACAGGCATTGCTAGTTCAAGAACCAACAGTCAAAGAATACTGGCACTTTAAGAGGAATGAAGTTTCCACTGTCATTTAAAACAAGCATTCAGGTAAAGCTAACAGGATCATGAAGCAGAAAGTAAAGTAATGCTAAAACAAATGCTAATAATTTAGTGTAATGTACAAAAATTACTTAAGTACTTCTTAAGAATAAGGATAAATTGTATTTACATAATTATACACTTTGTCTTTGTCTTCTTTTTCTTCTTTTTACCATCTTTGCTCATCTTCTCTTTGTGTTTTCTGATTTCTCGAACTAATGTATAAAAGGCATCATCAACACCCTGAAAAGATACATACATGCACACATTAAGATCACATTAACAGACAGACACCTGCTTAGGTACAGCCTGTTTTCATCTGACCTGATCAGGTGAAGTGTGTTCAATCAGCAGTCTGTTTTGCTGCCTGCCAGGAGAGGTTACGCTGTCTTCTCCTTTCTGAGGCTTTTATAATGTCCCCTTGAGTAGACTGTGTGTTGGAGGAATTGCCAGGGTAACAGTCCTCTCGAGCATTCCTGTTTCTTGGGATGGGGCATGCTGGGGAAAACATTGATTGAAGGGGAACCATAGTTGTCTCCTGTCATGTAATAGGAACACGTCTGACCGCATTACCGTGCATGGGCAGAGAGGCCTGCAGGAGAGCAGCTTTGGGGAGTGGGCTGCCATTGTTTGAACAATTAATTCTGACTACAGGCTGTTCCTCTCCTGAGTTCTGAAGAGCACTGGAACAACCACCTGAAGGAGCTGTTTTGGTGCCAACAACAGCTAACACCTGCCTGCCTTCTTTCTCAGCTATTCCCCAAACTGGCCTTACAGCAGCCTGCAGGTGATACTGCTCAGGGGCTGACCACAGATACCCCTAGGTCCAATTCCATTATTAATGTGGTAAGGAAAGTCATTTAATGTACAGCCCTCTTCCCCATCTCAAAGAGGGCACATGTTGTCCCACCTCAAACTAGAAAAGTATAGGCACCACACGTTTAGATTGCAAGTATATTATTACCACAGAATAAAGTTGTGAAACGTTAGCTAGCTTTTTTGATGCCCTAATAATCTATATGCAGCTTTAAAAAGTAAATACAAGTATTTGTAGCAAGAATTCAATACCAAAGACATAGTTATGATTAATCTACATATTCAGGTCATTTCTCAGGCACACTGATAGTAATCACACCACAGTTTTATAAATCTTTACATAATGCAAATCAATCCCATGTTCCAGGGATAAATTATTATTTGATAAATCATTCTATTCAACTTACATAATAAAGACATGTGGAACACATTATCCATGCTGCTGTATCATGCACAGTCACTTAAAATCTCCACGGCTCCAGTAGTTAAGCTACAGACACAAAAGCTAATGTTTCTTCACAATAAGTAGTTCATTTGGGGGGGGGTGGGGGTGGGGGGGTGGGGTGGGGTGTAATTACAGCTGACAAAAATTAACTCTGGTCAAAAAAGACCACCATATCTGAAAGCCTGATATGAATCATTCAAGTACAGTGTTATACGGTATACTTTGTAACAACCTATTTACCTGAAACAGTTTATTGCCTAGCTTTCAGGTTGCTCCAAATTCTAATCAAGTACCCATGTTGTCAGTCAGCATTTACATTTAATAGTTTGAGTACTGACAGTTATAAAATCATTAAGATAAAAAATGACCTTGATTCTTCACTGCCTTACTCATATATCTTTAGATAGATCAGAAACAGTTGTATAATGTTAATATATCACAGCAGCCAGCTGCACCACTGTAGAACCAGGTCTAGAAATTTAGCCCTACAACCAGCAGGCAGCTTCCTACCTCATCAGTTACAGAGTTTGCCTTCAAGCTGACAATAAAAATTTAACAGTCTCTGTTTACCCTTCTATGCCTACTTCAGTAAAAGAACTGAAAGTGAACTCTGAAAAAAGCACAACAAAAAGCCAAAAATCACCTCATTACTGTTTCAGTCAAACACCAAGTGATGATGAAACTTAAGATGGAAAGTCCAACCAAGAGTGAGGTGTTAAATAGCTTCACTTATAAAACAGTGCTCCCAGTATAATCTAAATTTATTTAAACCCTTCACATTCAAGTTCATAATACATTTACAAATAACTGATGTTCCATCAAAGTCCTTAGCAGCCTATCTCCTAATACTAATAACACACTTCTGCAAGGTCTTGTAATATACAAAATACAGTTGCAAATAACTTACTCTACATATTAAAATATTCTTGATCAATATAAAATTGATGTAGCATGCCTAATGAAGACTAGCCTTAGTTCTGGAAAAGGTCATGTCCCCAATCTTTTGAGATTTAGAAATGCTTGGTATTATTTTACAGAGAGCTAGTGTATTTTGCTTATAACTTCAGCATTAATGCATAAAGTGAATACTTAGCAATGTTTGTGCAGGGAAATGATCTAGAAGTGGTGATAGTTCAAAGTGTATCTACTGCAGTTCTCATCTCAGCCAGTCAGCTAGGAGGACAGTATTAAGAATCAATCACAACAGACAGAAGAATAGTTTCATTCCTAGAACACAAGAGTGATGTAAGGAAAACCACTCCACAACATTCTTCTACAAGACTGTTCACATTTCCTCACAAAACTACCTTTCAGTATTTCACACTCATCATTAATGTGTTAGAAAAATACTCATTACGAGGACAGTCATTGGCTTTCAGTGGTGTTTTCAAACATGACATGCTAAACAAAAATTGTAATTTAAGCTTTCAAACAAGCAACCCTCCCTCATTAAACTGGTTTAAAAACAAATACAGAGAAAATAACTTCTACAGAGTAATATCTAGACACTATTATGGGCCTTTACACACATGACTTCACAATTAAGGCTGAAATGTTTTATTCTACCTAGTGAGGTGATGATGATCTTTTAAATACAGCGCATGTTGCAAAATAACTAGGGAATTGACTTAGCTTTCGTTCTTGCATTAACACCGCTGTAGATAAAGCCGTTAAAATTATTTATTATGTATTTAGTAGTTTGGTCCTGCCACAGTTCCTCTTAAATTCAGGTAATGAATATAACATGACATACAAAACTACGTTTAGAATTTTTGTGAATTAGAACAGGAGACTCAAGATAAACAGAGGTCTTTCACTTTTCAGTCTGTGGATTAAATTTTCAATGTAAGTGGAGGATATGCTGTTTACAGAACGTCCCTAAAGGCATCAGTACTGTAAGATCAAAGGCGATCAACCTTTCTAGTTACTTTTTTCAGTAAGAAGGGACTGCATGCAGCTGACCTTCCTCTCTCTAACAATGGAGTTATTATGTACAAGCTTTTTGGAAAGCCTAAGATGTACTGAATGAGTGCTTTAAATCCAGGCTCAGGATTAGAAACTCAAAATTCACTGTGCATGTTCAGAACTATACCACACTGCCTCAATAAAGGTGCATTTGATGGAGCTTGCTCCTGGCACTTGTTTTTCCAAAGGGCAACTACAAAAGGCAAAGAGAACAGAAAAATCAGAACTGTTCCCACAGAAACAGCCTGCTCCTGGCTGCAACTTTTCTTTGGAGCACCACGTGGTCCCATGACATTATAGAAGTCTAGATATGTGGTTGCTTGTTTACCAGCACACATGAGACTTGGCAACTAACCTGGCTATTAATAAAAAACCCTAAATTCATAAGAAATTTGGAATTCCTTCATAGCCCAGCCCCCAAAATAGACCCTTAAGCAAGTTTTAAGTTGTAGAAAAGAGTCTTTTTTATATTTTTTTTAATATGTAATACACATATACATACACACATGTATCAAGTCATGAGTAAGAGAAACTATTTGTACACCTCTGTAGTACTATGGAAAAATCATTAAATTACAGTTTTAATCAGGCATCTAGAAATTCTTTAATTCAAATCTAGAATTTTTGTAATTCAAACTTTTTACTGTTAACCCAGCTCAATCTGCATTACATTATCTAGATGTCTAATTTATGCTCTAGAGAAACTTTTTGTTATGGTATGCTTTTTATGTGAAAACTTTAATGCTTTCAAGAAAGAGATCTTTTTCTTCTTGGTAGTTGGAAATTACAAAGGGATCAAAAGATATTATGTATTTTCTGCTTTACTGTGTAACAGGAATGACCATCTTGGAAAGCATCAGCAGTTAATGGTAATCAGGGTAGTCAAATGTTTCAGTTAATTGTACAAGATTAATCTAACTAAGAAGGCATCCCATAAGCAGCAAGAAGATAAACTGCATATTCCAAGAGGCAGCAAAACAACACTCTGAACCATCAAATTTGATTATCCACAGACAAAAAAAGAAAGCAAATACTGTCTATCAGTAACACAGCAAACTGTGTTATAATGAATATTTTTTAAGTCTAAAATCCCAGCTGAAAGACTCACATCATTAGGTGCTGCTCTCCTTAGTCATCTACTATGCATCAGACTGAAGTAATACCTACCTTCTTACTGAACAGAAAGTAATACAAGCCAGACTGTTTTCAATGTGCGATTTCTTATTCCACTAGAATCACTACTGAATTACAGCTGTACCACGTAATTTTGGAATACGCTTTCTCCAGCTTAACCTCCTAAATACAAAGTTGCTGAAATGACTGTCAATACTATGTAAAATTCACTTGAGTATAAAGAATAATGTTTCCTCCCCTGAGCAAGCTCTTGAAGTTCTAGAGTCTTGTATCCAAGACTGTTTTCTAAACAGGGTATGGGAAAAAAAAACAAAACCCCAACAGTATCCATTGCTGACATGAGATTTTCCCCACCTGGGAAAAAAAAAAAAAAAACCAGCATGCACAAAAACCCAAAAACATACTTCTCTTGGACATAGGCAGAAAGAAAGTAGGAAGCTGGTAGAAAGAAAGCATAGGTTCACTGAGCTATCAAGAATCTTAAATTCTGAAAAGATGCTTCCACTGGGGAAAAAAAAAGAAAAAAAAAAAAGAAAAAAGATAACCACAACTCCCACCATCCTGTTCTCCTTCTCTCAAGGAATTCCACAGAAAGGAAAAGCAAACAGAATTCAGGATCTTTAAAGTTCCAATATACTAAAAGAAATTCTGCTTTGAGTTGTGGCTACGTTAGTAAGACAGCAAAAAACTGCAAAGCTGGTTTTCAGAAGGCTACAGGAAGCAGGCTTAAGCAATTTAATTCATATTGCTCTCTACTTGCCAAGCTGCTGTTAGTTGGGGTTTTTTGATAACTAGGAAAGAATAAAATAAGGTATTTTGATGGCATCAATTCTATTGATATTTGGATGCAAGACTGGGGAGCCTTTCCAGTTTTCTGCAAAGGAAACCTTTGATACAAACAGTATCACAAAGTGTATCTTTTTTATGGAAACATCTAAAGAAATATCTCAGAGCAGTCATCTACCACTTAAAAGCTGAGAATATAATAAGCCTGAGCAGATCTAATAAAAACTGATACAAAACAGAATTTCTCCTGCCTCCCCCAGAAAGAGGAACAAAATTCCCTTACTGAGGGGACTATTCCTACAGTTGTGACAGTCTCTTTAAGATACAAGTCAAATTCCACTACCTCTCTGCAAGATGTTCTGGAGTGTAAAAAAAATACCTTGAAAAGTGAACGGTTTTTCTTTTACACAATGGGAAACTCCAAGTCATCCTCCTGTTAGACAATTATATAAGGAGTAGCAACCCACACTATGCAATGGTGCAGTAAGAGGTAAAGAATTAGTGGATAGTAATATATGCAAGGAGCTATTCTGATGGTTTGCTCAAAAAGCACTGGAAGTGATTTAGACTAGTACTTCTTCCATATCACAGTTTCTTCTTCCCTCTCCTCCCATTTTTTCTTACAGTGTAGTTACAGATAAACGATTTTGTGACAATTTGGGTATTGGGGTTTTGGTGTGCTTTTATTATTGTTGGTTTTGGTGTGTCGTCCGTCCCCCCCCCCCCCCCCCCAGTTTTACTTCACTGTTGCTTCCCTCACACCCCCCACACCTTGTAAAGGCTCTCAAAAAAAGTGAAACCTTACCATTTGGTCCAAATCTGGATTGCTCATTGCACTATAGATGGCAAAAACCAAAACTAAAGTATTTCTAGAAATGGTAGATTTTTTTAAGCTTGGGGAAAACAAGAGAAAAATGGCATAGCATAAGGAAGGGCCTGAGAATTAAGAAATCCTGTACGCCAGCTGCTAGCCAAATACTGCTTTGCTGGATTAGGAACCTCCTGTTTCTGCATCTGAGAAGGACTAAAAATATTATTGTCCTCTCCCCTCAGTTCATCAACCTAAAGATTCAATCAATATTCACTTCCACAAGATCTGCAATATATCTGTAGTAAACCTTTTTCCTCTTCACACTCAAAACTAGGTCTCCGTTTCACAGGTGGAGAAGTTGATATGCAGTAAAGACTTCTTGGTAATCTGTTTATCAAAAACCCATGAAACAAAGCAAATTCATTGTACTTGGGTGTTTGCTAGGAATATTATTCAGGATTACTATACTGAAACCTGATTGGCTTTATATCTTAAATTATGTCATCAATTAACCATAAAATGTCTGATTTGTAAGACACTGTCAATCATTTTTATTTGGCAAGTGATTTGTAAAACTTACCCTGTTACATTACAAAACTTACCCTGTTACATTACAAAACTTACCCTGTTACATTACAAGGCATTTTTTAATTTTCACGCACCCTGGAGTCTTTTCTTCTTTGCTGATTTTTTTCACTCTGTACTGTCGAATCTCTCGCACCAATGTATAAAAAGCATCCTCCACTCTCTGCATTGTAAAACACAACTCCTTAAAAACTGCTTCATTGACAATTGTGATATATTGGGACACCCATGGCAGGGGAAAAAGCCACAACAAAACTACTGAAATTATGAGCTTTACTTGAGAGAAGTATATGGATCTCCATTCACATATTTAAAATGCACATTTGCTGCTTGATGAATAGTTTTTAATGCAAGCAAAAAAAGACACACTCAAAGAATTTATTGATTACGAGTTATTGTGAACACCTACACTTCAAGCCCTCCTTTTTTCCTGTGCAAGGTAACACTCAGACAAAAAAGCATAGGAAAGATTTTCTTCCATTGCATACCATGCTGAAAATAATACCGCTTATGGTACTGAATCTTCTCACACATTTTTGTGGGCATGGATGTACTTAGCAGGCACAAAACCTTATTAGATTGGTAACTGGGGGGTACTTATAAACACACAGTTAACCACCTATTTTCACTTCTTCGCCAAAGTGAGAACCTGTAACTGTTTGGGCAGGCAAAGAAAAGTAAGCTTGTTTATGTCCTGTTCTTTATGAAGGTGTACTTTCTTTGCAAAAATCTGTGGAACAAACTAACAAAGTATAGAAAAAGTCTAAACAGGTAATTTCCTAAGAGGTTACAAAGAAATAAAATCTTCCAAGAATACTGAATTTTGGGCAATATTGTCTTTAAAGCTACTGACTTCACAGAGCAAACACTATGCTATTAGATTTAGGAAAAGCAATATTTGGGTCATGGCAAAGTGCTTTTAAGAAGCACCCGAAGTATATTATATTTCGGAGTAACTTTCAAAAGTGATTATTGTAATTATAGAAGTTATTCTTCCATGCAGAAAAAGCAATAAGTTCATTACTATCATGTTTAAGAGCTTGGTTCACATCAACATACAAGGCACACCTAATCTGTTCTCTCTGGGCCAAACTCTGGGCAAAGGTACCATAATAACCACTAAGTGCAAACAGCCCGTGAAGTTCTGCTGCTCAGATTTTTCTCTGGTTGATGAGAGCTCTTCAAGTATTCCAAGGATGACACAGAGCTACACCAGATTCTCTGGTTTCACACCCTACCTTTCTGCAGTTCTGAGTTTAGGCTACTTGGAGATGATGATACAATAAGCATTTAAAAAAAGAAAAAGTATGAGAACTGAAGATATCTTTAAGTAAATACAAGAGAAAGAAGTACAGCACCAGCTTTAAATTATGATACCTGTTATTTTAAACTGATTATATCTGTGCATAAACTTAAAAATTCAGGTAGATCTGTAAGGATGTTCTTGTCATAACAAGATACAAAATGTTTAGCTGCAGCTTTTAAAGGGGAGAGCAAATCTCTCCTCTGCCTCACTGTCAATCTCATTACTTGTCTCCTCAGTCAGATCCAGGGTTGTTAGTTTAATACAAACACATTATTTTAAAATAAAAACAGAACAGACTGATGATCATGGAAAACAGTACAACCATTTAAGCCTCAAAACTTTATTACTACCCAAAGACACAATCTGGGCTTGCATTCGGCGAATTTTCCGTAAATTATGTCTCCAACTTATCTTCATATTATGCACCTAATAACAAAAATAGCTAACATTTACTGCCACGGTTACTGGGTCATATTGCATGAACTGTGCCATAGGTTATCACATTTAAGACTCATTCTTAACACACTGCTGCTTATCTGAGGGTCCTTCTGAACTACAGCCACTTGAATTTAAAGATTAATTTAATTAGATTTATTTATTGGATTGCATTTCTCTGGTATATACAATGTGTCCTGTTAGAATGTAGTGAAGTATTGACAAGGTGTGAAGTCTTACATTCTAGGTCTGAGAGTTTGCAAAATGTAAAGGAGGCCATTAAAAAACAGCAAAAAAACAAGTAAAGCTCATACTTTCATGTTTTCCTGGAAGGAATGGAAGTTTATTCCTCAAGAGGAAACGGTAAACATTGATCAACTGCTATGTGCCAAAGCACAGGCTGTACAATAATCAGCATTTTTGCAAATCTACTGTTTTGCAGTAGAAATATGTAATTTGATTATGGAGCTTTCACATGAATAATTAGATAGCAATTCTTCAGTCAACATTTATTGCCAACTTTCCCATCACCAATGTGAGCTGTAATTTGCTTTAGCAATGCAGAGAGAGGGAGAGAAACAGAGTGAGAAAAGAAATTGCTACTACTGCCACCACCAAGAACAGTCTTATGAATCCTGCTGAAAGAAATTATTCTGAAAGAAAATCTGTACAGAGACGCATTTGCTAATTTCATTAGCACAAGGTGACATTTTAAAGAGCCAGGTGCCAGTCTTATAAACTTAAGAAGTCATTTTAATACCAATTTCTTTTAAGATTCTGCAGTATTTTTTCCTTAAATGAGCATGGACCATACATCTAAAATATGATTAACCAGTTCTTTCAGCTGTCAGAACTGGAAGCAAAAATATCCTTTGGCAGACATTAAAACCTTCAAAATCTAAACAGCCCAAAGAACCCGTGACCTTGAGGCAACATCTTCAAGATGCTTTTGACTCCTAGGAGACAGCCAAACATTCAATTTTAAAATATGACTATGCGCAAAGAAACACTATTTCAAATACAGACCAAAGTACAAACAGGAATTTTCACATGTTCTGCTTCTGTAAATAGTGCTTAAAGGAAAGTAATGAAAGTTAGCCTTGACATCTCAAAAGTGTTCTGTGTCCACCTTTATACACTTTGTCAAGAGTTGGTCTCCTAAAACCAACTGTTAGACAAATAAAATCAACATTATTCATGAGGACATGAGCAAAAAGAATGCTACTGACTTGCATAAAAGCACTCCCAACATAAAACTTTGTAGTGGTAAAGTCAGCTTAGCCAATAGTAGAGAATACACAAACCTGCAAAAATCTACTAGCTCATGTAATATTTAGCTTATAGGTTAGGACTAATTTTTTGTCTGTCTCTAAAACAGACATAATACTTCAAAGGACTGTTTGGAAACAGTTAATATAACTCAGACACATGCAGAACCTCCACTAGTTTGGGGAGGGAGGGTGTGTTAAGCTAATCATGTTATTATTTTATGAGGGTTAAATACCAGATATACATCAGTAAATTCACACTAAATACTGCATAAAATCATGATTAAAATTACAAAGTTAAGAAGTGCCAGAATTATAGCTGTCCGTCCTACCTGAATTTCACCCATTGTGCACATGTAACCTTTTTTTGCTGTGCCTATTTATCTTTATGTTAGGTAAATAACAAACCTGTTTCCACAGCATCCTGGAGTCATTTAGCACACAAGTGGGATGCCAGAATGTGTTTCAACATCATCGAAACTTTTTCTTCTTCCTTGGGGCCTTGCTCTTGGGAAGGACTAAGCTTTTTTGGAAAAATTTTCCCTTACAACAAACAAGCAACATGAAAAAACTCAACCCACATTGTGAAGCCTGACAAAGTTGTAACTAATTTTACAAAGTTTCAAAATGGAACCTGTACACATGAACTACATTAAAAATGGCTTGGAGTCAAACACATACAGTATCATTAAGCAGATAGGACAAATCCCTAATAAAATGGCAAGTTGGTTCAAGCACACTGTCTAAATTATCAGTTATTCGTAAATCTTAATTGAGATGTAGGAATGAAGTTCTTTAAATACTGCACTGATTACTTCATCAGACCAGGCACAGGTTCTCAACTTCTTTTTGTCACAAGTTTGGGGCCTAACCTATTGTACATCAGACAGCTGAAATAACCATAATGCTTTTTTAACAGCATCCTTGTGATTTAAGTCAACTTCTTCATTACACACTTCAAAAGTGTGTTTAAGTATATATTCTCAACAACGAGACCTAACACTTTGGAGAAACCTTTACTAGGCTTACAATATGCCCATCTATCTGCTTTTCCTCTGAATTCAATAGTAGCAAGACAGCTGTCCAAGGCAAACAAAATCCTACAGTTAAACCACATTTGGGCTACAGCCTTACAGCTTTTCCTTGTGTAACTCACAGGCAAATGGAAGCCCAGTAAAGAATACAGGATGCAGCCTTGGTGGGGATAAATCAAGTTTGCCTCTCATCTCTCATTGATACTATTGATATTATTGGGAGCTATACACTCATAGGGACAGAGAAGAATTTGAATGTAAAGCTTATGTCAGAGAAAAGCAAAAACAGCTATCAAAATAAACCCAAGAAATTCATACCCTTCTGCATAAGGATTGTGAAAGGATGAGTATAAGTGATGCAACATGCCTTACAAAACCACTAGTATTGACGCATTTACATTGAGAAATAGGACAATCACTAGTTTTCATAAATTGCATTATATTCATTCCAGTCAATGATCCAATTAAAAAACTTAATATCTATAGCCTTATACTCAGGTTGTACGGTCCACTAAGCAAACGTTTCACTGATGAACTCTATTTGTATGAAAATTCATACAGGGATTTGGCCTAGATCACGACCTTTTTGCAGTAAGTTAATCTTTATTGCAGTCAGAACCAAATAAAAACAAATACACTAACTTTTAGAACAACTTATTTCTGCACTTCATTTCAGTGTTTTCCTCTTTCCTATTTTTGACCTTGTCTATGAATTTTTGAAAATCTTAAAAAATGACTTAGTTGGAACTGAGACATCATTCTGCACAAGCATACAATGCCATATTTTTAAAAAAGTGTCTTGGCAAAACAGACTACATGGACAGCTCCTTTCCATTTCCATCTCCCCCGTTTCCTTCCCCAGAAAGCTTTCTGATTCTCTCTGAGCTCCAGCAGAAGTCGGGCAAGGGGAAGGGATAAAGCAAGAAGATGGCGAGGGCCCCTTCCACAGTGCATTAGTGCTGACGTTTCCCTGTGGTGGGAGGAAAGGAAAAGAAGGTTCCTACTTCCAAATATTCAAGTCAGGATTTCTACAGACTCCAGAAGTTGCCAGACCACCAACTACATCTGTTCATACTTGGTAGTTCTGCATGTAACCAGAGAGGACCAGATTTATTTATTTATTTTTAGCCAAGGACTGAATTCTGCCCAATAAAAATAATAGTCCATGGACCACATGCAGCTTGCAAAATTGTTTGAATCCCCTAATTAAAAAAGTTACTTTGGAAGAAGGTATGCGCATATATATATATATGTATGTATGTATTTTTTATATATGACAATGTGACTGAAAAATTGTAATATGTAAATGCATACGTATATACATATACATAAATACTTAGATGATCTTGCTATAATTAAAGATCAGGTTCTTCCTCCAATTCCATTTTGTCTTCTCAAAAATATTTTAACACAGCATCTTATGAAGCAGTTTCATAACACAACGTGTTACTAGCAGCACTGCAAAAGAACCAGCAGCCATACCTAGTTGTTCCAACTTTTAGAAGCCAACATTCTCAAAGAGTCTATTGGGTATCTTTATTTTAAAATCCATGAGACTACTTTAGGGACTCCTTATCTGTAGAGGGCGTAAAGCTCAGCTTTGAAAAACAAAAGCCAACAGTCAGATCTCTTCTGTAACGTTTCAGTTGGCACCTCCAGAAATATAAAGTCACAGATAAAAGCAGTCAAATTATAGAATGACAGTCAAATATGACTGATCTACTGTGCTCTGAAACATGTACAAACCTCCGGCAGACCTCTTAAAAGTTTGAGCGATACAAAAAGCAGGTACTACTTTGTGTAAACGAACATTATAAAACTGAAGTGGTGATTATTGAGCATATGATTTTGTATTGGCTAAGCATGATGGGGCTGCTTGTAGGAGTAAACTGCAGGTGGGGTGGGGAGAAGCAATCTTTGAAAATATACCATTGTATCCACATACTTTTATTAAAAGTGGCTATGCAAAAGGAGTATTTCCTCAACAAAGCCTGATGCTCTGTAAAACAGACTGAACAAAGTACAATCTAGATGTTACTACAGAACTTCCATTATTTCAAACCTCAAATATAATTTCAGAGTTCTTCCTTTTTTATCCTAAGATCTCAATGCCAGCCACTAATACAGGACCTTCCAAACAAGAACACTGTAATTATCCAAGTCCACTTAGATGCCACATTCTTCACAACACTCTTGTGGCCTAATTTATTCTCAGTCATTAAAGTTAGGTAGGATTAAAAAAATGGAACTACACAACAGAGACTTTCTCTATTGCCAAAAGTTAGCATTCCTTTGACTCCTCTGTAAAGTTTTACTAATTAGTCCAGGTTTCAACTTGTCAAACTTGGGTGGGTGTAGCAAATTTGCACTAATAAAATACTCATTTCTTATATCCAAAAGTAACTTAGGTACTGCCTATGGGGAAATTCTGCCAAGTGATGCAGCTGAATCTATTTAGCAGTTACATTGAGCAGTTACTCAAATTGCAGTATTCTGCTCTTATTTGCCTCCTCTGCTACACCTAATTCCTGATTCATAACTTCCACGTAACACTTCTGATTATGCAAAGAGTACGAGTTATTTGGCCACTCAGGCCTGATCTAATTTGTACTGATATTAAGTCTTTACTCTTAAAAGAAAAAACACAAATCAGCATTTTTCAAAAAGAATGCTTTCTTCCAGAAGTACAGAACCAGTTTCATCTACATCTGTATAGCTTATCTCCTCCTGAATGCACAGATGTACCACTATGTTCACCTTTGTCCTAGCAAACCCTGAGAGAAGCACTGAAAGCACCCTAATGGCTGCCTCTTTCACCTATACCAGTGGGGTACAATATACCAACAGTGAGCTCTAAAGTCTTAGAAGAGTATCAGTTTACACAAGCAATTAATCCAATAATTTCAAAAAATACTTATGGTCAATCGCTTAGCTATAAAAAGGTATATCAAGCACACCCCACTAACATTGAACCAATGCCTCAAAGAAAAATTCCTTTTGTTATTAATGAAAAGACTTAAAACAGAATAAACTGATTAGCTGTTCATCTGCTTAATCGTCTTGCTGAGGAAAAAAAGCACTTCACCTCTAAGTAGAAGTGGTTTTTATTCTATTAAAACCTTTCACAACATTAAGAATGCTGCAACCATCTGACAGTGGAGAGTTAATGGCAGGCCAGGTCTCATTCTTTGAGTTTGCACAACTGAAGCAAATCACTCATTAATAAATGATTACCAGTTGTCAGCGAGTTGACAGAAGGAAGAGACACCACAAGAATTTGTACTCTGGAGAAAAGTATCTATTGATATGACCAAGCAATTGTCAATGCCTGAAATGATAATTCAGATGAGAGTTCTGCATTTGTATCTGGTAAGTTTCGAGCTTTACCTGTCTTGTCTTTGCTGATGTTTCAATGAAAGGAATTCCATAACTTCTTGCTAAATCCTGAGCTTGTTTTGTATCTACTGTTCTGGAAGGCAAATCACATTTGTTTCCTACTAGCACCATTGGGACATCTTCAGAGTCTTTAACTCTCTTTATCTGTTCCCTAAAAAGGAAAAAAAAAAAAAAAAAGGAGAGATTGTATTTAAGAGGTATTAATAGTCTATATGGTAGATTTTAAAACAATTTAAAAAATTCAATCAACATATTCCAACATCATACTTTAGGTTAATTTACTGCACATAACACTATCAGAAGCCACCAAAAAATAAAGTGACTAATCCTGTCACCATCAAGTGTATCATCTTATTTAAAAAAAAAAAAGTTGACATTTTGCAAACTACTATAGATTTTGACATCATGACACTTTTTTTTTTTTTTTTTTTTAAACAGCTAATGCCAGAACAAGCCTAGGAAGCTCTGGTATAAATCTTGCTACTTATCTCTCATACTCAGCACTCCTAATACTCAATTCATTTGCTAAGGTAAAAGCGCTATGCCTGTTGTCTCAATTTTGGTTTGGTTTTTGGTGACTTTTTTCATTTTGTTTTGGTTTGGTTTTTAATTAAATACAGCATTAAAAACTCTGCATTTAGGCCGGCAGGGTTAAATTTTGAAGACCACTGGTCTGGCTCTCTACAAGGAGAAATTTGGTAAGGGAGTCTTTTCAAACAATAGATAGAAAGGATTTTGAAATACTAGTTAGATGTACTTGTCAAGAATCTCAAATAACAATCATTAATTTAATTACTTTTGCCTTCCCAAATAATCTAGCCATATGTTTCTTAATTTAGTCAATGTTTTCAGTTATTTATAAGCCTTCAGCTTCAGTCTGCAAGGTCATTCACAGGTGTGTGAATGCACAGTAGAAACTCCAGCATTCAACTCAACTCAACATTCCTTGAAATAAACTGGGAAGGCCTTCTTATGCAAATCTGCAACTCTCTCTTTAAAAACAAAAATTCCACATAAAAACCTCTATGCTCCTTCTTCCCCTTACATCAACATCTATCCTACCCTTTTCCCTTCTTCCTCTACAACCAGAGGAAACCCATTTGTAAATTACCTGGTTAGATAATGAAGAGGAGTTTATGGTTTTTCTGAGAGCAATAGATATGTTGGGGTTTTTTTTCCATTTGTGATCCCTGCTGTGCTCTTACCTGTTTGGGGTTTAAGTCACCAGTACCAATACATTCAATTAGAACATTTTATATGTAATGAAATTTATACAAAGGCTGGCTACCTCAATTCAAAGATAAAAAAGAAACAGTCCTGAAAGAAAGCACCCACATTCTCAATATTGATCTCTCCCAGAGTTAGTATGCAGCAGCAATTTTGCCCCTCATATTTGCAACAGTACTCCCCCCATCCCACAGATCCCCAGGGAGATAAGCCAGCAGTAAACTATTTCTGTAGGTAGGCATCTACCTGCTTAGCTACCCACATTAGCACGCTACACAATCAAACGAGCTGCCTTGCTGGCATGCTGGAGAAAGTGAAACTATGTGATCAGGGCAGTTGCACCTGCTGACTTTGATTACCTTGAACTGCCATGGTATCCCACCTTAAATGAGGAGCTGTAACTTCTATTCGTAACAAAAATGTGCAACTTCAGCTTATGAGTAGATGTTGGGTTTGTGGGTAATACTGACAGCAAAACACTCCTCCACCATACAGCAACACAGATCTGACAGCATTATAAATGCCTAACTATGAATAGCTTAACATTATGTGTTTGGGACTAATCTTAAACTGATGCTGCTGAACTCAGTGATCTTTGGTGGGATCTGCATTGTCTTCTAACAGAATACCTAAAGAGAATTCAGTATAATAGTAAGCTGCTAAGTTATAAATTATCTGGTATGGTAATCACCAGAGACTGCTTCTACTTCTACATTAATGTAGCTGACAAAGAAAGCATGAGTTGAAATTTTTAACTAAGTAATAAAAAAGGAAAGAGACCATGAAGAAGAAACTACTAACAGGTTTTTTAGCAGTCATCCTGGAACTCTGACTTTGTGCTTGTCTGCCACTCTTAGGTGTCAGGGCTTACACGTCACTCTTCTAGTAACATTCCGCAGGTATTTCCCCTCCACCCCCAGAACAAAAGCTAACAACTGACATTATTGTCTGTACAATTTCAATTGCGTAAGTTTTTTCCCTCTTAGCACACAAATTTATCTATGGAATGGGCAAAGTTTACCTTTAGATAAGTCTTCTCTATGAACAGGCAAAATTACTAAGTCACATTGGTTTATACAAGAAGCGCTTTCAGATATTCTAACTTGTGAACGAGGCAGCAGATTTTCAGACCTACAAATGCACAAATAAGTTGCAATATTGCTAACTTGCAAATTTCCCCCTAGATGCTATTTCATAAGAGATCATTCTATTATTTAGTGGAAGAGCAAGCAACCTATCCACCTAATAGAAGAGTTAGTCAATTATCTTTCAATATACACACCTATAATGGTGAATATCTTCAAAAGACTTTGTATTGTTTATAGCAAATACACACAGGAAGCCTTCGCCTGTTCTCATATATTGGTCCCTCATTGCACTGTATTCTTCTTGACCTGCTGTATCAAGAATATCCAAGAGACAGGTTTCTCCATCAATTACTACTTGCTTCCTGTAGGAATCCTAAGAAAAGAAAAAAACATAAACCTTGGTTAAACACAAAAAAGTAAGATTTCAAACACCTACAACTCAGGAGATATTGAAGTCGTTTACTAGTAATCGAGCATGACTGAAAACAGTTAAAAATCCAACTTTACAGATGGACAAATGACAGTAGGAAAAGAGTGTTCCATATTTACATGTATACAGTAATCCAGAAGTGGAAAGAGCACTGAAAGAACATGTTCTTATCTGTATTCTGAATCTTCAGTGAGTACTGAAGTGCGCGCACACACACAGAAAAGGGCAGTGTTCTTATTTCTTATTTTGCACAAAAGGACAAAAAGTACAAATTGGATTCAGATCAAAAGCATCTCCCCTCTGTCTCAGTTAAAAGAAGAACTGAAGAACCTTGTAATCCTGATTTTTAAAGGTTTAACTTTGTTTAAGCTTACTCAATTTACTTTTTTTTTTAAGTAAAATTTGACCTTCATTCTATGGATGTTTACGTCAGCGTTGTGCCACAACAATGTACAAAATAATAAAATAGAAAGAGTACACAAGAGAGACAACTCCAAAAAATCTATGCCACTGAAAATGAAATTAAGTATAAAAAAGCTTTCAGTGTTTGGGACAGGAAATCTGTTTTGTATGCCTAAGCAGGTACATATAATGACATTTGTTATTAAGTTATCGAAGTTCTGTTAATATATTTGAAGATCAAGCTTTTTAGCCAAGACAGACCAACAGAGTCATCTAAAAGCCCTGACGGGTTGCTTCACAGAGATGTTGGAACAAACAATTTCAATGCTATCAAAGTTTTCAGGTCACCGATTCAAGTGGCTAAAATCTGTACAAAGTCTCAAGCAACTAGATATTCATGTCTATTTACAGCTCTTTTTGGTGCTAGGCTTCTATGAGTACATAGTTTTAGCAATAAGAACATAAGCATTACTTTCCCAATAACTTCTATAAACATCTATATATTTGAAATAAAACCACGTCAATAAGCTTTTAAAATAGGTCTTTGAGCAGTGCCATGAATTATTCTCAGTAAACAGTACTTGTAACAAATAAAAGGTATAAGCACAAAATCTTGGTATTACCTTTCAGGTCCCTTAGCTAGAGATTAACACAATATTGCTGTTGTTCTTTTTAACACTATACAGAAGTGCACCTAAGCTACTGGGAAGGGAATCAAAAGAATTAAAGCTGCAATTCTAGCCAACTTCAAGATGAATTCAGAATGACCTTCCTTCCTTTGTACCCATTTTAAGGCACCATATACCTACTCCTGTGCACTTTCTATTTACTTGTATTTTTACAAAAGCCTCTCTTCTTTCTTGTTGCTCATGCTAAAAAACAAGCAGTAGATAATGGTATAGAATCAATATCTTAAACTAAACAAACTCTGTAATCTCACATTTATCTTGAGCCTGGATGACATTTAACAGTATCAGGTAAAACAATATTGACTGTTACCTTAAAGATAAAAATTTACCTCCAATATGGTTTTGGAAATATTTATTTCACAGAAGTGTAAATTCAGTGTTCAAGCAAGAAGTAACTAACTTACTTTATGCTATGTTTATGCTTTATGTTTCAATACTGTTTAAATATTGATAGAGCCAAGACAAATACACAAGCTCCAACACGTTTTAAAATAAGGTTAATAGTCCATCTCATTGCTTAAAGAAAAAAAAAAAAAACCCACACCAACCCCCCTCCCTCCCCCAAAGGACACATCTTTATTCTAATTCACTTAAATTCATTAGCAGATCCCTCATGTCCTATGATACCTTTAGTACCATTCAAAGTGAAGTACTGGTAGAACTTCTATCATTATACTAGACATATTTACAAAGCTTTCATTTTCTCTTCTTGCAATTTGACTGCTAGTTTAAAAATATGAAAAACAGTTCTTGAAAAGCCTGTATTACTCCTTTACATCTCAGCACTTCAAAGGAAAAGAAATTCCCCTCAACTGAGCTCTAAACAAAAGCCTTAAGTAATTTTCATCAAAGAAAAGTCATTTTTAAGAGAAAAAAAAAATCACTTTTAAGAACTGCTGGCTTTAGCATGCCTACCATGTTAGCAGCAGCAGCAAAGATGCACCAGCATAAAGCACAGCACAGGTACAAAAAGAAGGAACACTGAGATGATAGTTGTTTTGCCCACTTCTGGAGAGAAAATTTTGTCACTAACTAGAAAGGGGATTTGAGGCAAAAGAAAAAGAAACACGTGGGAGAAAATTCAAGCTTATGATTTCCTTCCAAGCTACTGAAATAATAAGCACTTTGCTTTTTTGCATTTTTCTTTTTCCCCTGCAAAACATCAAACCTGAAATCACATTTGTCAGTGTAGGAAAGCAAATTGAAGCACCACATTAAAAACTCAGGCTACTGGGACCCCCACCCCCATCATGGTGAATACCAGCGTAAACATACCAAAGATAAAATTTGTTTATTTAAGTGTAACCATACAGTAAAAAGTATCAAGTCCTGCAAAATATAAAGTAGGATGTAACAAAAAGTTATGCCACTGTACTACTTGTGGCACTTCTACTTCAAAATGCAATTGCAGAACCCAAATGGCCGGACTCCCCTTTAATAACAAAAAACCCCAACCTTGTAGTCTATAAATTTCATAACTTATAAAAATCCAGTAGCTTTACTACACATTGGAAGATTTGCAGTAATGAATGCAATGGAGCAACAATGAAGAAACATCTAGTACACAGCTATTAAGTAAAAACAAAATGCAAACTAAAAGTTAATTTTGAAGTAGCACCTGACTCCAAGTATGAATTTGCAATTTTCCCCAGTATACAGACTCAGCATATCTCTATAAAAAAAATTTTAATTTCATTAATCATTTAGCCTGCTTTTATTGGCCTTTCACAAGCCATAAAAATCACCATGAATTATGCTAAAGGAGTAATAATTCCATCTGTTCACAAGCACTGATTAGGAAATGTGATAGGAAATCTCAGCTATATGCTACATATGGAATTTATCTAAAAAAACCCCACTGCTTAATAAATCCCATCTAAGCAAGTAACTATTATTTTGTAAAAATCCATTATACCAGTGATTTAATGTTAAAATATCACAGCTACTAAGACTAAGCTATTACTAAATATTGGTGGAAGTTTCACAGGTGCATAGGTCATTTAAGAACACAGACTTAAATATCAGTATTCGTAAATCAGCCAAGGGATTTTGCTAATCCAATTGAAAAGCCTCTGACAGGCAACTAGGAAAGCTGTTCTTTCTCTAGGACACTGAAAAGATGACATATATTTAGCACTAAACATGCTGAAGCTGTAGAAAAAATAAAAATAAAATAAAAAATTTAGAAGTTGTATTATCACACAAGAGCACAAATAAAGATTTAACAAACCTCGACCGGTAGAGGGCACTAGTCCAACTGGTCTGTGTATTAGGCCAGATTTACAAGGGTTAGTGTTAGTGTACATACAGTTAAAAAAAAACACTTAAAATCGCTTGGCTATAAATCTGTGCTCGGACATCTACTTCAAATAAAATATGAAACTGTGAAACATATAAGGCACATATATTTGAATAACAGTAGCCACCCAAACATACATTCATTTTAAACCTCCCCCTGCCCCCGTCATCTGCTATGCTCAGATATAAGTAAATACTCAAGCAGGCTGTGCAACTTCACATTTTCCAAACAAGTTATTTGTTGAATCATTAATTCTATTCCACTGAAAACAGCAAAAATATTAACATTGTAAATGCATCTGTGATTAAGTAACTAGTATATTTTTTTTCTTCTCTTCAACTGTGTTGTCTTCACAACATGAGAATTTTGAAAGTGTTGAGTTTTGTTTCACTAATCACAGGAAGGATTTAAATTATTCAATAACTGTGTCTTTATGGAATCCACTACAGATAACAAACACTAAACTCCCTTCTCTGTCCACCCCAAAATATTTAGCTTGATTATGTATCTGTGAGGGAAAATGATTATTTTGTCAACAGCCATGTGGCGATGAAAGAAACAGCAGTGAGAAACAACAGTAGTGACACTACTGAGCCGTCTTAACTGTTATTATTTACTAGTCAAAGCAACTTTTGCCTTATTTCCTCACACTGCATAAAAAACACTCTACAGCTATTGTTCTTTCACCAGCCCCTACCACCACAACTGCATCTATACAGGAAGCACAATCAAGCAACCCTTCTCAACTGAATGGGATTCTGCCCAGGCAAGGACTGAAGCACTTAAACCCAATCACAAGCCCATTCTCTGCAACCTGCTTGCCACTCCAAATCACAGACCACTCTTGCTATAACTGAATTCTTTCTTCCCTACAAGCTTACATGCATGATTATAGCCCTGTGAGCGCACACAAGGTGATTTATCACAAGTAGGAAGATACAGTCTCCATCCTCAAGAAATTTACAAGACAAAAAATCGTAACTAGTACTCAGACAAGAACTTGTAGAAGTTGCAGAAGATTAATACTGTTGCATGCGACAAGTTGTGGATGCTGGTAAAACTCATTGGGTTAAAAGGTTTCTTTCTTTCACAATATACGGATTCTGGACCACACCACAGTGTTACAGTCATCCTGCACACAACCAAATAAAAGCCACAGTTCTGGGATTTCAGGTTCTTTCTATAAGGAACTGTATTTTCATTTTATTATTTTACATTAAAATGTATTTGGTATTCCTCAAAATACTCAGCCTTTTGATTAGCAAAATCCCTCAAGTGATTCAGGAATACTGGCATTTAATTTTTTGTGTTCCTAAATTGTTTACGCAGTTCTGGCTTTATATGACAACTTCTAACATAGAACCTCCATAATACTTTTTTTGTAATGCATAAACATGCCTCTAACCCAAGAGAAACACAGATTATTATGAACAAGCATCACAAAGACCAACATCCTCCAAAGTTCCTTTTGCAGGAAAAAGTAAAATCCCATTTTGCTTGTTCCTCTCAATGAGTTTTTTGTGTTTTCTGTTTAAGTGTGTTTTGGGTTGTTGTCTTAATATTTCACATATTAGTAATTGAAAGAGCTGCTCTCCTAGTGCAAGTCACTCTTCCTCTCTCCACAGATCTATTCACAAAATCTTCTACAAGTACTACTTGGCTATGCAACAGAGAAACAAGACAACACACAGACAGGTTAAGGTAAACTCAAACTCAAGCCAACACATTTCTATTTGGAGCACATTAACTCAGGCCTGTACTTCGCTAAAATAAGACAGCTTCCTACCACCTCAGGGCACCGGCTCCTTTCGCTTATGTCTACCTGAAAATGACTACACAGCCATTTTCCAAGTCACCATTTTAAGCCTAGATTTAAACCCTTGTGATTCCTTCAAGTGAGCTTGGAAGCAAGTGCCTCATTGTATAAACATATAAATGAAGTCATAAGCTACAGAGCTTCAGTGCTGGGAACATAAAAATCTTGGGTAAATTATAGTGTCATTTCTCCCTTTATATGGTCTGAGGTTATTAAATCCAACGATCCACAGGAGATTTCAGACAACACTAGTATTTTTCTTATATTTAAAAGGCAGAGCTTGCCTGCTCATTAAAAGCCTTTAAAATATCACAGCTTTTAAAGCTTAAATACAATTTCAGATTTTGAGGAACTGTGCCATGTATTTCAAAGAATCCACTACAGTGGCTATCTTCAAACATTTTTTTCTAGATACAGAAACATGCACTGGTGTGTTAAAAAAAAAAAAAAAAGCTCCAAATTTTGCTTCATTCACCATAACATTCCAGGACACATTTCTCACCGTGTGAAACAGATCCTAATGATAGGAGCTGAGAAAGCTTGACACATGCATTTCAGAACAAATTTTCCTTCTTGATATCAAAAAGGAAAATCACATTTAAGAGGTTGCATGCAAAGACATGAAAAGTTTTGCCAACCGCTTTCAAGTGAATTCAGCAAATACTTTGTCACCCAAGATCCTATAAACACGCATCCAAACTGTCCAACAAGATATGGCAATTAACACCATACTTTAATTGATAAAAATTGTTAATTCTTTACTGCAGATGTTGTTCCACAGCCAGATCGAGAAGCACAGCTATTTCCTCTCCAATGCTGGCCCAGTGCGGACCATTATGTCTGAGCTCTTTTTATTATAAAGCCTTGTTCTATGTTTTTGTGGTAACTGTCCAAAAGTAAACAACTACCATTATTACCGATTATCTCGCTTCACAAAAAGTATAAGATGAAATTGTTTACCTCTATTGTAGGGTCATATTCATCCACAAAGTGATTCTGAATTAGCTGTATTGTCAAGGCGCTCTTGCCTACACCACCAGCTCCAACGACAACAAGTTTATATTCTGTCATTTTTTAGCAGACCTGATGACAAAGAAACCAACATTAAGGAGAGAGAGTCAGGCTCCGACTAATGAGGATGCTGTTGGTGCGTTTTCATTCAATATCACGTTCCTTTGCTACTACCGGAAAGCAACTCCCTCCCTGAAAGACAAGACAAAAAGCTGTGAGGGAATGCTATTTCTCAAACAAAGTCATACATAGGAAACACAGCGTGGGCACTAAGCTGAAAGGCACCGATTCCAGAGAGAAAAAAACCCCAAGGATACACTAAATTCTGAAAAACGTCAAAGAGTATTTCTTGCGGGGCACAGATATCGTTCTCTGCCGCCTTCTCCCAAAGCCCCAGCGACTCTGGGAGACCTCCCGGGTTTTTTTACGAAAGCCGGGCCAAACCGAGCGCCCTTCAGGCTGGGCCACAAACCCGGGACCACCCCCACACACAATCCTGCAAACGGCTGTGGCGGGACAGGCGCCGGTGCGAGCACAGCTTCACCTGACGGCTTCACCGCCGCAATTTATTTTTTTTTCCCGGGCGAGCCCGGCGCGACCGCCCCGAGCTCCGCCGCGGGGCCGGCGGCGGGATCCCCCCACCCTCACCGTCCCCGGGGCTCGGGGTACGGCTGCCCGTCCCGCCCCGGCTCCCTTCAGCCAGGAGCCAGCGACGCGGCCGGGCCGCCGAAAACTTTCCGGCCCGGCCCCTCGGCCCCACGCACAGCGAGGGCGGGGGGGGGGGGGGGGGGGCGGTAAAGATTTGGGAGGAGGGGGGGAAAAAATAATAAAAAAAATAAATCTATGAGGAAAAGGGGAGGGGTGGGGGGTTGCCTCGGCATAAGCCGCCGGGTGCCGGGCTCCCGGAGGGCGTTGGCCACCTGTCCCGCCGCCCCCTCCCGCGGCCGCCGAGCCACCGCCCGCGCCGCGGGGAAGGACGGCGGAGGGGCAGGCGAGGGCTGCTCCGGAGGATGCCGGCGGAGGGGAAGCGGGGCAGGGCGCAGCCCCGCGGGCGGCAGCGGGACAGTCGCCGGGAGGCGGCCCCCGCCCGGCTGGCGGCGTTTCTTGCCCCTCCGCTGGGCGACGCCGGGAGGAAGAAGGGGGACGGGGGAGGGGGGTGCCCGGCTCCGGGAAGCCGCAGCGCTTCCCCCTGCCCCACCTCGAAGGGAAAGGGAGGAAGAAAGCAAGCAAGCGCGGCGGACTGCCTCCCAGTTCAACGGGCTAGGGCTAAGGGCTAGGCGGGTACCTGCCTGGCGCTGCAGCGGGCCGCGGGAGCACGCCGGCGCCTCCCTTGCCCGCCCCGCCGCGGCGGTCGCTCCGCGTCCCTTTCCGTCCCGGTCTGAAATGGCGGGGGACGGGGAGGGCTGGGGCTGGAGCTGCCGAGGGAGCCGAGCGCCGAGAGGGTGGATGGCTGGATGGATGGATAGACGGGCGCGATCGATGCGCTCCGCGCTCCCCCGCCCCTTGCGGCAGCCTCGGCCCCTCCCTCCTCCTCCTCCTCCTCCCCCTCCTCCCGCCGCGCCGCCTCAACCGCCCGCGGCGGCGCGGCGGGAGGAGGGGGAGGAGAGGTCGGGGCCGCCGCCCGTCGGCACCGGAGGGGCTCGGAGGCGGCGTTTTGCGCCGCAACCTGAGGGAAAGTCTACCCGGGAAGTGCGCGCTGTGAGGGCGGTGGAGGGAAATAAGTGCAATTCCCGGCGTTTCCTCGCCATTTCCCCCTCCCTCATCGCCGGTGGGGACCCGGCGCGCACCGCCGCGGCTCTTCAGAGCGGGGCCACTGAGGGCGTGAGGCGTAAGGGCCGCCGTAAGGGCTTTCTACCGGTTCATCCTGAGGGGAGCGAGTTGGCTGCCCGGCCGGGGCAGGCGTAAGATAGTCCCTGGCTAAATTTAAAAAGCGTTTTTATCTGTAGCCGGTCGTGAAAGTGTCAGCAGAGGCCTTGTGGAACCGCTGCAAAACTTAGGTGCCTGTTAAAGTTGGTCGGCTTGCACTCCTTTCAAAAACTGGCTACAGGGATGCTCTGTATAAAAGTTAATAAACATGGGGGGGGGGTCGGAAGGAAGTTAACAACTGCATGGTGAAACCTGTTTTCTTATTAAAAGGCCAAAACCGTAATTCCCTGTAATTGAAAGGCTCTAATGTGTTGATTAATATACTGTAATGACATTTATATGCCTGTGTTAAATCCCAAACGGTAAGATTTTTCTGAAATGCATCGCCAGGTCTCGGACAAAGGTAGCGAACCTTATTCCTAACAAAGCTTATTCGGAAGGTAACTCCAGTGGTGTCGACTGGCTCACACAAGGGATTAATTTGCCCAGTTTTGCTTTCCCTCTTTAAATTGGAAGGTCAAAAATAAGTATGTCGTGTCTACACATCTGGTGTGCAAGAGTTTTAATTTAAGAGGCTGGAGCTTTGTTCTGCAACTGCGTGTGACAACTTCCAGCTTCTTTCATTCTCACTGTGCAGCTAAGGCTCTCTGCTTTTGGGCCATACCCAGCCGAGCATTGAAGGCATTAACCCTCTGGGACTATGCCGTCTAATTTAGAAAGTGTGTTCCTATGATTAATACACGTAAATAAGCCAAAGCCCCTGTGGTGGTGTTCAGCACTACTCCCTGATGCTAAGGTGTTAAGACTCAGGTGGAAAACAAACACATCTTTGACCTGTTGTGTGAAAAATGGTGTCTCTTCAGGCAAAGACAGCAAAAGATCAGACAAGCTTTTCCTGTGTTCTTGAAACGAGTCTCTTCTGTCACTGAAATCAGTGCCAAAAGTCTTGTGGACTCCTATGGGAGCTTCTGTAAGGTTACTCATTTACAGTGGGAGGGTATACACTGTCATGAGCTGCGGAGAAAATGAAATTGGGAAACTCCTTATGATCCCCATTTCTCGTCTCCCAGGGATTTAGGTGTTACTAACCTGGTCATTTTTGTGTTAAATCTTATTGGATTGTTTCCCACCAGCCTCAATAAAAAAAGACTCGCAAAAACACATGTGACGGTGTAGCATGAAATCATCTCACAAATTAGAGTTAAAACTGAGTCATTCAGTTTGCTTATTAAGTAGGCTACCTCACATGAGCAGATGTAAAACCCAAAAGAAAGACCTGCTTTCAAAGAACAAGTAGCCTGGTGGTAAAACCACAAGCTTGGGATGTGGGAAACCCACATTCCCATCTGTGGTGTGAAAGAGGCAAAGAAAGGATTTGAATGCAGATGTTCGGTAACTGAGGTAAACGCCCCGATCAGCAATTTTAGGATAGCCGGATCTCACTTTCGTATTTTGCCCCCCCTAGGAAAACTATTTGAGTGTTGTGGTTCTTCCAAATGCAGTGGGAAAATGTCTGCGTAACAGGAAAACTTGCCCAATTCTGCACATAATGCTGGTGTTCCACAAACAGCTTTGATGGTTTGTTCTCATCTAGAGGACTTTATATGGGGAGAAGCTGTTCATCTTTAAACCCACACAGTCACAGCTGGGATCAGAAGAGTATCCGGAGAACAGCTGCCTTTGTTAGAACCTTGCCTGTGAAAAATTCAGGTCCTGATGACAGCTTGAATTGTCGTATCTCCATACGATCTCAATGAAATGTGCAAACAATCATTTTGCATATCATTGGGAGGAAAAAAGAATTGTTCAGATTCTAGAAAAAGCAGAATGCAAAGCTTGATTATTTTTTTTTTGTGCACAGATTTGTTTATAAACGTCTATTATGAAACTGCTGTTTGCTTCAATTAAATTTCACTTCGAAATAGCTTCTCAGGCTTGTGTGTGGTTTGAAAACAAGCTGAAATAAATGAGCTGATCAAAAATGTTAAGTGCCAACCCATATACTGCATTGATATGAAAGCTGATGAAAAGTCTGCAGAAGTGGTGCAAGACCTCCTAGATTTTGCAAAAGTGCTGCTCTATAAGTTACTGACTTCATTTTAGTGATTGTTTCTTCAATGCAATTTGCACAGAGAATTCTGCACACAGGCAAGGAAGATGCACATCCTCAAATCCCAAAACACTTCAGTGTGCTGGAGCTAAATACTTTTGTGAAGTTAAAGCGTATTCATCAATTCAAAGGCTTCTTCACATTTGCATTAAAATATTCCAGTCCCAGTCTTCTGGATCCTCCATGGATACGGATCTTTGAGGGCAAACCACCAGTCACAACTCCTTACTCTGACAAAATGCTTCCTTTACGATATCAAGCACTAGGCCAAGTATAATCCCATCAGACACATAATTATGCTACTCAGATTTGCCCAATCCCAAAGATTATACAATAAATTCAGTGACATTTTAACTTTGAGAATATATGAGCTTTCACCACCCGTCAGCAGTTGCAAGGTGGGGGGGAGGAAATGTAAAATACAGCTCCAGCATCAAGATAAATAGTAAGCTTTCCCTGTTAACAGAGAGTGTCAGACAAGCTGAGACAAGAGTTAATTTTCCTGTGGCTTTTCCTGGCATTGATGTCTATGCAAAGCAGATGCAAAGCCAATGTAGAGTTACTACAGGAAGATAAGTGGGTTCGTGCAACTTCAAGTTTGTCTGCCGTGAATTAGGAATATCAGTAAAGAGAATTTTTTGGTCACACATAGATAGGCCAAGGGTCCCTGTGATGCATACATTGTCAGATAACCACCAATATAGATTCAGTCCTGGCCGTGCATAAGCAGATGGTTATACTTCAGTTCGTTTAGCCAGAGGCCACAATACTGGCTTTAATGGTAGTTTCATGCTTTTAGGCCACCATTATGGTACTTTGCGCAAGGACAGGCACTACCTGAGCAGTCTGCATATGTGAAGTGTTTACATGACAAAGTTTTTGAAGACATTTGACCTGGCTGCATGGGTTTATATAGGCTGTGTGTTTCGTTTTTATGCAGGCACGTTATTTTGCTCTGGTGTAAGATTCCATGCATGTGTCACTCAGGAGCAGCATTTGAGACATTCCTGTCATTTGGGTTATACATACCAGCCTTCAGTTTTTACCTTTTCCTCTTCTCCTCCCAGGAAAATTAAGACTTTTAAGGAAGTCCTGCCAACTTCGTTATGCTGCCCTATTGTTGTTAAGACCACCTACAGAAGATTTTTCTTTTAAGTCCTATCTAGAGCAGTACAAATGCCCTTACAAATTTTTGTTTGCTGACACAGCAGGATACAATTATATTCCCCAAGACTTTTAACTCACTAACTCTACTCAAGACAGGATCTACAAGACATATATAGGACAGCATACAGTGAACTTAAATATATAAATATTTACATCCAGAGATAAATATCTCTAGATATGCAATTTTAAATATGTGAGTTTATGTTAAAATAAAGGCAATAGTTCTCATGGGGTGTTAATTTTTGTTCCCTATCAAATTTCCTGTAGTGGTATGGACCTCCTAGAAATTTTACATGTATAGATTGATGTTTAACATAGATGAACTCACACGGTATATGAACACAGCATATATGGACTCACACTGAATGTGAACATGTTTTGCCTCGTCACTGCAAATCCTTTTCAAATTATCTGATGGACCCCAAGAAATCCACAAACCCTAAACCAAAAATTACCTTTCAAATGCTCAGCTATATAAAGCACAAGTCTAGGTTCTGCTCCTTTAGCTTCAGTGGCAGCTAGGTTGTCCACTATCCACTTTAAACACAAGAATAGCACAAGGTCCTGCAAATCTTCCTTCTTTTTTATATGTAGGCACTAAGGAAACATGGTTAATGTGTTTTTCTGCAATAACATTAGATTTGGCTTGAAAGTAATCTGCTAAGATACACCACATTACTGGTATTTGTAAAAGGTTTGACTTTTGGATTAATTCAGCTGTCTCTGACTTTTTGAATATAGTTTTCTGCTAAAAATGGGGTGGGGAGAGAGGAACAGTTCAAATGTGAACTGTTCTTTAGAAAACTGGATGCTTTTGCCACCCTACTGTCATCTGGCATTAATTAACATAGCATCTCTCTAATTATATTGTCAGCATACAGCCACTAAATTAAAATACAAAGAGAATTGTTACAATTTCCCAATTTAACTTTGGTATTTCTTTTAAAGCATAATTTTTCAAGTTTTGTGTATATAGGAAATCATCCAAAGCCCACTGAAGTTAATGGGCTTCATTCCAATTAGGCCCAGAAATGTTTGGAAAAACCAGTGGGGTGTCCAAATTGCCTCTGTAAACCAAGCGATTAGATGCCTCATTTCTATTATTGGCACCCGCAGCTCACCACCCAAAACTAACTGAATATGCAAGACTGCAGATCTAACGGGTGTCTCAAGGGACTGAAGACTACCATGTGGGGAGCAAAAGGGAGCATTAGACACAGTGGAAGTTCACCCTCCCACTGCACCTATGCCTTTAGGGTGCCAAAAAGAAATACAAGGAAGAAGGACTTAGTAGATCTCTCCCACCCGAGACAGCATGGAAGAGCAGTGCAGGGGGCTCCATACCACACACTTGCAGTGTGACTGGACCAGCTAGTAGTAGTCCTGAGACACACCAGACATCTGCTTCTCAAGTGGAACCTGCAGAAGGTGACCAGAAAGTGTCAGCCCCAACGTGACCCACTTCTCGCAAGCGGCTCCCAGCTTTCTCCTGCGTGTTTTGTTTTCCTCTTCCCATCCTCGTGAGTCAGCATGGCAGGCACAGCACAGTGACTGGCTCTGTGAATTGCCCCTCAGCTCTAGCTGGTGAGAGAAACCAGGTAGCTGAGGAAACATGGCAGTGCTACATCCCATGCTTTTTGTGTCATGCTAGGGTCAGCTGCTCCCTGATGCTCTCATAATGAATTTTGTGTCTCTCTTTCTTTGACTGGGGAGAACTGTGGAGAATAACTAGTGCCTTAGCAGAGGTTGTGCTCTCAGTGCAGAGCTGAGAGTCCTTGAGCAAAACCTTTGGTTCCACCTAAGTCCATCCTGCTTAAAAGCACCCTGTCTGTGGGTGAGAGGAATCTGCGTATGCGGCTGAACCAGGCTGGGAGCGACACCGAAGTAAAACACTGCGTTAACTTTGCCTTTTGGAGTTCAATCCTGCTCTCAGTAAATGGGAGTTCTGCCACTTGCTTAAGCCTAGGTTTACATGTTAGCATTGCCTACCCTTCAGCATCACTAGCCTCCACACATATCTGTTGGTATTATTAAAATCTTTAAGATCTATCTGATTTCTAGCTCACCAAGAGTTTTATTTCTCTGGAGTTTGGTAAAACTATACATCTCCCTGAGATGATCAGAAACACATGGAAAAATATTAAAACGGTGCATAAAGAGAAAAAGAATGAGGTATTTTCTTTCCAAGACAGCTACTCTTTTGCTGCAGACTTTTTACTTCAGGAAAAAAAAATCAAAATGTTGTCAGCACTTTGGAAACTAAGTCCCTTTTTCCACCCTAACAGTCTTTTGCCTATTTTGCCTAGACCTGTAAGCTGAGCATGTTGCTGCAGCTCAGGACAATGCATGAAGACCTAGTGTTTTTCAAAGGAGTAAAGAGCATTCCAGCAGCAGTAGCAGTTAGCATTCTTCTCGGACAGGATGTATTTCCCCAGCTCCCCTGGGAAACTGGAAGCAGAATCCCAGGGCAGCCCTCCTCAGAAGCTGCTGTGCTTGGGAGTCCGCTATTTCAGGGATATGAACCAGCCTGAGACACTCAGCCACTAGAGACGCTGGACAACTTGCCAGACAACTTTAGGGAAGGCTGGAAGCCTCTGACCTCAGTGGTCCACAGACCTCTCAGACAGCAGAAGAGCTCGGAGCCTAAAAAGCTGAGGCAGCCAGGCTTGCAGTCCATGGAACTGCCTGGTGGGTTTGGAGCCCAAGATCCTGGCAAGGCAAGGGACAGGCAAGCAAGAAGTTTAAATTGAAATCACTAGTTTCACACAGAAAGTTTGGGTTGGCAAATCCCTGTTTCTAGATCGGGGCCATCATCTGGATGCAGCTGCTTGCCAGCTGTAGCTTGGTCAGCACAGGGCTGCATTAACTCCGGCCGGGATGTCCTGAATGCAGACGGCAAGGAGTGCGCTGGCCTCATCTTAGGTAGCCTCTCCCACAGAAGATGTGGTGCTGCCCCTTCTATGAAGAAGCCTTGCTGTGGTACCTTCATGACCTGTCAATGATTTTCATTCACTGCTGCCCTAAAGGCTAAAATATGGCCCATTGAATGGTATTTTTGGCCCATCCAAATGACGCAGGACTGGACTCTCTGTGCCCTGTGACTTCTGCATTCATGCACACCATTGCCAAAATCTGTGTGGGCAGGGTGCATTTACAAGGCCACTAAATGAAAGTAAGTGGTGGGATTTTATACAGAGAGAGGGGCAAGCATGCACCCATTTTCCCAGTCATGGGGCACTTAAAACACATCTGGTCTCTGAGCAGATTATTCTGTAAATCAAAAACCAAGCTTGAATATACCAAATTTTGTGCTCACACCTCTTGGTTACATAATGCATTAAGTTAGATGGTAAACGGCCTGGCACAACCCCTGTGGCCAGATCCTCCGCCAGCATAAAGGAATATAGTGTGTGTGGAGTGATACCAGCACAAGCTGTTGCAGCCAGTTCTGGGCTTCCCAAGGCTATAGGTGAAACTGAGTTTTGCAACTCAAATGATACAGTGGCCAGAGGCAGAGAGGGCCTTGCCACTTCTGCAGCGGGAGACAAGGATGTGTGTAACTGGGACAAAACCTCTGGTGAGCTGAACTGTGTGTTCCCATCGCTCCCAAGGCACAGGGAGGCATGGGGCAGTGTTTGCTACTGCTGGGTATGGCCAGCCTCAACCACATTAGTCATCTTTATCCCATATAACCAAGCTCTTACTCGGCACAGCAGCTTCCACATGCTGTCACAGCTGTGGGCAAAAAGGACAGTGGGGCCACACCGTTCCTGACTCTTCCCTCACTGTCCTGGTCTGCTGTCCTCGCACTAGACCCAGCCCAAATAAATTATGTATGTTAATTTATGTATTTTGTAGCAACCTACAAACAATTCTTTGATCTCAGTTTAGGCCTTTGGTTGTTACTACAATACAAGCGATAATAAGTAAATAAACACAGGAAGAAGTAATACGTATCCAGCAGCAGCAGTTTAGTTACCGCTTCCTCACACATACACACACTCCAATGCTAGAATTTCATTTTAAGAAAAGGTCTCTATACTCAAGATCACAGGTCCTACTTTGCTGTGCTGTAATTCAGTTTTCATCCCATTTCATTTCAGGAGATTCCACTGTACATTTTTCAGCTTACACACTCAGAATTACCTGCGAATGGCTGTATTTACTCCAGACTTGAATTAGAACAAGTTATAGCAAAATTTGTGTAATGGTCTTTAGTAAGTCCAATAGCAGTGTACAGCCCTAGGAAATGCACCTAGAAGCACTGCAAGAGTGTGAATACAGCAGGAAGTATTGCTGAGGTGTAACATGCACACTCAGAAATGGTTCTAAAAATAAAAGAAACTTCAGTTTAATCACAACAGAGGGATTTTTAGGATCACTTGCTCTTGCAGAGGCAGTTAAATAGATCCTGACATACAGTACCAAGGAAGGAAATGTACGTGTTTATTTTGGAGTGTTTGGATCATTGAATAGAAAGCTTATAGGAAAATGGAAAACATGCAGCAGTAATTTATTTCTAAAGGGAAGGGGGAGAAAAGTCAAGGAAATTCCCTCACAGTCTGCTTGGAGCCAGGTTTTCAGCTGGTGTAAATCTGCAGGCTAGGTTAAAGTTATTGGAACCAGCTCATGTCCTGTATCAATAGAAAGCAATACAGCAATGTCGATTCACATTAGCTGGTGATTTAAGGTTCTAAGGAAAGTCAGCATTACCAAACTCCTACACCAGGATGAGACAAGGGCTTTGTCCTAGGATCAGATTCAGCTCTCATCTGCAGTGGAGCGGTGCGGCCAGGTAGCGGTCCCTGTCCCTTGTTAGTGTCAATAAACATCAGCCTCTTCCTCTCTTTCCACCACACTGCTAAGTCCCTCCCTGACCACATTAAAATAAAATTTGACCTTTGCAACAATGATTCCCGTTTGCTTGTCCTTAGGTCCCAACTCTCAACAGCTTTGCAGACTGAAAGTGTATTCTTCGTGACCTCCTCAATATGTTTGCATTATCAGCTGTTACATTTTTTATTACACATCATTGAATTTAACGCATCAAGACTTTTATGCAGCTTGCCCCTGCTCTCTAGGAATTTCACAAATAAATCACTGACGTGCACTGCAAACTGTCAAAGAGCTGCTGACATACTTTACAGTAGAAAGGCATTGGATAACCTTTTGCACTAGAATGCTATTTTTAAGTGCTTTAATAAAGAGCACTATTGTTTTTGAAAATATATGGCTATGGTGAAAGGAGTTAATGGTTTGCACATGATGTATCACACCCATGATAAAATTCTTCACAGAAAAGTTAAAAACCCCAAGCAGTAACCACACACACAAAATTGTTAAGGATACTCTGTGGGTTGAAGCTCTAGTCTTTGTCTGAGCATTTAGACCTTTCTGAGCGTCCTTTGTGTAACAGAGCACAGATATAAAAGCCAGGCTTAATGATCCAGCCACTTTTCCACACCACAGGGTCACAGCCTTGGGCAAAGGTTTCCCCCATTCAAAGGCAGGGACAGAAGAGAGAAAGGGGTGGCTGGATGTGTCTAAACAGCTGCCTCTCGGTTTTGTGAGCGCTCTGAAAAGAAAGGATACCAAAGCATATGTTTCTTGGGACAAGGCCGTGATGTTTCTGCAAAGGGGAATTGACTGTGTGCTGTTTATAACCACCCTTGTGGTAATCAGCAAGTGTCTGTATGTTCTTTAAATAGATGCATTACCCTAAGGAAATACCCAAGTCAGCACCTCTGTATCCTGCTCTTAGAGAGGAAACCTGACCTACAAAGCATCAAAATTTGCTGCCGCTTGGTGAATGGGCAGAAATATTGTAGCTAAGGCCTGACTGCTGCTTGCTTTTCTTGGAGAGGTAGCTTCATCATGCTTGGTTCAGCTCTCACGTATGTCAGTTTTACTCTGGGGTGACTGCAGTTATTTAGAAGAGTTGCTCCATAATTACACAAGTGGCAACGAGAAAAGAACCAAGCCTCAAGGAACTGCTTCCTAAGTAAAGCAAGAAGGATATGATATAATTGAGTAATTGATTAGTTTATAGATTCCTCATTTATTCTCACTAATTGCTGTTAAATATGGAAATACATATTTCCAAATATTTGTCCCAGGAAATTACTGCTCTTTTATCTGATACTAAAGTCTTACTGTATGAATCACTTAAAACCAGACAAGGCAAACCACCAGAGAGTGTGTTAAGCAAAATGAGGATAGAGTTGCAGATCAGAAGAACAGGCAAGATAGTCTTCCTCTTTTCTCAGTGCCTACAGAAGAGAGTTCTGTACTGTAGTTTTTTAAACTGACATGGTGCTTGGGACAGTAATTCTAAAAAGAGCTTAACTGAAATACTTATCTCTTAAAGAGGTCTTTATAACCAGGTGATGTCTGGAAAAATGTGACCTCCAAAATATTATACAACTACACATTTAGAACAGAGAAGGAAAAAAAAAAAAAGACACTGAAAAGGCATTGCGAACTGTAGCATTACACTCATCCATTAAACTGAATTTTGCTATCTCAGTGCAGTCAGAAACTTTGCAATTATAAACAAGAAACAGAAGACAGAGATTAACATGTTAGATTTTTTACATAGTAGTTTACATCAGAATCTGGTTGTGTAAGCTAAAGTGAGGATATTGAAGTCAATGAAGCCACTTGGGAATGACCCTACCATAAGTGAGATCAGAACTAGCCATAATAATATATGGTTAAAGCTTCATTAACACCAGAATGAGTGGGGGAAATGAAATTTTTCTAATGCGTTTCCTTTATTACTTGCCAGATTTTAATCAGCCTTTCCTGAAAAACCTGCCATTTATAGAAATACATATTTCGGAGGAAATGCAATAAATAAGCAAATTTAGTTTTGCAGATGTACTGAGGATGCACATACACTTAAAGATTTCATAAGACTTAGTCTACGGGAATCAGCTTTACAAACATACACTTCAGCCCGTCAACCATTAACACTTCCTTACATTGTCCTCCTGACATAAGGCCCATCCCTATCCCAAATTTACCCTTTGAATTGTTGATTCACATTCTCGCTTTCCAAAGACATCTAAATAACTCCTTGTGAACAGCTGGCATCTCACTTAATTCATGTCGGAGAAAACTTCTGTATCTAGAATAGCTCCTTGTCAGTGGACCTTCCCTGAGCAGGTAGAAGGATGAAAAAAGTGTTGTAGTTAGGAAACAAGAGTTACTGGGTTTGTCGCCCTGTCAACTCTTAAATTGCTGCATTCACACGCATATTCAGCTTGAGATTGAGCATGACTGAGCTGTGGCCAAGCCATACTTCTGGCCATGTCTTAAGTCTGTCCAGATGGCAGGCATTCCTGCTCCTCACAGAGGAAGGATCTTAACTTCAGTGACAGGCCAGGGCTTCTGACTCCCGCAGCTCCCGCTGAGCACAGCAGCTGCGGAGAGGTACAGCCAATCGTGGAGACAAAAGCATGTGCCAGGGACAGGAGCAGTGGGATCCAGGGAACAATACCTGATAAAGTAACCATCTTTCAGTCCGTACCTTGCCTCTGCGGGAAGGCTGAACTGAGACCTTACCAGGAGTGGAGAGCAGCAGGGCACTTTTCTGCGGGCCACTGCCAGTCCTGCAGGAATTTAGCACCAGCAGCGGTGCTGATGGGTGACTCGGTTGCAACCACAGGAAAGGACACAGGCCTGCTGTGTCTCAGATGTGGGGAGATAAGGCTGGCTTGCAGGCATCCTTAGGGAATGTCACTTACATGCAGTCTGGAGCTTTTATCCATTTGGATGCAAATAGTGTTAAAACAATCTGGAGAACTGAGAGTCAGGCTAAACTGACTGTGTAGACATAGCATATGTGCTTCCCATGTGGACTTCACTGTGTGAGCTTCTTTTTCACTTGGCCCAATTGGAAGATGTAGTCTCTGGTTACTGATGTTAACTGGTGTTTAAGGAGCAGAGACTGTACAATTTTACAGAGGACATAGCCAAAGAGTTAATGAAGGTCTCAAATGTTTTCTTTTTCTTATTGGAACCACCTCACTCTTGGCTGGGATGAACTGCATATCATAGGCACTGTGTAAGTGTTTGGAAACCTTGTTCACGAGAGCTGAGAAGGCACATAAAGATGCATGCTCCTGAGCACACTGGCAGCATGCGACTCTGAGGCTCTATACAGCCTCCTTTAAGGTTCCACATCTATTAACAGGCCAAGACCATTGCTGTGGCACTCTACACATGTGAGTCTTTGTGGGCAGGGAGCGGCTACACACATTCACAGATCAGCCTGGAAGGGACAATCATGATTCATTTAAGCTCTCTGTTACCAGTAGGTCCTCTGTGTGGGTTAGCGGCCCTCTGTAATCAGTAATCCTGTAAGACATTGATAGGCACGAGCAATATGACTGCCGTGGTTTGAACTCTCTGCATTTGCAGACGGTGGCCAGTATGACCCTTTGCACAGCACAGAACAAAGCTCACCCAGGCATTTCTGCCGCAAGCTCTGAGCTTGTCTATGAGGTTTTACATGTCTGTAAAGGAGTCACCTACTAGTGCTACTAAATCTTTCTTTATGCTGTGGACTGATTTAAGCTTTGCGGTATAAAGGGATAAAGCCACTGAGGCAAATACATCTCTGTAGGAGACATATTTCTCAAGTTCTTTCCCCCAGCATGCTTGCCAGGGAGGCTTCACCTGCCACCACTGCTGCCAATGCAAGGAACAGCTCTTAGAGAGGAGAGAAATCTGCTTCACCAGGGAGCGTGGATGGGGCAAGGGGAAGAGTGAAAGCCTCTTGATGGGAAAGGCAAGGATAGCAGTAGATCAGTGGAAGCGTATGAGCTGACAGGTATATTTTCTATCAAGAAGACAAAGAAACACAGAAGCATAGGTCTGCTTTTTGTGAAGAACAATTCTTCATATACAAGGAATGTCACTTACTGACTTAAGAATTCCTCTAAAATTCCTATTGAGCATCACTGCTGGTAAAGCTTATAAATCTGTTTGAGACCCAGGAAAGGAAGATGGTATAGGACTGCAAGATGTCATTGTACAAATGGTGTAATTCACCAAAAATAAGACCCTGAAGACTTACCCCTGTCCTCACCCTACAATTATGGGGAGGGAGTGACCATGGAACACAGCGTTTAGGACACCATGGAATATATTTATCTTCCAGGCAGTTCTCAGAGCACCTTGACATACATAATTAGTGAGGATGTTGGTGTTTATTTAGGGCTTGTGGTTGTGAAAAATAGAACAAAGAGATTTTTGGGGAGTGGGCAATAATCAAGACAGTAAAACAATTTCTCTCCTCTCTTTGCTTTTTCTCTCTGATTTTCTATCATAGAAACAAATTGAACCCCACCCCTAACCAGCTAGTTCACTTAACTCAGCTTTCTTGACAGTTAACACATGCTCTGCAAATTACTTTCCTACATTCCCTTTTGCCTTCTATACTTCCATTTCATTCTTACTGTATTATCTTAGAGCTAGAAGATCTTACAGTTTCAAACAGTTTTTGAGAGCCTATAGTCAGACTGACAGAAGGCAGCAGGGAATGAGCTTAGCTTGCTATTTTTCTCAATAGCTCTCTTTGAGATGAAAATTCCTCTTTGCCACATACAGTCCTAAATGAAAGAGTAATTTCTGACTTGCTTTCACAAGCCTTTTGATTTACTTCTTCTTTAGTCCGCACATGTCTCACAGATATTTCTCCAGCCCCTGCTCCTTATGGACCAGTATCATCTTACATCACTCTTACATTTTTGTCAAAGCTTTCCTTTTAACAGAGAGATGTTCCTCAGAAAAAGTTCAAATCTAAGTCTCCCTGAGTTTTGTGAGAACAATCAGCCTGGAATGTCATTTTTCTATGATGCTCAAGTCAGTGTTTTTCTGGGATTTTGTGGGTTTGGGGGGGTTTGGGGGGGGGGGGTGTTTTGTTTTGTTTTGTTTTTTTAATTTGGAAGAAAACTTGTTTGGGCTAAAATTAACATTACTTTTTGAAAATATAAACTCATATTAGCACCTGAACTTTGTAGCTTATGCCCATCCATTCCTTCCAGTTCATTAGTAAAACACTCACTTACTGAAGGCAGAGAAAGAATTAGTATCATCTGACATTACAGTCAGAAATAAAGGTTTTATATATATATATATATATGTGATCAAACAGTACAATTAGAGTGCATTACAGAAATCTAAGTCAGCTGACTTTATTTAAGCCTGTTCTGCTCTACAGTTCCTTTGTTTCAAGGAGAACCAAGATAAAGGCTGGCTAGGTGAGTAATAAACTTATATCACATACATTAAATATACAGTAATCAGATAGTAAAATCTTATTAAAAAAGGCCTATTGTGCAAGACATTGTACAAACAAAGACAAACATAGTTCCTGCCTGGCAACTCAGTAAAGGCAAAAGGGAGAATGAATCAATTTTAACAGAAGTAGATCTTCACATGGAGCATAGTAAATCAGTGCCAGTCTTTCCACTCACTTCCCTAGATTTCAGATCACATGTGTCCATATGCACGTGTGTGCACACATATGCACAGAAATTTCTTCCACCTATGTCTACAGATACACACATTTTACTTAGATGCAAGTCTTGGACTGACACTATATGTGCACAGCAGTGTACGTGATCATACCGAAAAAAGAATCCAGGCTTCACTTGGCAAGGAAATCAATACCTAGTTGTTTAATTGCTGCCACTCTCCTGAAATGCATTTGTGTCTTACCAGTTGTACAATGACAGAAGCAGTTAGTGAGGGAAGATCTGTCTTGAACAGAAGTAGGGTATTAGATTGTAGAAATAAGATATTTCTGTTGAGAATAACAAGCATGTATTTTCATTCAAACAAGCTGTTCTATGAAAGGAGAAGGAGTTTTACTCTTTGAATTTTCTGGTTTTCAGTGTAAGCTGAAGTACTCAAATCCTACGCTGAACACATGAGCTACAAAGGCTAAACTCAGCAAAGCACAGTTTTAGCAATGTGGGTGCAGGGTAAGAATGTATCTTTTCTTTAGCAGTGTTTCAAGAACTAGTTTTCAAAAATTTTTGAAATATTTGTGTGGCATTTAATGAAATCACATCAAGGCTCCCTCCTCAGCCCTTAAGAGATGCTATTGTCTTATTCAAACATGCTTTTTCGAAGCATACTCCTTCACTGGTAAACTTGCTTTGATAAAAACAAGCATGAAAGACAGAGAAAACTTTGGATAAATTAAACATTCCATTTTTGTGGCAAACAAGTAGCTCAGAAACTTGGGGAAAGAAGATAGTGTTACAAAGTCTAATGCATGGAGGACAATTTTCAAACTTACACTCAACAAAGTTGGGTGCCCTACCCCATACACAAAGATTGACCAAAACCAGTGTGAAGTACTTGTGTCAGTGCAAACTTCCAGACACAGAATTTTATGCTTAGATTTAGCTTTTATTTGTGAATGCTTACTCCTTATTTGTCCTTTAGCCCGTTATGTAGGAGGCTGGCTCCTACATAAAAATCACTGTACCTTTTACCTAAATCCTACTTCCTAGCCTATTCCTAGCCTTTCCTAGCCTAGCAGAAGTAAAGTTAGTCTCAAAATCCTATCCAAACTTCAGCAAATAAATGCACTCTGCCTACCTAGCTTTCCTACTTAGTTTCAGTTAGAAAAAACTATGCTGCAGGTTCTATATTGCCGTGTTTTACAAAGTTTGTACAACATAAATGTACTGAGCCTTTGTCAAAACGTGCTGTACTTCAGACACAGACACAAAAGTGGGTGAAAAATTGCTCAGTGCACAGTGTACGTCGGTGGCTCTGAAAACTCTTTGTGTGAAGGAATTTCTATACATTATGTATAAATCTATTTTTGTTCATTTAAAGGCATTTCTTTTTGTGGTTTATTGTCTCAGGCTAATGCAAGTGGTTATGCCACTGTTGTGCATTTACAAATTAGGGTATGAATAAATAAAAAACTGTTTATACTTTCATTTCCAAATTTTATATTCTACTGGTAATGTGTAACTTGAAGGTTGAATCCACAACTGAAGAGTCATTATAAAGGAAGGATGCACATGGCTAAGTACTGGTTTTATAACATCTTGCTTGCAGATATTTCCTTTTGCAAACTCTAATGGGAGATGAGGGAAGATCCCTGTTTCATTTTATCTGAACCACCAAAGTTTACAGAGAAGGAAAAGAGTGGGTGGGAGAAGAGGAAAAGGGAGGGGAAGATGGGAAAAAAAACCCAAAACATTTCAGCTGTTGTCTCTCTATGTTCTAAATACAGGATCCTCTGATCTACTGATATGTAACTCATACCAGCAATCTGATACCTTGAAAATATTTTGCACGGACCTGATGATGTTACAGATATTCTTCCTCCACCTCCTTTAATAAACAGTGCCATTGGATGATTTTCCTCTCTTAGCCTGAGTCACTTCCTCTTCCGTTGCTTCAAGCTCTTCTAGCCTACAACTGACACTAATGACCTCTCCATCACGGGAGTCCTTCAAGTCTCTGTTCTCAGCTGCAGTTAGCTTGCAAGAATTAGGCATTACTGTTTGAGGAAGCTATTGTGACACTTGCCAGGGTGTGAATTTAGTTACTGTGGTTTAAGTGCCCATGTGGACACTCTAATTCTGTACTAAAAGTGCCTTTTTTTGTGGTTTAGTTTGATCCATTTCCAAAGTAGCCTACACTAAAGTCACATGGACACATCTACATGGAAAAATAGCTTGTAATAATTTGTAATAGCTTGTATTCCTCACTACCTCCTATGTGGAGATGTTTATTCCCACTCTAATTACACTCTGGAATTGCTTACTTAAATCTTGGGCAGTTTTACGTAAAAGATCTATTTTGTCTCTATTATCTCTTTTATGCTACCAACTGCCAGCAACTTTATCCAGCTGCATAAAATGCGATATTCCCTGATTTCCCTGTATCACAAGCATTTTGAATGCCTTCAGTGGGTGGTATTTTATAGACTTTACTGTAATACCACAGATAAAACACAGCTTTTTAGCAAAATTCATGCTGATATGATGTTGCTATAGAAATACTTACACTATAAACAATTTTAATCTGCAGCCAACGTGATGGGGAAAATAATGACAAATACTTACAGCTTTTACAACTCCAAAAAGCTGCTCCAAACCAACAAACAAGGCTCTTGAAGACCCATTTTTCCCTCTGATGTGCCCTTTTCTTCTCCCAGCATCCCATCTGGGCACACTTGTAGGAAGTGCAAGCTGAGCCAAGTCTTCTGCAGTTCCCATGAGAGCAGGTTCATGGTTTTGGCATTTATAGCTGAGCCTGGCGGGCAGGAGTATGACAGCAGCAGGTAGCAGGCAAGGAAAGCCAATGTGAGGCAACAGCATTTCAGCAGGCAGAGCTGGAGGAGCCAAGAAGACAGAGGCAGTGCATTATTAGTGAGAGGTTGAAGCTTCTTGGGTATATTCAGAGGAAGGGTTTTGGGCTTAGGAAGGAGCAGAGTGTACTGGTGGGAAAAGGGCTTTGGAGGAAGGACAATCCTGGTAAGAGGAAGGGGGAAGTGGGGAACTGGAAGGGCTGGAAGGTCTCTGCAAGGCTAGAGGAGGGGCAGACCTCTTTGTGGCAGGCAGTGTTAGGCAACCGAATCAGAAGTACTGGTGGATGGGAGCTCTAGCTGGGAAGTGCAGGAGGGCTCTGAGACAAGATGGGTGGAGAGCTGGGATGCCCAGGACTCAGACAAAGTTGGATTTGCCTGGGATGTACTCCTTCACAGGCATTCCTAGTTACACCTGGGGTCTAATGGAGGGTGACTAAGGTTACTTAATGCTACTACCCTATCAATTGCCTTTACCTTCCTCATCCTCATTTTTACTATTAGGAATACAGTAGCTCAGTTCAAAATTCTGTGCTTACTGCTGGTGGAGCCTCTTTGAACTTTGGGGACCTCAGCAACAGACTAGAAAGGACTTGCTGCAGCAGGCTCTGGGGAGCAGTTGCAGGAGTGCTGGGCCTCCCCAAAAGCTGTGTGAACCACATATCTATGCAAAAAGCTACTTGTTAATGACTTTGTTCACTTTTGAATTCAGAGTCGAACATGAGCCAGACTGGGACATGAGGCATATGAGGTACTGTAAAGATAGCTTTATGTACTGGAAAACCACCATAATCCAAGGGGTTTCAGATGGTGGTACACAGCCAGTACCACCCCCCCACACCCCCCCCACACCCCCCCGCCCCCAAGGAGAACATCGAAAGTGTGATGTTCTCCCCAGGAGTCCCACAGGCCTAGAGAGTGAAATCTTTGTTCCAAGGGGCTGGAATTTTATTTGCAGAAATGCAACTAAATGGACTCCTGAGCAACAAGTTAAATGCTGCTGCTGTGATTGCTCAGGAGCCCACTTAGTCACAACCATATTCGGCAACATCATAGGTTAGTTTTCATTATTTTGTTTAGAGCATGGAAGACCTTTAGAGGAATACCTGAATGATAAGTTGCTTTGAGGTTTTTTTATGTTAGAGAGCTTTATCTTTTAACAACCTGAGTTACAACATATTTTTAAAAAGCTTTTGTCTCTATACCTAGCTTTTATAGACAGCCTTTACAAGAGCTGGGAGGGAAAAGGGAGAACAACAGACATTTCATCCTGAAACACAAAAGAATCGTGTGGATCTTGGCTGAGGGATGTTCAAGTTAATTTCTACTTAGGTGATAAATCTATTTTTCATGGATTTGTAACTTGGCTATAAAAGCATCCTTGAAGACTTGAATCTTGGCAGTCAAAGCTTTCAGGTCAGGAGAATATTTTTAGCAATATTTTATTAAAAAAAAAAAGAAAAACATAGAAGGTTGTTTTTAAGTTTAGAAAGTTAAAGAGAGAGTTTTAAAAAGCATGGGTTGGGTCACATTTTGACATTGATGTTTGGGTTTTTTCCCTTAAAGAAGAGCAACAAAATCCCCATCCAACCTGCTTCCAGCTTGACAAATAATAAAAGATATTTCAGATTTATCCTTTTAAATTGCCCACAGGCCTTTTTTATATTCAAGAGTAAATAATCCATCTCATCTAATAATCCTTAAAAACTGAAATCAAGGCACTGTTGTGAATTTTAATGGTTATGTTTAATGAGCAGATCTTCAGCTCATACAAGTCATCATAATTCCAGGAATGGCAATAGAACTACATTAACTAGCACTCACTGAAGATGTGGATAGTAAACATGTACTACACTACCTCCCTCAAAACACGTAACTAATTCAGTAATACTGAGGCAGTAACATAATTAAAGTAATTAATACATTAGAAGGAATGAAGAACCAATGAGAGGACACCAATCAGCTCAGCATGCCACGTACAAAAAGCATTAGGACAATTTTGGTCAAGCATACTGGGGCAAACTTTGCCACAAAATCTTTGGTTTTACAGTTTTGTTCAACCTCAGAATTACAGAAGGGCTGAGTCAATCCTGCCAGGATTTGATTTAGTGGTTCCAGGGAGACTAGGAGCTAAGCCACTCGTAGAGCTAAGCAGGAGGGCAGAAAAGGTGTGGAGCAGACAGAACAAACAGGAAGGTCCATTTCTGGTCTTTAACTTACACCCTCTTGTTTGCTCCTGCTGCAGTCTCCCTTCTGTGATTTAGACTCCCTTTAACATTGTGAGCCAAATTCCGCTCTGGCTGCTAGTGCTAACCTCTTTGTACCAGCAAGGTGAAGGGCTGTCCTAAAAGAGTAGCTGGTGTTTTCTTGACACTAAAAGAAATCCAGATCTGGTATAAAGATGGCTCATGCCACCTGCTCCCAACCCAGACCAGGAAACTCTTTAGGACACTGACTGGGCCAGACCTAAGGCACTCCCTGCAATGGAACCACCCATATGAGACCATTTTAAAGAAGCTATGGGATTAAATACCCTGGAGCCAAACTGATCCCAGCCCTGCAAAGTTTTAAGGGAACAGAAAGATGACTTTGACAGATTTAACTCTCACTATAGGTTCTGCATTCAGTTCAGCTCATTTGGGCCTGAAAATCCAGCTCTTTTAAGGTGATGAAATCAGCATTTAAGAGCAATTCTCACCCTCTTAGGCACCCAAAAGGAGGCCTTTGCGTTTACTTCAGGTGTTTTACATCCAGCAGTGACTTTTGTAAACCCAATTACTGTCTCAGTCTCTGTCCCTCCACCCCTGCTCTTTCCACCCTCATCTTCCTTTGCTCTCCCCTCCCTGGCTTCTTCCTCCTGTGGCTGGGTTCCCCCCTCTGTGCAGTACACACCCTACTAATGATTTCTGCACATAAGCTCTTCCAAGCACACATCCTTCGTATGGCATGTCACATAACGCACCTCCCATTCAGAACAACAGGCCTTTTCTTCAAGCTTCTGTCCAACGAAACAGCTTGGTCCGTACACCTAGCCACAGCCCAAAATAGAATAGAGTAAGGAGGGAAACAACTGGGCAAGGTTTGGGCTACGTTTTAATGGGCTGGGTTTCATGCACAACAAAGCCGTGGGACAGCAGTTAGGATATTTGCAGCCTGTTTGAAATTAGCAAGGTAGCTATGCTCAAGGAGGTTGGTATGTGCATTCACTTAAAGCAGAAGGTATGGTTCTGCTAACATCATTTAGATGGAGACTCTCACCACTCAGCTATTCCAGCGAGCCTTTGAGCTGCTGTTGGAGTTCTTTCAGTTTGAGACTAGGTATTATATAGTCCCCCTAGCTGTAGTATTGGAGCACCTCCCAAGTATTTAAAAATAGAAGTCACAGAAACAATCTCCCTTTCTTACTTGGCAGCTAGAAGTAGAAATACTTGGCGTAACTTATACATTTGTTTGCATATTCGTGGGTGGGATCAAGTTGTTTGTTGATGTGTATATGGGAAGAATTAAATTTCTCTCAGTAAGTTGAAAAGATTTTAGCACAAAAAATGATGACTTCAGTGGCAGTCTTCCACGTATGCATACTGCAGCTCAGTGAGCTGCCTTCTGTCCCCTTGGATTCCCTAGGTTTTGCCCAGAGGGCGAAGGTGTGGTGAAGGCCGTGATCTGGAGTGTGTCATTCTTGCTAATTAGCTACTGGGGTCTCCACAACATGAAGAACTTTCTGTTCTCTCATTTCTGCTTCTGGGCAAAGCACACCACGGCTTCTGAAACACTTCTATGCTCTGGAAAGCCTTTTAAAACACCCGAGCAGCCCACCCATGTGGCACAAACACCAGTTGTTTATTTGTAGAGGTCTCTCTCTAATAGAATGTTTTTCACCCCACACCCTTTGTCAACCAGAGTGGCTGAGTGCCATGGGATGTAGTTTCTATCAAGAGCTTGGTGCATGAATCCCAGATGTGAGTGTGCATGAAGTATGGTCATCAGTTCACACATCTATACATTTAGGGAGGACACACCTCACACTGAGGTCAGCACATTGCTGAGAAAGGCAGAGAGTAGTTTAAATCTTCATGGGTTATCAGGGATCAAGCCCAGAGGGTGACTAAGACTGGCTAATCAATGGGAAATAATGAAATTGCTCTCTGATCAATATTTGGAGGGGAAATGGCAGAAATGGAAGAATTCAATCCAGTTGCCTGCCTTAAATATAAATTGGGAGTAAATACAGGGTACATAAATAAATGTGGGGAGAAATATGAAAGCTAGAATATCTTCCCAGACAGATTTTCCTATCTGAACACGACCTAAATATATAGGATGTACCCTAGGACTGAATGTCTGAATGTATTTATTAGGAAGCTTCTACAGCCTATCAGCTAGATTTAGGGAAGGGAGAAAGAACGAGGGGCTTTTGCTCTCTGGATGCGTTCTTGAAAAGAGTAGATAACCTTAGATTGCTTTCCTTTCTGTCCCCTGTTTAGGCAAAATGCATTGTTTCTTACTGCTCTCTTGGTATTAACTAATTTCTTAGCATAGATATGAAATTTAACATATACTTCCAAGACACCTGCATCCTTTTGCTTCTTGAAGCTTCAGATATTCTGTTAAGTGTCCCTGGAACAATGCAAGACTTTGGCAAAAGGAGCCTCTGTAAGTAATACTCATTATGGACTTACAGGCCTGCAAACAGCCAAACCTGCTCCTTCTCACTGTGAGAATTAAGGAAGGTAACACAGACTCATCCCCAGCCTTTTGAAAGATGTGAGATATCACCCTGACAGGAGTCTTCCATGTAACGCAGTCCCCTACAGACAGATGATGCAACAGGTGAGCTGCTCCTGAGATGCTGGGTGCTAATTTGCCTCTGTTGCAACGTGTCCTACTCAGCCTGTCTGGCTCCTTGTCCCTGTTCCCGCAGTTCTACTCACCTCCCCAAACCTTGCTTCTGAGGCTTCCTGGTGGGCGTCTGCTTTTCCCACACTTGACTGAGAATAGCTTAAGCCTACCATGTTTCCTGCTTTGATTTCAGTCCCTTTTGCCACACCGCCAGACAGGTAAGCTAAAGATGTTTTTGTCTATCCCAAATTGTGGCTGACCGACCAGGGATAAACCTGACCCAACAGCCTCTGTATGGTCACATGCAATTAGCAACACTCTGAGTTCATTATGGCTTTTCCTCACGCCATCAATGGCTCTCTGTCTGAAGAGCTTTCTAAATTTTTCAGTCTGGTTTATTGACTCCAGGCACCCCTGGAGATCAGCTAGTCCAACCCTCTCCTCAAAGCAGGGTCACCTAAAGCAGGTTGCTCAGGACCATGCCTAGTCAGGTTTTGAGTATCTCCAAGGACAGAGACTCTACAACCTCTCTGGGCAACCTGTTTGAGTGTTTGATCACCCTTACAGTAAAAAAGCTTTTTCTTATGTTAATGTGGATTTTCCTGTATTTCAGTTTGTGCCCATTGCCTCTTGTCCTGTCACTGACCACCACTGGGAAAAGCCTGGCTCCATTTTCTTTATATCCTCTTGTCAGTTATCTATACACATTGATAACATCCACCAAGCCTCCTCAGCCCAACACTCTCAGCCTCTCCTTATATAACAGATGCTCCAATCCCTTAATCAGCTAGTGGCCCTTTGCTGGACTTGCTCTAGTATTTCCATGTCTCACTTATGCTAGGGATCCTAGAACTGGACCCAGCACTCCAGATGTGTCTCACCAGTGCTGAACAGAGAGAAAGGACCACCTCCTTCAACCTCCTGGTAACACTCTTCCTAATGCATTCAGGGAAGTTTTTGCCGCCTTTGTCCCTAGGACATATTGCTGGCTAATAGTCAACTTGTCCACCAACCCCAAGCCCTTTTTTGCAAAGCTACTTTCCAGCTGGCTGGCCCCCAACCTGTACTGGTGCATGGGGTTATTCCTCCCCAGTTACAATACTCTTTGTGACACGTGGGAAGTACAAGATGGTATCTTCTGTTCCCTGAGAAACCAAAACAAGCACCTCTTAGGATAAACAGAAGCATATCTTTCTCTCCCAAAGGTTTCCTTTATGACTGGGCCCTACCTTCCTGGAAGAATGCTTCTTCTTGAAACTGTATTTTCTGCTATCAAACGTATACACTCAAAATAAACAGGAAAAACAAAACTACTGTAATTTTCCCTTTCTGTCACTGAAATAACTACAGCTGTCACTGGACTTATCAGGAGTAGACTGTGATTCATGCTAACTGGCAAACAAACACTGGTCCTATGCAATTCTACCACAGTCATAAAATCCCTTCCATAGCTCTGGGCTTCTGGCATTGTTCTGAGTATCAGGATTAATGCCAGCCACCAGAAAACACTTGTACATGGACTCCTGAATTATGAGATATAAACAGCCTATGTGGCTGACTAGAGATATACTGGAGAGCTTTTGGAAATCCTGCAGAAAGGTTTTTGAGCTGTTGGGCACAGTGACAGTACTCTAATATCCTGGGTTTAAGACTACCACTGATGCAGGTAGGGTATATCTTGATGGTAGACCCTTACCTTGCAATTGCCTTTAACATAAGCCGTAGTAAGGTAAAAGCAAATAAGAGCATTTATGTACAAAACCCAAAATCCATAACATGTTGTAAGGATTTATAAAGGCAAAGGTGACAGAGAAGACAGAAAGAAAACCATTTATCCCATGATTAAATCCTGAAATCATCTTCCTCTCCCCTGTCCCCCATAAGCTGATAAACTGTAGATCCACTCTTAACCCACCTGGTCAGGAGTCATCCTTGTTCACACTCCTGCCCTCAGGAGTGTGCACAAGATATTTGCAGGCGGTAGAACCACACTAACTCTGCAGTTTTACCTTTGTTTGGGGTTTGTCTGGGCACTTGCTCAGATTCACATCTCACACTTCTTCCGTCTTGGCCCTCCTTCCAATCATTATAGATCTCTTCTTAGAGAACTGGTTTCAAACCTCAAATCCAGAAACTGTACCTTTTTTTGAAATACTAATCCCTTTGCCAGGCCTGATGAGTCACAACTGTCCCTGAGGAGGTGTAAAATGCCTTTTCTCACCTGACAGGACCAAGTGCAATACTCAGTGAGGAGCATTTCCCTACACTTGAACTTACTTTTCACATGAATATGCACATCGGCAGCCACGCTTAAGACAGATGCCTCTGCAGGCTTATTTCATGCAGTGCTGGCTCCTGACTGAGATTTCACAGAACAGTAATTAATTACTTTAGGCAAAAATATACATGGGAAAGGAGAGCAACCAATTGTGGGTTTGGGGGTGTTATTTGCAGGTATACATAAAAAATTTGCCAGGGTAGATTAAAACCAGCATTGCGTACCTAAATTTAACACCTGGTACCTCCTCGTCTACAAGCGTAAAGTGGTGCCTTGATTTTACCCCCCTTCACATGCCTGCAGTTGCATGACTGGGCAAGATGCAGAACAGTTCCCTCTCTTGAGCAAATGTTTTCCCTTGATGATAATAATATTGAGCACTTAAATAGCACTTTTCATCCACAAGGTGCCTCACTAGTGTTAATACAATTAGCTAACTTAATTCTGCCTCCTCCTTCCCCCTGAATGTGCATAGAACAGGCAAAATAAGACACCAAAGGAAGTGCTAGAGTCACTGGCATCCAGTCCTAAGTCCACTCCCTCTATGAAGCAAGTGATATAAGACACCCCCTACAAAGCCTCACTATTACAGCTGCAATTTTGTAAGCACCTTTTTATAGCAGCTTTTGTTCTTTATCATCCAAAGCATTGAGCAAATAGCTTCTGGGAAGGAACACACTTATGTTTACCTTTGCTCTATGTGCCACCATCAGTGCTATCCGAAACCCAGACAGACATGAAACAGGTGCCAGAGTTGCATATTTGAGTCACCATCAGTAAAGGCTGACTCATAATTACAGTGAACGTATAGTCTGTTTTCAGATCTTTGAGTAGAAAAGTAAAAAACAAATGTCACATTAAAAAGAGGCTGTCAGCCCTCTAAGTCTCTAAAGAAACAAGGTTTGACAGTAAAAATGGATAATGATATTATTTCTGGAACATTTTTTAGAGTTTATGACTCCTAGTCTTTACACAAATCAATTAAGCTTCTCTCTGTACCCCCTACAGAAAAATATCTGAAAAAATACAGATTTATGGAAGAAGTCTTTCAGTTGTCCCCAGGAAAAAAACTTTCATTTAAGTGATTGGAAGTTAAATTGGGACAAAGACCACTGACTTTAGCTTAGACTGAAGTCAGAGCTGATCCAAGGCTATGTCAGGCATAGGTGAGTCTTCAATACGGGAAAGTTAGTTCATGTTCAGGCACTTCTTCTGCACAGTCTGTGCTCTGTTTGCTCTCATTACAAAGGATGGTCTCTATCTTTTCCAGGATACCTTCAAGTTTAGAGAGGGTTCTTCCTTCCCCAGGGAGCAAGGAGGAAAATTAAGTACAAAGGGCTTCTCAGGAGGCAAATGAGCATATAGACCTTTAATTTCTGCAACACAGAGCCTTTCCTACCTTTAGACTAGCAGCACTTCACCCCCTTCCCTTCTTTGCAGCTGGGACTAGCAGCTGGAGTCCAGCTGCAAAGGTCATCACCACATTAACGCCTGCTGGTCTGGTTTCCCACCCTTCAGACCAAGAGGAACCTGGACTGGGGAGGTCTGACCTGTACCCTGGTGAAGGAGTAGCAGATGACTTGGCCCATCCAAAATACAGTGAAGAGTATATGTCCTATCACAAGGGAGCTATAGAAGTTAATGTGCATGCACAGTACTTTTAACTGCAATAGCACATTGTCCAAGGATTACAGATCACTATTTTTAAATAAAGGAAATACTATTATCCCCATCCTGTAGAAATACAAGGCACAGGAATTTGTATGTAAACTTCTTAAATGGACATAAAAATCAGTATCTGAGCTGCAAACAGAACCCAGGTCACCTGCTCTAACTTCCCACTGCCTCCTGTACTCTGTTGGGTGTATTACTTCAGATATTTCAGAGGCAAACTATCTCAGAGGTTAGATATTCTAAAAGTTGCAGGAGAACACCTTGATTACTCAAAAGACAAGAGCAAAAATACAGACTTACATTTCATCTTCATTTCTTCCTTCCCTCATAAAAATATGTACTTGAGAGTGTAATATCTACTCAACATCTGGTTACACACCAGCTAACTTCCATTAATATAACCTCTGAACACTGATCAAAGAATCCCACCAATGAGCAGATCTGCAGCATAACAATCCTGTTTCAGTGAAGCAAGAGCCACTTTCATTCACTATGATCGTTACACCAAATCAGTTCCCTGGGAGACAATCTAATCAAGTGATCAGTTTGATCAGAGAGGTTTCTATTAAAGTTTTATATGCTCCTGTCCAGCATGAATATATATATCTTGCCAGCCAAGTTCTGGCATGTTTGAAAGATTGAGAAATAACAGATTCCAGGAGTAGCAATTCAGAAGACTTTTTGCCAGCTAAGGCCCAGATCCTGCAATCAAAAGTAGGCAAGCAACCTCCTACACCTACAAGCCATCAGTGACTTAAGTGGAATTTTGCACTGACTACAGTTCTTGCCCATGTGTTCCCAGTTATTATGCTGGAGCCAAAGACTGCACCTCCTAGCCAGGGGCAGATTCACAAGGAAACAGAAAGGCTACAGGGGCAGTATTCATATCATGCACATGTATTCCAGCTGTCGTGCAGCCCCACCTAAATTGTGTTTGCTCTTGGCAGAATAGAAGGCAGCTTTCTTGTATCTGCTAATGAGGTCTTCCTCAAGAATGACTCTTTGCTTTTCCTTTTCTTTACTTTCTGAAGTTTTGCACATTCATCTAATTGTCTCACGGAAACCCCTCATTGCTAGCTTTCATACAGTCCCTTTCTGCATCTAGTTCTCTTTCCACAGTACTGCTAAATATTTGCAGACTATCGAAGACCACATCAGTCTCCTGCCCTACAGCATCACCCTCACCTTCTTAGTACTATTTTTCATACCAAACAACAGTATTTCTCCCATCATGGAATATCACACAGAGAAAGAATCAAGTACCTCATCTCCTATGTTTAAACATATTGTCCCATTTTGTTCTCTGCTCTTCCACCCATTGTGGTGATGGGCTGAAAAATGCACTTTAATCTGAACTAAAATAAAATGGGGAACTTGAAGTCTAGAACTGCAGCTGAGATCATCTCTATAAAGCAACAATAACAACAGCAGCAAGAATGAAAAAAAGTTAGACTTACCAGACATATCCAACATTGCCAACGTCCAAAGAACTGACACGAGTTTGCCTCAAAGTCAAGGTTATGGAGCTTGCCTAGTTCAGCATCAGTGTGATGGCATAACCTCTGCAGTTTTAGCAACTCCTTTCTAGGACAGGAGAGTCAACACAGACCAGAGCGTCCCTGAGCTTTATAACCATCCAATTCAACTGCATGAGGTTATCTGGGAAACACTAGCAGCTTTGGTGCTAACTTCTGAGGGCTCAGGCACATCCTGTTGAAGTTCCAGTGAAGAGGCTCAGACTCATTCCAAAGGAAGAGGAGGAAGAAAATTTATCTTATGGAATGGGTTTTAGGAAGCATACGCTCATTTACTTTCTCAGCCTGTACATGCAATTACATAGGCAATTACACATGTAAATTAGGCATAAAATAGAACTTTGCATGAGTAAAAGTTAGTCCTTACATCATGCCTATCTACAACTGCTAATTGTGAAAGTGCTAAGTCTTTGTCCTGGTCTGCAGTTAAAAATGAAGCCAGTATAGTTACAGAAGAGCAGAAGTTTCTGTGTGGATATGTGGGAACAAACCACTTGTTTCCAGCACAGTTGTCCCTGGAAAAAACACTTTCTGCTACATGACCAAAAGAAAGCCCATCAGCTGGTATATCTTAGTGCTTCCTAGTTACATAATATAAGCTGTCAAAAAATACGTGTGTGACTACAAACTGGTTGTGCATTAACTGCGAAATTTAGCTCTATAATGCATCTATCCAGACAGTTCTCTTTGGGTAGGCAAAGTCTCTTTATGTCCTGCGCGGCACTGAAAACAAGTGCACTTAGTACTCAGTTCTAATGGTCCTATGATAATTTCAATGGAGTAATGCAGTGTGATTCAAGGTCAATGCTCCCTGAATCAATTTTCCATGGTCTATAACCTTTGCTGTAAACAGCCTGCTCTGCAACTGAGAAAGCAGAAAGGGTTTTAATGCCATCAGTTTCACCCTTAATACCTTCACATTAAGCTCAAAGAGCTGAAAGGATTTCATATGGTTTGTTCCAGGCTTGTACCAGACTCTACATCAAGGCACCTCCCTTATTCTGGGCCACCACAGTGGCCTCTAATGTTTGGCTTTTTGCAGGACCAGCCCTGTGTTCAGCATAAATTAAAACAGCTGAAGGATTATATCTAAAGGAGTAGGCAAACACTCTCAGTGTAACCTCTGCCCCGTTCACCCTCTCCGTGCTTGGCATGTACCCATGTTGGGAGCAGGACAGAAGGACCACAGGCAGCTGATGACTGCTTTACTTTCTCTTGCAGCATGGAACTGCAAAGAAAGCCAGTTCTACTGTGTGATGTCCCCTTTGAACAGCTCCACAGGCATTAACGGTCACAGTGTTGGGGAGGGGAGAACTTGTCTCTTTGTTTCTCATTTCCACCCTGGAGTCAAACATCCATTCTCTTTTTAGTGATCAAAACTATAACAAAGTCTCCAATGGCATTTTGCCAATGGTCACCCCCCCCAAAAAACACACAAGAGAATGCCACAGGGTGCTAGAAAGACTTTGAAGTCCCCGTGAGAGAACTTTTCTGTGATGTTCTCTCCCTTATCATGCCAAAATTATGCTTTTAAAAAGATGACAACAAAAGAAAGATAGGCCATACCCTCCATTTGCTACTGTCTCCATTTTAAACTGAAACACATGAAAAGCTGTAGATAAGGTCTGGCATAAATAAAAGTAGAGACTAGGCTATCTATACAATCACAAGATAATAAGATAAGTAAAAGAGCATTTAATAAAAGATAAATCATCCCTGCAATTCTCCAAAACCTCAGTAATACAGCAGGATTTCCACAACTTAAAGTAGTGGGGTGTTTTCAGTATTACAGTAGAATACCCTGAAATAATGACTGTGTAAATAATAGCAATTAATCAAAAGCTCCTTACACTGATTTCCCAAAGCCAGGGCGGTAATATGTCCTGGTGCAGGACATGTCAAAGCTTATCCTATTGCCCTCCAATACACCCACTCCAAGCAGACCCACCACCTGTGATGCAGCAAAAGACAGTATTGCTGAGCGGAGTAGCACTGTCACTATGTGATAGAGATTATGGGGAAATTTTCTATTGATAAAACAGCCCCCCCCCCCCCCTTTTTTTTTTTTTGTACTTCTGTAGCATCTCTTTGGAAGGAAAAGACTGCTCAGGTGGCCACTATAGCTACTGAAAAAGAATTAGACAAAAGGACAAAAGGCTGAAGAGGAGAGTGCCAAATGTTAAAAAAATATTTTTAACATTTCACATGGTTCTGCCTTATTTTTTAAAAGTCTGCAGTACTAATATTTGGATTTCAGAAGTCCTCAAAAGTGTTCAGTGTTTGGATCTCAGGTTCTGGTTTGAATTAGCTTTTATTTTCAGACTCTGTTTTCCCTTACCATCAGGGTAAGTACATTTTTACTTTATAAGGCCTCACAGTGATTAGCATGCCTTTTTGATTTTTTCATTTGTCTTCTGTATGGATATGGAAAAAAACCTCAACACTTTCAATTTAGATCAAAGAAACCTTTTTATAAAAAAAAAAAAAAAAAAAAAAAAAAAAAAATCTCAAAAAGGACAGGTTTTTCCTTCCAGAGTCCTAAATCTTGCTATTATTTAATTTTGGTAATTCCCAAACCAAAAAACAGTGTTTCAAAATTAACTGAAACATTTAACTATTCCGACACTTTTTACTTGTGTTGAATGAAAGTATCCAATGAACTCAGAAACAGGTCCCTGCCCCCACCAAAACTAAATTCATTGGATGGATGGATGGATGGATGGAAGGAAGGGAGGAAGGAAGGAAGGAAGGAAGGAAGGAAGGAAGGAAAAGTCAGCTCCACTTACCCTGTGATACAAAGTGAAACATGTAGAAGACACAGTAGAAGTACACTGTCTCTCGTACTACAGATGTGAGAGCCTTTGTGCGAATCAACTAGCTGTTAATGGACATGGCTGTACAGTAAGTGTGGCAGCAGACATGTTTTCAGCAACACCTCACTTACCACACTGTACATTTTACAGAGGCAGTGGGTATTGGCCAGGACCTTGGCCTCATGTCTAGACTCAAAGAAATGAGGCTGATTTTTCATTATGATCTTTTTAGAAACAATCTGTGGAGTAACATTTTGCAATCTTACAGGTGGGCTGTTTCAACAAAGACTCTCAAGTTGCTTTTGCAAGCTGCTTCCCAAGGCCAAATCACTCCCGTGCAATAGGCGTTGCCTCCATTTTGCAGCAGGGGAAACCGAGGCACCACAGGCTCAAATCACTTACCCAAGATGACACAGTAAACCTGCAAGAGCCCAGCAATAAAGCCCAAGAGTTATGAGATAATGATAGGAACTGTCAGCGTATCATTTTCTCATTACTTCATAGTCTGATGAGGGACAACACATTACAGAACAGCAGCTGTCCATGTGGAATTGTTAGCCTTAACTTCTTGTATGTGTGAACTGTTTACTGAAGCAGTCAGTAATTGCTGTGTTTTTGTTTCTGTATTCCTTGCCTGTGCATTTTTTCATGCACATGCCAGCTACAAGCTATTGTTATAGTGGGGGTTGAGGGGAAAATACAAATATTTTAATATATTCAGTTTGTTCAGTTAATCTTTTTGTCAGTCTTCACAGCTTTTCTGTGGTAGGTTTCTGCAAGCACTTGAGGTGCCTGGGCAAAAACGTTCAGTCAGTGCATTTCCTCAGTTGTACACGTAAGCATTCACAGAAAATTAATTTCAGATTTGACTGTGTGAGAATTCATGCTCCAAGTGCATGCACACAACCCAGCCAGGCAAGAGAAGAATGCTCAAGGTATTCAAGTTAGCCACTGTTTTAGATGTAGCACTTCCCTCCTCTGTAAAATGTGCTCTTCTTTCTCAGTGTGCCACTCCATGCAGGCAGCTCAATGAAGCTTTTGTCTGACCATTAAAAACAGCTTGCCAGACTGAACTGGGGTTTGTACTGGTGGTATTTTGCTGTCAGTTGTGAGGTTTAGTAAAAACACTTGGCCAAATTAATTCTTGGCAAAATTTTAACTTGCTTTACAATGAAGTAATCATCCCCCCTCCACAACCTATTACTATTAGTAGTTGTGACACCTGTTTAAAAATCCCTGTTTTGATCACTTATAACCAAAATCAATCCTGTGGTTCCCTTCTGGGGCTCTCCGGGAACCACGGGCCACTAGAATATTCAGGGCTCTACCAAGGGTGGGGGCAGAAAGCAAGCCAGCTCTGGATGTTCCTCCAACAGAGGCACAAAATGGGGAAAAGAATGAAACAGAAGCACCTCATGAATTTGGAGCTCAGTGGGAGACCCTGCAGGGAGCCTCCATGGAGCAGGGGGGCAAGCAGGGGAGTGCTGAATGACTATTCTGCCCCAGACAGCAACATGCCTTGCTGCAGTCCTGAATATCCTGTACCCTGAACACAGCAGACTGAAAGTTCTTGCTTAGCTGATCAATAGGAAAATAAGGTTAGCCTTATCTGATGAACCAGGAACCTGACTGTGTAACCCCACAAACAAGCTATCAGGTTCAGGCTTCAGAGCAGCAGATTTCCACTGAGCAACAGTGATTCAGCTTCAAGGCATCAAATGAAAATGCACAGAACTGTGCCCAATGGAAGTCTCACGTGCCTCATCTTCAGGGGTCTGTTCCTTGCTATGGGATGAGAAATGCCAAGCCTGACAGCTAAGGTGCTTACCTGTCTGCAAAAGGAACATTAGGAAACTTGGAGTAAAAAGCCCAAACTTGCAGGGCCTTCAGAAGAGGAAGAAAAGAGGGCCCTTATTCAGAATATCTGATATTACAGCGGTAAGAACACGTTCCTGGGAAGGGGAGATACAGTTTTGAACCTCCTTTGGCTAAGAGGGAGTAACGCACCCTAATGTCTCATCTCTGTACAGGTGCTCTAACCACTGGGCATTACATCCCCTCTACAGAGTTGATGGAGGTGACTAAAATGCTCTGACCCTCTCAACAAGAGCTGGGCATGCGCTGGGGCGGCCTCCCGAGCAGGCCCAGTGTGAGCCAGGCGAAGGGCTGCCTGGGGTGAACAACCTGCTCGGCTGTGCCCTGCCGGGGGCAGGTGCAGGATGGCTCAGACCAGGACAGCCGTGCAAGTGCCTGAGGCAGAACCCCAGGTGCTGGAAACCGCACAGCCAAACAGGGCAGCGTGACGTGAGTGCGGACACCTCTGGAGCTGAGTGACAGCTGAACAAGGGACTTGTGGGTGGCAGTCTTAGATTGGTGTCCCTTCGGCTCCACTTAAACACTAAGGTGGCCCCTAACCCACAGATCAGCTATAACCCTCAGGGTCACCCAGTGAATGAACTCACTGGCTCTTGCTTTCTGTGCTTTGCATAGCTCCAAGCATTGGTGAACACCAACGGCCCACCAGGGTAAGGCAGCACCGCACCGTTCATGCAGCGGGTATAACCAGGCTGCCACCTGATGCTGCAGAGAATATGCTTGACCCAGAAATTTGAGAATGCATCTTTGTAATAACCAAGGAGGTTCCTCGTCCTGGAGAAATTAAAAACTTCTGCTCTCTTACAGATAACACACGTGAAGGTAAATGCTGAGGCCACTGGCAAAGGAGTGTAAATTACTGTAGTTTGAAGTGTGGCAACCTACACCCTAACCTACCCAACAGGTTTTATTTAACTGTAAAATAAATGAGCCCTAGCTTTAAAAACCCATTAGCCAAAAACACTGCTGCTCATTTACTTAAGAGAACTTTTGTTTACTGATATTGAAAGCATATACGGAAAACTTATTACAACTGCCTATTCTTAGCTGAGTAAACGTCACAACTTCACCACAACAAAAAGTAATCTCTAAATGCCATCACTAATGCTTGTTGCCTGAGATTCAGATCCTGCTGCAGTGGTGCATGCCGAGAGATCCTTTAGCCCTTGAACACAACGGGTGAGCTTTTCAAAGAGTCAGGTTAACAACATCTGATCCCAAATAAGCTCCCTAGTCTCAGAAGAAACAAGAAAGAAGGGCAATACAGAGGTGTTTGTAAATAGCACATGTCAATGGGCCTGAACATATTTGCAAATTTCACACTAGATTTCATGCAAATTTGATACCAAAAAGTACTATCAACTTTGTCAATGTGGGATCTCTCACTAAGGGTCCATAAATTGGGCTGTATTACTAGCACAGGAGAGGACACAGAAAGAACTATATACTTACCCTTTGAACCATACACTCAGGTCTGCCATAGATTCATCTGGTAACTTTGGGACAGCTTTAAAAAACTATCTGTAACTCTGAGGGTTGCAGTTTTGGGGAAACCCATGTGTTAAAACAACTGCTTTCCTTGCCAAGTACCGAAAAATGTGAACCACTAGCTTGAGGCCACTTTCAGCCAAACTTCTCGTCAGCTTTCCCACCTATAAAACAGGCACAGAATGACCCTGCATTGGGCTTTACCCTACAGTCCCTTATGTAGGGGAAAAAGAATGAAATTAAGCTAGGAGAACTATTCTGAGTCTATTCATAAGAGAAGCAGTTTGCGGAACAGAGCTTAGCGATTACAGCATGGCACATCCTATAGACAGAGACGTAATGTTGGAGAAGACTCAATATGAGATCTTTAATCCCAAGACGTGTTTACACAAATGTGTTCTATTTCAAAACCGCCTCTAAATTATTTCAAGCAAGCGGAGAACGCTCACTCCCTAAAGTGTTAAATTATGCACAGAAATTGCAATTCAGTTCCAGTAAAATACTCATTCTGATGCTAGATTTATTTTTCCCTCCTGATTAATTGCATGTGCTGAAAAGACCGCAAAGTCCACAACAACCTGAGGCCAGTTTACTGAACACTGCAGAGGTCATTTAAGAAAGCAGCATAATGGATAAGCAAGGCAGTTCTCATAACACACCACAAGGCCTGGATGCCACACCTTCTGTACACCCTGCCACCTGGGTTTCTTTCAGAGTACAGTATTTTATGAAGGAGCAATTTTAGTCCACAGACTAATAATGCAAGACAAGTTACCCAGGTTGGAAACATGGGAGGAGTCACTCAGAAGAATGTAGCTCTCCACACACTGGATTAATCATTAACAAGACAGGAGGACAGAAAGAAGAAGAGAAAAGAAAGACTGCATTGAGAGCCACATTTAGGGCTATGTCCAGAAGGCCAAACTCCATTCTCACAGTGAAGTATGCTTCATTCAGCTAAAAAACAGCAACTCTGTTCAGGTTCCTAGCATAAGTGAAAAAGCAGCCACCTTCCTCAACAACTCCACTGGGTTTATGTTTCCTGTGGGATCCTACTCAGCATGCCCTTACTCCTGCATTTCCTTGATGCTGTCAGACAGATGGCAAGCCAAACTCCATAACTCAAAGTCCAGTTTTTGTACTCTGACTCCTTTTCACATCGTCAGATGCCCTCAGACCCACTACTGATAGGCACAACTCAAGTTGGTATAAGGATCTGAAGACTAGTGCAACTTACAGGCAGAAAAAATCAATAAAAAGTACATGAAAGTAGTCTGAGTGCTACTCTAAAAAAGGCTTGGATACTGCTTTTTGTAAGGGTATGATGTATTTTGGATCTAGTGGTGATTTTTTTTTTTTTTATTTTTTTTTTTTTTGGCTGTGAACTTATGTCATCTCCTGAATCTGGCTGTGCTGGTAGAATCTGTTACCACCCCAAGCCCCTCTGCTGGATGTTGGCCTCATCCAACTGCCTATGGAGCAGTTCCAGCGAGCACTCCTCCTTTCACTTCAGATGAGCTCAGACCGACTATTGCAACTATTCAAACCGGCCTGCCTGATTTGTGCCTGAAAAGAATTAGGATGTGGTCCCACAGATTGGCAGCTTGATGGGAACTGCAGTCTTCAGCCAGGAGACAATTACAAACAGCCAAAAAGCTGTATGTAAAAAATGACATCTTCCTACAGCTTCACTGAAATAACCATACTGGGAAAGCAAATGTGGCAATTCTGGTACAAAAATGTCTTAGTTGTGCTGCCCAGCCTCATCCTGCACCTAGCTAGTGGCTTGTGGCCTCCAAAACAGGTAGTGCGTCCCCTTTTCCCTCTCCAGGTTGCCTTGTCTGGCCCCTTGCGCTGCCTCTATTGCTCATCAAAACATGGGGGAAACAATTCAGCTGTTTAATCTAGCAAAGAACTAGCGATTTTTTTCAGTGATTCGCCTTAGTAGTACTAGTAGTCTTCTGCTGCATGAGTGAATTCAGCCAGCTTTACCTGGGGACAGACAAGCAACACAGACAGTGAATGTATGGGACAGACCAGTATCACCCACCCTGGAGTCTCATAGGGAAGGGTGGGAGTGGGTCACCTCCCTTCTGGTGCCAACAAGCCATTAGAACTGCACACTCCCTGCCACATAGCTACCAACTCCAAAGAGTCACATTTATTCTGTTTTGATCTAAGAGAATAAATATTAATAGGAAACACCGGTGTAACGCTATCCCTGTCACATGCTCCATAGCGCTTTAATTCTACCGACACAGTTCAAAACAGACAACTTCCACGGTCAGCAAATCCCCAACTTACACCTTTGTGAAACATTTGCAAAGAAGTAAAACCAGATTTTTCCTGTTTTATATATATATCTATCTATATATTTAAATACACCCCCCCCCTCTCTATATAGACCTATATATAGGTATAACTACATTGATTAGTCTTCAGTATCTCTTACTAAAGACCTTTATTGGCACAAGTCTCCGTGTGAGCATAATTATGGTAAGCAAGTGTGTGCTGTTCCCAAAGCTCTCGGGCACTTTATACCGGTGGAGCTGCATGCCTGCTGACAAGACAATGACAGCCTGAGGCATCCACAAGGCTATTCAGTTTTCAGGGGTAGTGATTAATAAAACCCCACAACTGTATCAGAGCTTTTAAGTAGAATGAGTCTTTAGTAGAACAACAGGTAGGCAAACACACAAAAGTGAGTACCTGGGAGAGGGGACAGGGGGATTTCAGCATTGCTCCCCGATTCAGGCGGCTCACCAGCAAGTACGAGTCCCTGCCAGAACACACCAGGGGCTGTTAAATTTCAGCACAAGCCTTTCGGAAAGTCAGCTACCCTCACAGGCTGCATTGCCACAGATGGAACTTGCTTTCCTCTCCTCTGCCAGCACAGGCCCTGCCTCTCCACCTGATCTTGCCCTGCAGAACAAAAGCCTTCTGCTCAGCAGCCGCGGGGGACTGGTATGCACGTCTGTTCCTTGCTGCCCAGCTCCATCACATTTAAACTGGGATGTGCAAAAGCCTCCTTCTTTTCTTTCCTCCCCGCTGCTATCTGGTTATTTTAAATTTGAAAGCAGTTTGTTTCTTTGTACATACCGAATACAGGGGTGGGGAATTGGGAATCCTTCGTATTGCCAACCAATATGACTATGCAGATGGTATTTGCCAGTGAAGCTTCACAACCAGTTTAACTCCACTTTTTTTTGGATCTGGTAGTTTTGTGCTTTCATTTATTATGAAATATAATTCAGAGCACGAAGAAGGTGCAGAATTACTGGCCTCATCAACTTCATACACTAAAGCAGTCGAGCAGTTCACAAAGTAAATTTCCCTATATTCACTTGATTAAACTGCAGAGGGTCTTAAATCCTACACTGAATGTAAACATTGCAGTCATTTTTCATGTAGATGCCAAAAGAAGTGCAGTTCAGAGAAAAAAGCCCAACCAAACAAAAACAGATCACTTGAAGCACATTCTACCTATGAACTACATTTCTTCCTCTCCCACTGTGGCAGTGATGAGATCCTTAACAAGAAAGAAAATTGGGCAGCTTAAGCATTTCAAAAAGCCCTTGTAAAATGCACTTACCCATCACAATATTTTATCACACAGGTTCTTCAAGGGCCTGACCCAAATTCTATTAAAATTACTATTCTAGCAAGTCTCTGCACTGATTGAATGGGCATTGGTTATAGTTTTAAATGCACAACAAGAATGAGTAATCTGTTGTCCTTTTTACTGATTTACTCACAGTGTCTCTCCCTTTCCCAGATCCCTTTAGGTTTTATCCTGGAAACTACTGCCATGCTCTAATAAAACAGGGGTCAAGTCAATCTGTGCCCTTACAGTACCATCTAAGTAAACCACTTGCTAGAAACTAGCAGCAGGTATTTCAGGCTATTCAAAGCCCTGCAGTCAGTCAACTCTCAACACAAGGGTAGGCTGTAAGGTTGTTGTGGGGCTTTTTTAAGCTTTAGCTTTTTTTTTTTTTTTTTTTTTCTTCTTTTCCTGGCTTGAGGCAAATCCTAATAAAAGCCAGAGGGAAACCTATCAGTCTGCCTCTGGTCCGCCAAACAGTAAGAGCTGGAGCAGTTCCTGTCCCCATCCCCATCCTTCTCTCAATTATGCATTAGCAGAGTAATCAAGCTGTCCTGCCAACAGCATGTTGTGGAGGTTTTCTTTAAAACAGGAGTGGAGGCATTTTCAACTGTCATTACATAGTCAGTGTTCAACAGTACTATGCGAAGGAGAGCGCGGGTATCAACTGGATGAGAGGAAACACACCTAGAAATAGAAGGCTTAGTCTCCAAGTGAAGGGGAAAATGCTATTGCTTTCAGTGGGACTGCAAACTATAATATAGCAAATGCTGTGTAAGAGGTGGGGGGGAAAAAAGCATTACTTCTGGAGATACCAAGTCACAAAGCTGCTGTTCTTCTCCTGTCTAAGTTCTGACAGAAAATTTCTCGTGTCCCAGTGCCTCAGAGGTGACTTGTGTAAGAGCGAGCTTGCAAGATCGGGTTCAAATCACCACTGCCGCTCGCTTACCTTAGTCATTTATTTCAGTGCAGAGTGATTACAAAATCCTGCCGCTCCGTTAACGCCTTACAGCCCGCAACAGAGAGAGATGCCGGGAAACCTCAGTCAGCCCTAAAGCGTTATGTCTCCCTTCCAACTCTCACTGCACAAAAAGCTCCAATAAAGAGACTTTTTTTTTTTTTTTTTTTTTTTGAGAGGGTAGAGAGAGGAGCAGCAAGAAGGGTTTTCACGTCTCAAGTTCTGTCCAAAGCGGATGATCCGAACGCAAAACCACCACCGCTTGGAAAATCGGTCGCTTCTGACTGAAACTACCTTTGACGAGCCCTGGATTTTAACTTTAGGTCCGTACGCTCTGAGAGGACACATCCCCAAATTCGCCAGAGGCTCCGGCCGGGCCGAAAACGAGGGACCTTCCCTTCCCCGGCGCAGAGCGGCCGTGCGAGCGGGCGGGGGCGGCTGCGGCGGAGACCCGAGCCGCGCCTCAGCTCCCCGCCGGCGGCGGCGGCGGGGGCGGCCGTGAGCGGACCGTCCCGCCGGGGGCCCGGCCGCTCCCACAGCGCCAGCCCCCAGCCTGAGGCGGCGGTTGGGCTCGCGCTCCAACGGCTGGTTGGGCTCGCGCTCCAACGGCTGGCCGAGCTCCCTCCCCCGCGCCCCTCCGGCCGCACGTGCCCCCGCCGCCACCGCCCAGCGCCTCGCGGAGACTCCCAGGGGCTCTTTAAATAGCGTCTATAAATACAACGGCGGAGGCCGCCTTCCCATTGGCCGCCGCCGCCCGGCTGATTTGCATGCCGGGGCGGGGCCCGCGGGTCACGTGGGGAGGATGGGGCGGGGCGGAGCGGGTTGTGCAAGCGCGGGGTGACCCATTTCCCGGCGGGGCGGCAGCGGGCAGCGGCGAGGGCGCAGCCCCGGCCCGGGGCCCCCTTCTCTTCTCTTCCCTTCCCTTCCCTTCCCTTCCCTTCCCTTCCTCCGGTCCTCCCTCCTTCCCTGAGAAGGCCAAACCCGTCTAGGATGCGCCCGCACGGTGCGTTACCCTGCCCTGCCCCGCCTCACCCTGCGCTGCGGAGATTGCACCGCACCACCGCACCGCATTGCTCCGCTCCGCTCGGCCTTGCATCGCTTTTTCGCGGTGCCGGCAGCCCCTCGGGGGGTGCCCCTGTGCCTGAGGCCGCTCAAGGCGCTGGCTCAGTCGGGACCCTGGGCTTGGCTGCGAGAGGAGGCCAGAAGCCGTCCCCCTGCCTCGCGGAGGGTTCGGAGCCGGGCTGGAAGCAGCACGTTTCGCACTCCCACTGATGTATTTCTGGAATTAGGTGGGGTGGGAAAGACAAATAAGGCCCTTGAAAGCGCGGACGTCAACAGTGTGTCATACCAGGGTCAACAGATGACAACGCAAACCACAGCCGGGCGCTACGCAGCGGAGGGGGGGGGGCAAAGGGAGCTGGAAGCGGGGCTGGACCAGCAGAGAGAGGGAAGCCCGCAATCGCAATATAAACGCGGGACGCCTTGAGCACCCGCTTCCCGCCGCACTGCTCCTTCCAGAATCGAGCCCTAAACATTTGCTGGAGCCGTCCAAAAATTTCTGAGAACACAGTTCCCCTTTGAAATAGTTGCCGGGCAAAAAAACCAAGGTGCTTTCTGGGAGCAAAATTTTGCCTTTTTATATCCCAAGAGGCTATTCAAATAGCTCCCTCAGTTCTGTTGCAGTTTCTGTAAGTTAAGTGTTTTATTTCAAACGAGGCCAAATTAAGAATGAGGACTGCTGTTGACTTTTTGCTGATTCACTCTGAAATAATATTAGAAAATGTTGAGATTTCTTGGCACAAGAATCTGGAATTTCGACAACTCCCGGAATTTACACCGTTGCCCTGATTCCTCAGCAAAGCACAGACCCTCTGTCCTTTGCCAGCAGAAGGAGGGACCTCTTGAGCCCACAGAAGAGAGGTCTCCCGTGCCCTGCAGCAGTCACGGGGCCTTACCTCAAGCCCAGCTGATCCCAAAGCCCATCCACGCAAAATACTTGACCTTCCCCGGCCCTTTGATCTGTGGTGCCTCCAAATTCCCGCCGTGCCGCCAGGCTTGTGCAATGCCTGCCACGGTTGGTCCCGACCTCTCCAAAACAAGGCGACCCACATAAGTAGTGATTCAGGGGTAAACAGCTTGGTTTCCTTAGGCAGAGTCTAGACCTGCAGACTGGCGCTGGGAAGACGGGAGGCATGATCAAAAGCCTCAGTATTCCTTAGGAAATAAAATACTTTTTTTTTTTTTTTTTTTTTAAATTTTTTTAGTAGGTAACAGCTTAGCAATGCAGCTTGGAGTTGCCAATATATGGGGATTTATCTCAAGGCTCAGATATCGGGTGTTTTTCTTAGACCTATGGCAGTCTGAGTCATATGATTATAACAGAATCCCAGCTTTAATTAAAGAAAGGGAAAATGTTTCTGGATCTCACGAGTATGCAGGAAGATGCATTGTGGTAGCTATAAAGGAGACACAAGTAGGGAGAGAGAAAGAAGGCAAACCAAAATGCAAAACAAGCCGGAATCTGTTGTATGAACGATAATTCAAGATTTCCAAATTCTTGGCATCAGCCGTGCTGCATCGCGATACCAAAGGCCAGTGTTGTGGGTGGGGGTACTGCAGCACTTGTAGGAGTTAATCCACTCGCGCTGAACAGGCAAGACTGAATACTTTCCTCCAACGCTGCGTTTCCCAGTAATTTTACTTGAGCTGTGTTGACCTAGATCTGCCTGAGGATCCGATATATTTTTGAGTGCAAACATAAATACATTCTTCTTCCGCATTTAATTTTTCAACAGCTCTAATTAAACCTAGCTTTATTTAAACACATCCAGAGCTCCCTTGCTATTTGGTCTCCGGTAGGAAGACTCTGCCATTCACGAGAAGAGCTGTGCCATAAATTAAATGAGGAAGAGTGGCTGCTGCTCCTCCGGCCCTCTCTCTTTTGCTGTTCTTCACTCTTTTGGGGGGAGTGGCTCTTGGAAAACAAGTTTTGAGCTGAAAGAAGATCTGATCACACATCCAGCATCTCTCAGGGCAGAGGAGTCCTGCTTCTGTGACAAACATGGGTCTGATCTGCACAGGGGATGCTGCATCAGGACCTACCTTTAATATCATTAACAGCAACAGTAACAATAATAAATTTCATTTTTTAGATCACAAAAAGTGCCAAGACCTTAAAAACTTCCCCTGTTCAGTATTTTGTCTATTTAGTCTGAAAATATGCCTACCAGCTTTCCTGTGACCCTTCCTCAGGGACACGTTCAGAGATACGGTGACCCTGGGCTCTGGCAGGTCGACCCACGGCAGCCACACGAGCCACCTCCCGAGGGGACAGGAGGGTGCTGGACCCGCAGCAAGCAAAGGTGCTGCCGCGCAGATCCCGTTCAGGCACCGGTGGGGATGCACCGTACAAAGAGGGGGCCGGGGGGGTGTGGACAATCAGGGTTCCAGCACGTTGCTCGATAACACTGTATAACAGCTAAACGGTTGCCACTGTCGTAACCTGGACAGACCGCTTTTGCTGCAGCCCCAGCGACTTGTCTGAGCCTGACGGGCTGTCGGAGGGCTTGTACGGTGAGGGCGAGGGAAGGAAATGCAGAGTAAAAAGAAAAAGGAAACAAAACCGCTGAAAACCACAGGCCACAGGTTTCAGTCGTCACGTTAACTGACGTTTCAGAGCTCCGTTGCTTTTGCATGCCAGAGAAAAGCAGAAGAAGTGTGCGCAGCCCAGCGTACAACTGGGCTCTCGTATCAGGAGAAAACAGTTAAAAGCTGCAGTTCGTACTTCTTCCGCGCTCCCGGTTTCACCCTTTCAGGTGTCAGGGAGAAGAGTCCAGACCTTCAGTATTCAATTTTTTTTTTTTTTTTTTTTTTCCCTTGCGAGAACGACCCATTTCTGTCTCTGCACCCCCGGGAAAGGGTCCCGGTGGGCAGGAGGCTCAGACAGACGTGCCCGCAGCCCGGACTTCGCCGAGGGCCGCAGGTCAGACCTCGCCCCGTGCTGGCAGCCCCAAATCACCGCGGGGAGGCTCAGCCTCGCACCCCGCGGGCTGCCCGCTCGGCGGCAGCGCCGGGGCTGCGCTGGCCCGGCCCGGCCCGGCCCGGCCCGGCCCGGCCGGCGGTGGCGGAGCGCCCTCTGCTCGCCGGCGGCTTCCCTGCGGCGGGCTCTGCCCGGCTCCCCGCCGACCCCCCCCCGGACCCCGCTCCCAGCGCACCGAGGCCAGCGGGAGATCCTCAGGGATCCTACTGAGGCCGTGGGTCCGTTCGCTTCCTTCTACCACGGCGAGGGTGGGTTGGTGCAAGGAAATACTTTTTTTTTTTTTTTTTTTTGTAATCAAAACCTGCTGATGTGACGCAATTGGCGAGGCAAGTTTATCGCTTTACCTGCGCGTACAGGCATATCCGGGGACGGCCGGTTTTCCTCCAAAGGGCAAACGTAACTGGAACCTGATCGTGAGAAAACGCGAACGTTAAGGGAGGAGGGTCTTGCTGCATTGGTAGGTTTAAAGTACCAAATGACAGCGCGCTTCACAGTCATTTATTCCGGTGCAAAGTTGCTGTGAAGTACTTGCGAGGCTGACTGCTAACACTTACTCCCATTTTATGCTGTAATAAATGACCACACAAGATGCAGCACCGTAAAGATTCAGGTCTGTGGTCTGTAAGTAGTCACACCGTGCAGCCAGCCAAGTCCTATCAAATCCTATATTGCTTTTGGCATCTCTACGCCGTTCAATGCTCTTGTGCACGCCGGGTTATCCTGAACTTTATTATACATGGTTTTGAACATTTCATCAAGTCCTGCTCTTGCTGAAACAATAAATAACCAATCCTAACCAGGTGCAACTCTGGCAAATTAAAATTGCACTGACATGGAAAATTATCCCCTGCGAGTAAGACTTTAGCAGCTGGACCAGCGGGACTGTGCAGACCAGCCAGGGAAACGCTGAAGCTGGTGGTGGGAAGGATTTAGCTGCCTAAGCAGAGGTGCCTAGTGCTATTCTAGGCATACGTGTGTATCCCGCTTAGCTCTTCCCTGCCAGTCCAGGAGGGTGTGGATCTCTCATGGGTTGCGTGTCAGACATGCCAGGCCTGTAGAGGTGTTTTGGGTATTCTAGGATGTGTGAAGCAGCCAGTTAGAGGCTGAGCAGGGTAAACAAATGTGCTTAAAATAGCACTATGTGACTACATTTAGGCAAACGAATGTGGCCTTGGCATGTCTGAAACCCTGCCCTGTTATGTCATTTCAATACCTGTCACATGGCAGGAGGGAGACTTGGTCTACTGGACTACACAGATGCAGCGCTTTGGAAAAATGAAGGTCAAGAATGAATGCTACTGCCTCTAGACTTAGGTGGAAACCGAAAAGGTGTGGGTTTTTGGAGGGGTCACAAATTTGAACTTGAGAGTTTTGGTTCCCTCTCAGTCACGCTGTAGGTATCTTCACACACGATACAATCTCGCCCACAGCCCAACTCCTGCAGCCGTTGCTCTGCCTCGGGCATGTACTGCAAATTGGAAAGTGCAAATGAGCGTGCGTGGCTCACTGCTAACTCCATGGATTGCAAATCGTCCGACTGGATCCTGTAAAGAAAAAGACAGGCGAGGCCTCGTCAGAGCTGGGGGAACTTGTTGTGAGTTCAGAGCAA